>NC_137648.1:4598212-5030712 GCF_963383615.2 Lipophrys pholis
AAAAAAAGCTGTTGTGTCTTGTATTATTTAATTATGTCTCGTGTGCTGGTGAATATGATTTATTGTCTTTTTTCTTCTTCTCTGCATTAGATGAGGTTTCTCGGGTGCTGCCCTCACTTGTGATGGAGGACAGGGCTTCACCTCGCCCCAAAGTGGCGGCTCACGTAACTGGCAGCTTCGTGCCCCAAGTGGAGCGAGTGGAGGGAGGTGAGTCCCGTTCCACCCGACTGTGACGTGGGAACAGGGTTTAAAAACAGCTGAGAGGGATCAACAGGCCAAAAGGATATACTTTTTTACTGTTTTAATAAAAATTGTTTTAGCGCACCGACTTTCACCAGAAATTACTGGAATAAGATTTTTTAAATCGAACGTTTTCTCAAGTGAATACAGAAAATGTTGGTTACATTTTGGGTGTTCGGAGCCACTGAAAGCGCGACTTTTTGAAAATAGCTCCCAAGGTGGAACTTTTTGAAAATGACCCGTCTGCGTGGAAACGTGAGGAAACTGAACCTCTTTGTCTGTCCGTACGATTCTCTGGATAGCCGCCATTGTTAATGTTCATTGCGTATTGTTCTCTGTGCACGTGTGTGTGTGGGTTCATTACAAAGGCAAACAGCACCCACTAGTGGTCCTACAGGCAAACTACATCGTTTTCAGCGTTTCAGTCAGTTCCGTATAAATGGACATCGTTTTCGAAAATGTTGACACGTAAACGCAAAACTTCCTCTGAAATGAAAAATGTGTTTTCACCAGAAACGGTGTCGGGTAAACCCGGGCCTTAAACAGAAATAAATGACACATACATAAACATAAATTATACTTTCATTATATGTGTGACAAAGTAAAGCCTTTTTTCTTTTAGCTGGACCCTGATAATCGTCACACGGTCCTTTTTTTTTTGTTACTTGCAGTTACGTTTTCCAAAGTATTTGCATGCCTCCGTCACATTAATGGAGCTCGTTCGTGTGTCGTCGCGTCTTCAGTGAGACTTTGAGATCCAGTTGTACTCGGCTCACGTTTTCCCGCGCTGCAGCTCCGGCCTCGGCGAGCCGCCGCGTCCAGGGCCAGAAGATCTCCTGGTGGGAGGGGCAGAAGGGCCTGGCCTTCCTGCAGGACGTCCAGTTGGTGGACGGCGAGCTGGTGGTGCCGCGGCCGGGCCTCTACTACGTCTACGCCCAGACCTACTTCAGACACAGCCACTCGCTGGAGGAGGAGGAGGAGGAGGAAGAGGGGGAGGGGGCGGGGGAGCGGGGGAGGCCCCTGCTGCAGTACGTTTATAAAAAGGTGAGTTTTCTTTGTCTGCATCGTTTGGTTTGACCCCCTCAGCTGCTGCTCTGCGGCGGGTTCACACATTAATGAATATTTAGACTTCGGCTGGACCCGGGATCTTTTTATTGACCGCAGGCCGATGAGCCACAGGATGAGTCGGAATATTAAAACCTGATGTGAGGCCAGACAGTCAGCACATGGTGCATCAGATATATCTTTCTGCTGAGAATGAGAAAATCTGAATGGCTTAACCAGATAAAACCTCTCAAATAAATGGATAATAAAGTTCTAATTAAAAGGTTCTGAACCATTTTATTGTATTAAGCAGAAAAATCCAACTTTATATGCTTTGTTATTCTCATTTAACGATGGAAAGTAGCAAGAAAGACCTAAATCTTAGACCAAAATGTGAACCAATTCACAACCTAAGTAATCTGTATAAAGAAAATAACTGGAGTAAATGTTTAATTACTTTTAACATGGCACTAATAGTGGGAAATAGTAATTAATTGCTCAGATAAGATAACGACAAGAGGAACAGGGAAGATGTTCATTCCAGTTTTCTACAACAATAAACTATAATTCAAAGATTAATTATTAATTATGTTGAGTTAAGTACTGTAGGTCTTCAGCCATACAAGAAACCAAAAATATATGGAGAAAAAATGCAGAGGAAAATGTACAGTATAAAAGATAAATGCATAAATATATATCTATATATGTCTATCTATCTATCTATCTATCTATCTATCTATCTATCTATCTATCTATCTATCTATCTATCTATCTATCTATATCTATATGAAAGTAAATTACTCACGTTTGAGTCCGTAGACGTTAATTCGAAGCTGAAGTTTGACGCTGAAGCTGTGACTCCTCCTCCAGGTGGGCTCCTACCCGGTTCCCATCCTGCTGATGAAGACCAGCCGGACCTCCTGCTGGTCCCGCGGCTCCCAGTTCTCCCTGCACTCCGCCCACCAGGGGGGGCTCTTCCCGCTCAGCTCTGGCGACCGCCTCTTCGTCACCGTCACCAACGCCTCCGCCGTGGACATGGACGAGAAGAGCAGCTTCTTCGGGGCGTTCCTCATCAGCTAGAGGAGGAAAAACCTCCGGCTGATGTTCTCCGATAGTTTGAAAAACTACAAACCGCGGGGGAAGTCGGACAAAGAGTTTTCACATGGCGGCTCTCCGGGGCAGATTTCATCAAACTCCAGAACTTTTTTTGTGAAAGTGAGCGCCTCTTCAGATCCGACTGAGGAGAGATGACCTGCAAACATTTTTAAAAAATCCAGACGTTCCCACCTTGAAAGATGGCATAATTGTGTAATTCCAGTTTTGTGCACTGGGTGGCAGTAATGAATCACAGTTGGCACTTACCGGTTATCGAAACTCTTTTTTTGTGCTGAATGCAGGAAAAGAGGCGAAATTACTTTAAAGTCCAGTTCCAAATAACTTGAAGTAATAAAAAATGAATCACCTGAATTTTACAAAAAAACACCTCAGAAGCTAACAAGTCTTAATACCAATTTGTACCACAAGATGGAGTAGCTGAGTAGTTTTTTTTTTTCTCCTTATAATCAGATTTTTTTTCCCTCTTCAATTTGGGTTATTTACGGGAGAGCATTAGGGCCACTGAAGAAAAAAAAAAAAATCGGAGCATTAAAAAAAAAAAAAAAACCTTGCGCTTCAGAAAAAGTCGAAAATCAAAGTCTTGATTTTTTTCTTTCCACGGTGGAAAAATACGTTTTTTTACAAAGTCTGTCCATTAACATGCCAGCGCGTGTGACCGCATCCTCAAAATGTATATCAGGCGGTTTAATGAAGTGATGAAAAGACGCTTCAGGACAGAATCTGGCTCATAAACACGGTGCAGTTATCATCAGAAGAGAAGAGACAGAGCAGCCTGCTGCCTTGTTCCGTTGCGGAAGTTCGTCGAGTACGAAGGACAAAGACACGGATCCCGGCTACTTATTTAAATGTTCTTATTAATCAAGGAAATTCTGTGTAAAATCACACGTCCATAAGCAGTAAGCAACCCGATATAGTCAGAATTACGTGATTTAATGTGATTTTACATCCAAGAGCAAATGTTGAGGGATGGACAGACGTCTCTCCGTGAAAAAAAAGAAATCTCGACTTTGATTTTCGACTTTTTCTGAAGTGCCTGAAGGTTTTTTTGTTTTTTTTTAGCCTCCGAATTAATTTTTTTTCTTCAGTGGCCCTAAAACTCTTAGTTAGTTATTTGTTTATTTCTACTTTGCTCATATAATTTATTTTTGCTTATTTTCTTGCAATATATTCCGCTCAATTTATTTCTAAATATTCTTTGTTTATTTCACTAATTTGACATTTATTTAAAAAAATTCCTATGTTATGATTTTTTTGTTTAATCTTACTTTAGTTTTTTTTCCAAGGTTTATTTTAATTGATCATTATTTAATATTTTGTTGGTTTTTTTACTCATATTTTCAATTAAGATTTTTTTCTTTAGAATTGAGAATTTTCTTTCTTTTTTTTCTATTTCATCTAATCTTTCTAATTAAATATTCTCACCCAACCTTCATTATTCACTCCAAACGGAAATATTATTTTTTCCTGCTTCCCTGCAGTTCAGATATGTGCCACTAGTGGGAGCTGTTTGACCATCACTGCCACCTGCAGAAAACAAAATGTGATTATATTTTTATGACTTTTCTTCACAAAGAGCCTTTAAGAAACATTTATGTGAATCTCGCCAGTCTGGTAAATGTGAGATGAATTTCTTCAGTTTCTTTAAAGATGTAAATATTGTGCTATATTTTGTGTTCTTTATGTTTTTATACCAAAGTCTAAGACTTTTCTTTGTTGATTAAAAAAAAACATTTCCAGTCTGGCTGATTAAAGCTGTAACTTCACCAGTTTTTCTTTCTTTTCTTTTTTTTTTTTTCTTTTTTCCCGGGAGTTTGCCTCCTGCGTTGGCTCGACCCGCTGACTGTAAAAGTCTCACCGGCGCTTCGGTTTCATGTTGTGATGGATTAAGTGCAGATGTTTCTGGAAAGCTCCAGGCTGCATCCTGACAGCAGGGGAGAAAAAAAAAAAAAAAAAAAAGAAGCTCTGTGTGCTCGTCTTGTATTTCCGTGTAACCTCGTGAACTCCAGCAGATGGAAAAAAGAAGTTTTAAATGTGTCTCTTTAGTCATTTTACTGACTTTTCTGGGAGTAAAATCTCTATTTATGACTGTTTTGTGTCTTTTTGAGTTCATGTTTTTGTTGCCTTTTTTGTGCTTATTTGTAGCCATTTAGTTTCTTTTTCTGGTAGTTTAACATGTTTATGTTGTTATTTTGTTTTCTTTCTTTTTGATACATTTTGTGTCTTTTGCAGTCGTTTAACATGTTTATGTTGTTGTTTTGTTTTCTTTCTTTTTGATACATTTTGTGTCTTTTGCAGTAGTTTAACATGTTTATGTTGTTATTTTGTTTTCTTTCTTTTTGAAACATTTTGTGACTTTTGCAGTCGTTTCACCTGTTTCATTTCTCAATTTGTGCTTCTTCATGGACATTTTGCCTTCATGGCAGACAGTCTTAAATCTTTGTAGTTAGTTTTCTTCTCTGTACTTTCTTTTTGTGGTCGTTTTGTATGTTTTATCATCGTTTTGTGTCTCATTGTGGACATTTTGTGTCTTTTCTGTTCTTGTTTAATGTCTTTTCTGATACTTTTACCTGGTTTTGCAGTGAGTTTGTGTCTTTTTCTGTCAATTTTACATAATTTATAGCTGTTTTGTTGTGTCTTTGTGAACATTTAGTTTTATTTGTATTGGCCTTGCATGTTTTGGTTAATCAGTCTGCAAATTTGTAGTTTACCATTTTAGGTATTTAACTGTTCCTCTTCTCATTTGTGCTTCATTGTTGTCATTTCAAATGTATTTAGAGTCTCGTCTTTGGAGTTTGTAGTTCATTTCAACTCTCTGTAGTCATTTGGTTTCTTTTTCGGGTAGTTTAACAGGTTTTTCTGTTGTTATTTTCTTTCTTTTTCAGTTGTTTCATCTGGATTTTGTTTCTGTTCTGTTGTCATTTAATGTCTTTGTGGTCACCACACGTTTTTATATAGTTATTTTTTTCCCCCTCTTTTTGGTTATTTTATGTTTTTGTGTTAGTTTTTCTTGTTGTTTTGTCATTTTTTGTAGTTTTGTATCCTTGTCAAGGAGTATTATGTCCTTTCGTTGCTCTTTTCTGTCTTTTCATTGTCTTAGATGGTCTTCTTGTCATTTTTCTTTTCTCTTTGTGGTAGGTTCACATGTTTTATTGTCATTATTTTGTGAGGGTTTTTAATGGCAACATCACCTTAAAAACTTGCATTGATTCCACAAAAAGATCTAAATCGACAATATTTTTGTAGAAAATGTAAAGGGGAAAAAAAAAATCAGCTTTTTCTAACAGTACCTGAAGGCATCATTCCTCCATCTATCCTGTGTGAATATAACTGCTTTTCTATCAATGTCAAAACTTATTTTTTCCTGTGAGTCCAAACAAGATGTAAAACATCATAATGGAGGCTTTTTTGTTTGTTTGTTTGTTTGTTTTTTGAGGTGTATTGAACCAGGTTTGGTTTCATCCTCACATTCAGAATCACACAAGAAACACAAAACCTATTTCATCTGCAGTTTCAGCCACTGGAGCCTAAAAAATTGAGGAAAAAAACTACATTAATAAATATTGTTTTTTTGTTGTTTTTTAACAAAATGTTTGCCGGGAAGATTTAAACTAAATGTGAATGTAAATAATATGTTTTTAGATGTAAATATGTGCAATAAAGACATTGTAGTTTCAGTAATTGGTGGTTTCTGATTACTTGACTTGATGGTGTTTTTTATGTTGAAAGGTTGAAATCTGTCTTTCAGAAGGCTTTGCTGATAGAATGTAAATGTGTTTTCTCTCAAATAAGGAAATAATGTTTCGTTGTTTTGGGACCAAAATACAAACAATTTACAGGAAATCCACTAAAGACTCATTATGAAGGCTTGAAGTGGAGGATTTAGCTCTTTCTGTTGGAATTTTCACTTTTTCTTAGAAGATGTAGACATTTTTTTATTAATGTTACATGCAGGAAAAATAAAATATATGAAGCTTGGCAGAAAAGCTTGTGGTGTTTTTTTGTTTTTTGCAGGTTGCTGATGAAAAACAGAGTGGATGGGCTAGTCATCATTCATACACTGTACTTCTAACTACTTCTGTATTTATATATAGGAACATTTTCCCTATTTTGAGGTCTCACCTCCATGTTTTATTGATATACATAATTTACTCAAGTTTAACTGTTCAGAGGTCTTCCCTCCAAATGTTATTGATGTATATTATTTCCGCAAATTTTCACTATTCAGAGGTCTTCCCTCCATACATGATTTTCAATATCTTTTGCTGACGCAACATAATTCCCTCAATTTGTTTGCTGGTGTAACTTGTTTCACCTCCATCTTTTATTGACGTACTGTACTTCATTTTTCCAATCTTCACTATCAGTAGGTTTTATATATTGTATATATAAAGCCAATAATGTAATACATTTCCAATAGTCTAATACAATATGAGCTATTGTCGTGACAGCATTTAGCCAATAACGTGAAAAGTTATCACATTGTGAGTAGCGTTTTGAGAAATCCTTTCATAATGTAATAACTGTTGGCAAAATTTTTATAATATTTAAATAGGGCAGCATTTCTTGGAAATAAATGTGCTTTTATTTTTAGGTCTTGTGCGGTTTGCTCATGAAAAAATAAGTATAGTGGATGGAATTGTCATCGTAGACATTCATTTAGGATACAAACTCTCTTAAAAAAATTTTATTCAACCAGTAATGCTGTAGTAATTGTATGTAGTAAAACTAAATAATTTTACAACCATGAATCAGAGTGCTGCGTTTATGGACGTTTATGAAGACCATCCACTTTAACTATTTTTGATCAGAAAACCACACAAAGGCCTGCAAAAAAAATAATATAATCATATAGAAAATATTAAAGAAATTGCAAAACATTATGACAAGGACTCATTTCCCATTAGACTAGAGGCAAATTGTGACGTTTTTGGATTTATTACATTTAAAATGGCCAAAATTGTTCATTATTGGTTGCTCATATAGATGTGTGTATGTTGGTGTGTTAAGACTCTGCAGCTATGATCTATTATTCAATCTGAATCATGATTTTCCGTTTTAAATTCAATGCTTGAAGGATTTGATGCTGTTTTCAAAGTGTGCTCTGCCCCCTGCTGGTCAGTTGATAACACTGCAGCATGAAGTCCAAACACACCGTCTAGTGGGAACTTTTAGCAGAGCATGCAGGGAGGGTCTGAACGATGAAAAAAATAATGAAATGACAGAAAAATAAATGGAAAACAGAAGAATCACAGGAGGCACAATAGATTTTTTGATTTTGTTTCTTTTTGTGGAAATATGTTACAGTTATATTACAGGTATTTAAATGCCCAGAAGGAGAACAGAAACAAGTTCGGAGACACCAGAGAACCAACGCGAAGAAGAGTGACGGCAACTTGAAAACTCGGGAGACAGACGAAACCGCGTAGAGCCGAGCTGACGGCGCCGGCACGCGGCCCCACGGCGGGAGACGTCCAATAAATACTGCAACAAAAAGATGGACATAAAAAAAAAAAAAAAAAAAAAAACAAGACAGAAAAACACAAGGAAAAGAGGTGTGCTCTCCTTTTTCTGAGTCCTTTGTCGTAATTAGCAGCATGTGAAGCCTCCGGAAACCAAACCTGTGGAAAACAGCGTGCGCAGCCTGCCATCAACCAGAGATTTCAACACGAGCACGATGACATCATCACGACCGCTACAGACACCAAAACAAAAACGTTCATCAGCAGGTTATTGTTTCTGTTTGCCAGAAATATTAAAATAAGCTCTAATTGAAAGTACACTATGTAGGATTGTTGTAATACCGTTTTCTGTACACTTGGTGGCAGCGGTGAGTCAAAGTTCCTCAGGGTTTCAGCACTGTAAACGTTTGACACTTGTTTTGAGTCTGATAACTTTTGGCTTTTTTTTTGTTCGTATTTATTTTATACATTTGAAAGACATTTCTAAATCAATTTGTGCTCATTCTAGATCTGTTTTTATGGTAGTTTCATTAGTTTTTAAAAGTATCTTTGTGGTCATTTTGTGGAAACCCTGCAGGCTTTATAGACGGTTTCAGTTTCTGGAGTTTTTCTGTTACACATTCCTTCCTAACATGTTGTAGTATTGCAGATTTATTTTTTATGTCATTTCGTATATTAACTTTGTTGGTTTTATACCTAAATTCTGAGTCATTGTGTTTTTACTGTAATTTCAGATGTTATAGTTATTCTGTAGTTATTGCTATCTTTGTGGTTATTCTTTACCTCTGATTGCTTTCATGGATCTTTAAGTTGTTTTCCACAGTTTGAAGTTGTTTTGGATAATTTTGAGGTATTTCTTGTCATTGTATTGTCGAGGTGTAAATATTTTATGCAACATTTTTAGGTAATTTTTTGCCTTTTGAGCTTGTTTATTGCTTTCACAGTGGTTGATTGTGTCATTGCATTATTATAAATCCGTTTATTCCATTTGCGGTAATTGCACGCTTTATTGTGTCACTATATTTGTGTTAATATTGTGCACAGTTCCAGTTTTGCAGATTATGTGTTTGACTCTGGTACATTTTGTAACTTTCAGTGATTTGTTTTTTCTGCTCGTTTTTAAATATCCCGTCTTGAGGTGGAGTGACTCACGGCACCATCGTGTGGCAGAAAATGGTATTACAGGTCAGGCTGAGGCTAGCTTTGGTGGATTCCTTTGCAACATTGTGATGCGCTTACATAGTTTTTAGCTTGAAATATCCCAGCGTGGACCTTTAAAGTACATTGAAGTGAAATGTGAAGGTGGCTCAGAGGATAAACATCAAACAGGAGAATGGAGCTGGTGGTGTTAAGATTCACTTCCTGGTTAAATAGTGGTGAGATTTGTTTTATTTCTGGTGAATCGGGGGCCACATGCGACCCTCAACGACACACTGAAGACTTCAACCATTTCATAAATATTGTATTACAAATGGTATTTTTTAAGAAAACACTCAAATGTATGAACTTAAGCTTACTTGAGACGAACACAGTTATTCGTTACATTTGCTCTTAATATATTGTTCTGGTCGAGGTACTCGGTCCACCGCGGTCAACATCTCCCCGCCGCTCTGTTACCAGTGTGAAAATACTCTGGTTGAGAGCAGAAGTGCTCCCTCTCGCTCCGGCTTCCATCGGTTTTTTTATGTAACTTAAAAAACATATGATAAAACGTCTTCTTAAATGGAAACCGTTAAGTCCATGTACAAAAAAGGTCTTTTTTTATTTTTATATAAATTACACCAGTCTCTGATGATGATGATGATGATGTCATCTCCGTGCCTGCTGTTAAGTGCCGTCTCCGAAACAAACCCCTCGCTCTCGCACTCACATTCACATGCACACGCATACGCTCAACACTCCGGCGGGAGCTACACAACACGCTCTACACGTTACCTCATAGTAGAGAGAGAGAATGATTAAAAAAAACAAAACAAAAAAAAACATCTCTACCCCGACTGAAATGAAACCTCTGCACCAACAGTAACGCTACATCTCCTCTTCCTGCTTCTTCTTCTCCTCTGAATGCACGACCACGAGACGGTGCAGTTCCTGGCGCTCTCGCCGCTCACTGTAGCTGCCTTGTTCCGGCTCCGCCGCTGCAGATCTCTGCTGACTCGGCCCGGCGGACCACGCCCAGTGGGTGGAGCTGAAGGGGGGGCGGGGCTTTTGGTGGGGGAATGTGCGTGACGACTCACCAGGAGGAGGAGGACGACGAGGGGTTCGTGGGAGACCTCAACAGTCAAATCGCATCTCCAGCGAGTCGTCGAAGCCCCTATTGTCATGCCCCGCCCCCGACAGGAAGGTGGCCGTGACGGGCGCGCCCGTCGCCGTGGTGACGTTGAGGAGGGTGTTGCCGGGCGAGCTGGTGGCCGGCGTGCGGAGGGCCGCCGCTGTGATACTGGTGAGGTTGATGCCCAGAGTGAGCCGCGTCTGCTCCAGCGCTTTCTCCGGCACGGCGAAGGCCTCCAGCTTCTTCTCGCCGTTGGCCATGTACGAGTTCTGGCAGCCGCGGCAGATACAGTCCAGACAAGCCTGAACAGGGAGGAACCGGCAGAAACAAACCAAGAGCCGATCAGACTGATGTGGACAAATATCAACTACACTTTAACTCCATTTATTATCATGTGGGAAACTAGAAAAGGTGCAAATCGTGGATTCTCCAGCAGAGGGAGCTCCAGCAGCACTTCAAAAAAACTGAAACTAATAAAAAATCATAAAACTGGAAAAAAAATATTCCTCAAGAGAAATAACTGAAGAAATTAATAATTGCTACTTTTAAAATTAAAATAAAACATTTGAAAAAAAAATTATAAATCAAGTGTGACTATTATTTCCTCTGGGAAAATAATTTTTTTTTATAATTTTCTGAAATACTGAAATATTTTGAGGTTAATTTTCAGTACTTAGATATAATTATAAGGAATATATCAAAAATGATAAGAGGTTCCAATTCAATTATGGTAAAATTTTACTCTATTGAAATGTTTTGAGATGAACGTCACTGAGAAGTTTTTAAGTTTCCACTTAAAAAATTACGATTTAAAGCAACTTTTTATTGGGATGATTTTACCTTTTAGTTAAAAAGTAGGACAAACATCAGATTTTTTGGGGGGGAATCAGTTGAATATTTTGAAATTTTGTGTTCTTGATTTTCAGAAAAAAACTAAAATTAAATGAATATTCAAATATTTATTTTATTTTTTATCAACCCTATATAAGGGTCACTGTTTTGAATAAATGATAAAAAACGGAACTTTCATGTTATGTTCAATTTAGATATGTGAATCTACAAAAAAATATATATTACCATTTTTATATTTATTTATTTCCAAACATGTACAAAAAATAAAACACGAAACGAGAAACCAACAGAATTAAAAAAAATAAAAAAAATAATAACAACAATAATAATAATAATAATAATAATTGTTTAGTAAAAGTGAACTCTGGTTTATTTCAAGACTGGTAATTTTAATATTGCAGAAAATGTGTCAAAATAAAATTTTTCTTTACCATTATTCATGTTTTGCTGTTCTATTTTTTTCACTCTGTATAAAGTCTTTGAGCTTGGTTCAAAGTGCTCTATAAATACAATATAGCACAATAACTATCTGTATTATACTACTAATATTAAACTACACAGCCTATACAACAAGCATATCTTAACCCCAGTGAGTATTACAATAATAACAATACTAAACAATGTAAAAAAAAAACCTGAAAATGCACTGAAAGCGACAGCAGATCCAGGAGTCACTACACTCAAAGTGAAAAAGGATCATTTGTGAAACACCTTTGTTCAGGACAACCAATAAATCCGCATGCTGAGTCAGCTTTTCTCCAGACATAAAATGCCTCATAAAAGGAGTCTTTTGGCTAAATAAAGACATTGTTGAGGTACAAATCAGCTTTAAAGTCCTGGAGTTTTCAAATGCAGCCTTCCTGCAACATGAACTTAAAATGAACTTATATTATTTAATGAATTTGTCAAATTCCCATGTTTGAAATTTCCACTTTAATATGCAGACTGATGTTGTTGCTTCAGGTTTTCAACAGTGAGTGGCAATAAAATCAGCCGTAAATTATATATAACCATCAAATACTGCATTTTGTCTCTGAGGTTTCTTGTTTGTTTAAAGATGTTTGCGAGTTGAGGACTGAAAGCTTTTCAATGACTTTGTCAACACAAGCACAGTTCAAACAAACAGGTGGGTAAATAAGAGCAGTGTGTGTGTGTGTGTGTGTGTGTGTGTCTCACCTTCCGATTGGAGTAACAGGGGCAGCGCTGCCCCCTGCAGGTCAGCACCGACGGGTTCTGCGTGGCTCGGCCACACTTGCAGCCCTTCTTCTCGACGGGCTTCTTGTACAGTTTGGAGGAGTTGGACCGGTGACCGTGCGGGTGTGCGGGGACGCGGTCGCGGCCCTGTGTGCCGGGCTTGGGGGCCTTGGTGTACGCCCTCTTGGCGGCCCCATGCTGCTCCAGAGTCTTTTTCAGCGCCTTGTTGGAGATGATCACCGTCTTGCCCACCTTGGGGGGGCCGCCGTTAGGCACCGGGGCGAGGTGGGGGTGGGGGTGTGGGTGGGGGATGGGCGTGGGCACGGGGAACTTGGGCTCCGGCTTGGCGGTGGCGCAGGGGTTTGGTATGTGGGGGGAGCTGTTGGCACCGACGGGGGGCCCTCGCAGGAAGCTGGAGATGGGGAGGGGCTGCACCTTCTCGCTGTCGCTTTCTGAGCGAGAGCGTTTCCGGTGAAAGCGGAGTGGGACATGGGGGACGACCGTGGGGGGCTGCAGGGAGGGCTGGAGGGAGCGGGGGCTGTTCTCCGGGGGCAGGGCGGGGATGAGGCGGGAGGAGTCTGGGCCGGACGGGCAGTGCGGACCGTTGAGGTCCGACTGAGGAACAGAGGAGCGACGGTCCGACAGAGGGGTGGGCTCAGGTGTCGAGTCGGCGTCGGTCTCCAGAGTTCTGAGCACCTCCTCCACGCTCAGCAACAAAGGCCCCCCGCCGTGTTTCAGCTCGTCACCGAAAGCGGTGATGTCACAAAGTCCCGCCTCCTCGGTGCCCGTCACGCAAATGGGAACTGCCTCGGTGTAGCCCTCCTGCTTCCCGGCCCCTCCCCCCGTCTCCACGGCGATGGGCTGCAACGTGTCTGAGCTGACCAGGCCGTTACAGTCATGCAGTCCGTTAACGCTCACAGGGCTGGGCCCCTCCCCCGTGGGCTCCCTGGTGGGCGGGGCTTCATCGGGCTGACTCACCTCAGAGGTGGACGCCGCCTGTGACGGGGCCAGTGAGTCCGAGATGTCCTCCGCCTCCGCCTCCACCTCCACCTCCGGCTCGCTCTCGGCGAGGGTGAGGCCCTCGTTGAGGATGGCCTGGAGGTCTGGGGAGTCGGTGGCGGCGCTGGCTATGTGGGGGGCGAGCGGCGACTGCGTGATGTAGAGACAGAGCTTCTTGTAACAGTTGACGAGCAGCGACAGCTGCTTGTTCTCCTCGAAGCAGGAGTAGTCCTTGCACCAACTACAGGACGGCTTCAGCTGCATCCTCTGGCCTTTACAGCCTCGACAGACGTAGTGCTGACATGAGGAGTTGGTGGGAGCGATGGGGTCCTGCAGCAGGTTACCTGGACACAGGACAGAACAGGAGGCGGTCACCAACGGCAACGGCTTTATTGTAGTGGGTCATATAAGGGCAACTAATGCTGATGCTGTTCATCACTTGATCTTTTAAACAGTAAACATGAGATGTGCTGCAATAATAATATGATTCATGATGAATACAAGCAGTTTATTTTTTATTTTTTTTATTTTTTTAACTCCACATGTGTCCAGTTTTCACTGCATAGTACTTTGTTGACTTTTCTGTTCTTGGTCATTTTTCTATGATTTATGTCCTTCGGAGTTCTTCTGTGCGCACCAAGTTTATAATAAGTTAGTGCTGCCTTTTTGTTCTAAATTAGATAATTGTATAATTTTTTGTGAATTATCAGAATTAATTGCAGAATAAAACAACACAAACTCCAGTTTAATGTGTAAGAAACTGCATAAGGGGGAGACAACTACACAACATTAGACATTATACTATGGCTGATTCACGTGGGTATTTGTCATGGTTACCATTAAAGATGCACATTTTTGGGCTGAATCCCTGTCGACGTGCAGTTTGAAGCGTTTCGTGCTGTAAAGTGTGCGCACTTTGAGTTTTATTGTTCTGCGCTGGACTGTTTCTATGGAGCTGCAGGAATTTTCTTACAGGACCACGTTTGATCTTTTAGCGACTTAAAGTTCCCCATCAACCCGACGGCACTGCCAACACAGATGGTATAAATGGAGATAAGCAGAAAAGAGGAAGTAATGTCAACACAGCATATATATATCGCAAACGATTCATAGAAACTGTGGACAAACGGAAAGGAGTCCACACCCTCCATGCTCCTCTGTAATCTCCACTTATGCGCGTCACACATATCACAGGAACACGCAGCAGAACAACCTCACACTGGTGATTAACGGACAGAACTTCACAGGATCCACAAAAAGAAACTCTGTGCAACATCAACACAGGCTTGTCAGTAATAAAAAAAAAAAGAAAAACAGAGGGAAAGAAAACATGGATCCAGCGTGAAGCACCCAAGTTATGGCACAATTTACAGACGTCTGGTTCTTCCTAAGCCGATATGTTAAACCTGAGCGCTGCTTGGCAACCCGCCACATTCAATGACAGCCGCTCTTTGAGAGGAGCTTCCTTAGCAACGCCGGGCGCTACCGAGCGCAGCTGCAGGAAAAGAAAAAAAAAAGAAAAAAGAGGATGAAGGTCCATTCATAAGAAACAACCACGGCTACTCACTGTGTGCTGCCTGTCCGATCCTCCCCCGCGACTGAAGAAAGTCTATATTTAACACCACGTATGGACGGATTTCATCGATTATTTATGGAGATAGAAGTTATGTTTCAGGATGATAAATAAAACTCTCCCGATGAGTCATAAATAATCCAGAAATCCATCCACGTATGGAGAATCTGCCGACAGCAGAGCTTTTTTTCTTTTGTGTGACAGCATTTGTTATTTCTCGGTCCTCGTATATATATATAAAGATTATGTTACTTCATCTGGCGGTCCGGGGGAGTCCTTTTGTCGGTGTGATTTTCAGTAAAAATTGTAAGAAAAAAACTAAACAATTGTGACTATATATTTCATTAAAACACACAGTGTGATGGAAACTAATTGGAATAACAAAATCAGCCTCAGTACAAAACTACAAGTGTAAGAGATACAGATCAGTTGTGTCAATTTCAGTTCAGGGTCACATTCAGCCAGGTTGTATCTCGACGGGGGCCTGACCCTTAAAATAGAGCCATCGCGACCTTTGAATATAAACTAAGGTTTTTAAAAACAATTTCTTTGTTGTGGTGAGAGTATACGTGTTGAAAATGTCTGGATTTTCACAAAACTAAATAATGACTACAATCTGAACATAAAGAAAAGTTCAATACCTTCTGTGGTAAAATACAGTGAAATAAAGTAAAACTGCTAAAAATGTTTCATGATAGTTGTTTTTACAAACTCAACCTGACAACGTGGTTTTGAGGCTCGTTTGCTCGTGACGAGAGCCATCTTTCACGGCAGCGTCACAAATATCTCAGCTCAGGTCTCAGTGTTGGATGAACGCGCATGAATCCATCTATACGTGCATTTTATAATAACGAGAATAGAAGAGAAACGTTGATCTTTTCCCTAATTTAAGCTTTTAATAGAGAAATTGTTTTGATTTATTTTCACAGCTTGAAATGCGACTGCAGGAAACACTAACAGACGTTGTTTAGCAAAATATTGGAAAATGTAATCAAATCAGAAGTTGTTGTTTTTTTTTTCCCACCGAAAGAATTCTTGCTTATATGGTATAAGTGCAGATATTAGAGATAAAACAGCAATCACAAGCATTTTTTCCAATACATAGCTTCTCCAATATTTGGCTCAAATACTATAAAACAGCTTGTTTCCCTGAATTTATCCACCCTTCTTTTATTGTGACGTTTTATTTGCAACCGTGTGTCGATGAGGAAAAGGGTGAGAAATACCAGATCAGGTGCTTCAGTGTGTGTGTGTGTGTGTGTGTGTGTGTGTGTGTGTGTTTACGGCACACAGACGGGGGTGTGTCAGGAGGGGAGTAGTTCTGAGCTGAGGTGCGTTCAAGGCGCTTCGGAAATTGGAGCATTACATCTTGCAAACGCAGGTGTAACTTGAGAAAGAAAAGATACTGCTCAATGGAAAACTACTCAAAACCAGATTATATTTTGTATTAAAACTCGAAGACTAAAATTGCATGGACGAATGAAGGAGAACAGACTTTTTTTCTATATAGCATGTATCTTCTTTTATTTGTTAGCAGTTTCTTTTAATTGATTGATAACTGAACAGCTTTATGTAGGAATAGTCATCATCATATTCATCAAGTGCAAATACAAATTTGAGCAAAAACCAGTGATAACATTAATTAAGAGTTATCCTGGAGTGTTTATTAATTGATATAGGCCTCAATATTTTCTGTCCCTCGTTCATGTGCTATCACACTTACTTTTAAATGAATGGGTTTAATTTCAGCTGTGCCCCAAAAACACTTTCAAACAAATTAAACTTTAAAATTATACAACAAGTTCACCATGAGAGAGATAATCAACAATTGTGTTAACAATTAATTAATAACTTAATTTCAACTTTCGTAATCTAGATATTTTCCGGTTCATTCAATCCTTCATGGCAATAAGCTGAATATAGTTTCTTTTCATACTTGTGGCATCAACAAAAAATTCTAACTTTCAAACAGTTTTTAAATATTTTCAATAGTACAAAGCCTGAACATTTATCAACCCATTAAAATGTCTTATTTCCAACATGAGTGGACATTATGAGTGATCTTATATTTCACCCGTGTTCTAATTTTTATTCATGAAATCACAGCCTTGATTATTACAAGCGCTGAGAAAAATGTTGAAGTACTTGGAGGGAATGGAGTGATTAGTGACTCAACAGAAAATAACTTGAAAAATCAATGCATAATTCAAAGTAAAAAGCTCTGATTTAAACTCATTCTACATTTAAATATTTGGTGACCGGGATGAAATACAATATTTAGTATAGATCTCAGACTATGGGGAACACCAGTGAACTTTTATTTTTTTATGTATTTACCAACTTTAGAAAGGTAAAACACCCCATCAAGTTAATTCACAGGAAAATTTATTATGGAAATCATCCTCTATTATGTTTATGATGAGGAGTTTAGGTGGGGGCAATAAAGAAATGTAATATTAACTTTTTTACAAGCCAAAAATGGAAAAAAATAAGTTGACTTTAAAAATAGCTGTGATCCAGCCCTCTGGACAAATACATACCTCAGATGTTTTCCCACGATAATGTTAAACTGCATACCCAACAAAATCGTGAGCAAATTCAAAAGTATTTAGTATTTTTTCCATAAAATACAGAAAGAGAGGTGGTTTAAGGATCCCACTAGGTGCGATGTTGATATTTCCCACGGTACCTGAAGGCAACATTATTTAAAGGCTCGCTCCCGCTGCGTGGACAGCTGACAACCAGGCACGTTACCGAAACCTTCCCACGAAACACGCTGGTTACATACAGCCTTATTATCACACTGAATTATAGACATAAACAAAAACACCCGCACATACCGCAGACGAGGCAGGACAGGGACTGGCGGAAGAACGGCAGCAGCTTGCAGAGCTCCGCCAGGGCCCGGGGGTCTCGAGGGTCGCACTGCAGCACCGAGCGGCTCGCGGACACGTAGAGAGAGGTCGCATTCACCGGGTTCATCTCAGCTGCCTGGCCCGGGGCTCCAGGCCGGTCCGGTCCGCTAGAAGGTGCACTGACACGTCAGGAAGGGAGAGAGTCACACGGTGACACGCACGAGCCGAGATCCGCGAGGTGAAGCCGCCGCGTTTTAACAGGGGGGTCCGGCGGCTTTAAGGAGGGCATAGAGGGACACAAACGGCTTCAGATGCCCGTCGGTAAATCCCACATGTAAAGCAGTCTGTGTACGGCGGGATCCACGCTACACATCCCCGTGTCACTGCCAATCCATCCTCGGTGTGCGGTCCCAGCTGGGGCAGCAGCGCGGCGCTCGGGGAGCCTTCACTGTCCGCTCATCCGCGCCGGTTCGGCTCGTTTACACACCGTGTGCGGGTTCCGATGGGACCGAGCATCCTGCGGGGCTCCTCTCCTCCTCCGGCGGCCCTGAATGAGTGTGAAGTCCAGTCGGGCTAGCTCGCAGCGACAGCTGCCAAATTCAAATTCAAACCGGGGCTCTGGTGACAAAGTGATGCTCGACGCGATGGCGTTGCACACAGAGATCCATAGTCCACAAGCATGCTCGTCCCGGGGTTCTCACGTCCGTGCGGGGCTGGCACCGCACCGTGCGCTCCGCATCCCGCACCGGGGCTCGTGTGTCAGGCGGCTGTGCAGCCCCAGCAGGCTCGTTACGGCTGTGTTATTGTTCGCAGAGATTCATGGCGGCTCGAAAACAAAACAGGCCGCCCCGGCTCCGAACGCTCCTCCGAGGCGAGAGCAGCCGACAGTCGCACGGAGACGCGAGGGCGGGCGGGTGGAGGAGAGGCGGCGGCGGTCCAAACTGAAATTATTTCGACGCCGCGACGCTTTTGTCGGCGGGAGGAGAAATTATCCAGCGGAAGCCCCGGGCTCTGGTGACAGCGCTCGCCGCCACAGGTGCACCGAGAAGCCGGCTACAAAAGCAGGCCGCGTCCCTCTTCCCGGGATTAGCGGGGGTCTGTCGGCTCGCTGTTCGCCTCGGAGGGAAAAAGGCGGTAGACGGAGGGTTTAGTGAAAATGGTGTCGTCCTGCTGGTTTCGTTGGACCCCCGGGGTGTCTGCGGAGAGCGAAAGTGAATTATTTCCCTATTTGTGTACGTTGCTATCGTTAGCCTCCGAGCATTCCTCCGACCTGCCGTCGCTTTTTCACACACAAACAAGGGGGCGCTGTTACCGACATCTCGCGAGAAGTCAAGCGACGCGGCTCTTTCAAAATTACGTGGAGTGTCGAGAATCTTCACGAGACACACGAGCTTTGCTCGAGTAAAGACAGTGCAAGATACCTGTGTAACAATCATGAACCACAAATACTGATTATTATTATTTACTTCAGCTTTCTTTCATATTTAGATTATAATATTCTCATGTTTATGCAGTGTACTACTATATATATATATATATATATATATATATATATATATATATATATATTTCCTCTTGAAAAAATGTTTCACATATGGCCGTTTCCTCATTTTTGTATCCCATCAAATGCTGAGTGCCCCCCCCCCCCATTAAAGCCTTCATTTTGTAATTTTGACTCCAGGCCCTGAAGTACTGCCTCAAGCTGTCCATGTATCGATTATTATTATTATTATTATTAATCAGTAAACAAAAATGATTTATTAGACTGTCTCCTCTTTTCGTGGTTTAATAAGCATCACATTTTAAGTCACTGCTACATAAAAAAGATCATTAGGTATGAAAAAAATTCAGGAATGCGTGTTAAAGTGACGCTCGTCTGTCATTTGTCATGTATCTCTCATGTACAAATGTGTACCTCACATGTGAGTAATTCCTCTTTTTAGATTTAAAAGTGTCTCATGCCACTCTGACTGTTTTTGTCAGGCTAAAAATACAGAGCCGGTCAGTCAGTGGGGCTTATTCTTAGTGTGTCTCTGAGCAGGACCGTGAGTCAGGGTGGTTCCCCTCTTTGTTTGTCACACATGGTCCTCCGAAGAGGGTGGAGTTGTTCCTCATCCTGTTTAATGTAATTATCACTTGTCTTAATCAGGATTATGAAGCATGAAGAAACATTTTTACTGGGTTTTAATTGCTTGGGAGCATTAAGGTGACGCTCAAGTTGTGGTCTGAGGACAAACTAAAACATATTTCGCACAAAATAAACTGAGATCGGCTCCGTTTACAATGTTTCAAGTGAAAACGCATCATCGGTGTGCTTCCGTTCCAGAACCGGTTTGCGTTCACACGGCAAGGTTTTGAAAACAATGTCAATTTACACAGAAATGGCAGAAACTCTGAACACGATGTAGTTTTCCTGTCGGATCGCAAATGGGTGCCGTTGGTTGTTTTTGTAATGAAACCACATCCACACTGCATTTTCTGCACCACTATCGTAGAACTTATTTATCTATCTATCTATCTATCTATCTATCTATCTATCTATCCCCATTCTTTCTTACATAAGACTCCGCCCAAGCTTTAATCAAATAAATATCCAATATGCTATAAACCTTAACAATGGTGAGTACACAGACATTTGTATGGACATACGAGGTATATTTTTCTCACTGTGACTCTCGAGTCCTAGGAGAATCTGTACAGGGAGTCATGATACTCTGGAGCCAAACGTTGTTACTGTGTCCATGTACTCGTGCATGTGCAGAACAACTATTTACTGTGGCTGTGCTGCGCATCACCTGGAACAAGTAAGTGCTCGATGAATTAATCTTCTCTACAGTGACTTTCTCCTCGCTGGTGCAGGACTCGGCAGCTCGGCTCCTCGCAGGTTTGGACAGACGTCATCAATCTGAGCTTCTCTGCATCGGCTCCCTGTTCAATTTTTTTAGAAACTGATTTTAAAACGTCTGAGTCTCCATCTACATCACTGAGATGCTGAGCCCAGTATGAGCCACTGTGCAGCCTTACATCCTCGAACAGCACACTTCTGACCGCCCCAAAGTTTAAAACCAAGATTACCTTGTCCATCACAACCATTGTCTGTGGCGATAAGGCTGCATCTTTTTAACTGGCCGCGTCTTTCAAATCCCCACCGTACGCATCCTGATATTATGTATGAATTTCTACTTCTCATTTTTCTCTGTAAATGCACATTATCAAACACAGTTTCTAAGAAATGCTCTATAAATAAAGTTGATAGTTGAGCTGAACTCAATGAGTGAACCAGGCATTACACCGACACGGTGCTGACGGCTCAGCTGTTGTGTCACAGAAACATTACAATAACACAGCTTTTTGACCTTTTCCAAGACGTGAGACACCGAGCGAGACTTTCCCAAGTAACTCGTTATTTCTCAATTCCAGCAACCAGTGACGTTACTCCACTACTTTTCAAAAAAGCGGTTGCCACACTGCTTTCAACAGTGGGCATAGCTTTAGGTCAGATAAGGCAAACATAAGGTGTGAAGAGTATATTTTAAAACTTGAAACATTTTTCAAGCACAAAGAAACATTATGCTGCATCACCACCACTCCGAGCGTGTAATTAGATTCCTTTCATATGCTAAAAAAATTCAATTTTTCATAATTTACAAAGAAACTGAAAATCTTCTGTGAATGTCTTTGTCTGGAGTGTCCTTTTGTGGTTTTTTTTTTCATAGTCATGCGTGAGCTGTGTAGTTAATGTGACATTAATTGTGCATAATTCCGTGCCGTTATCTCACAGTCGGACAAATCTACCCAATAAATGATGTAATGAACCCGTTCAGTTTGCAACAGTGTGAGACAGTATTCACAGAAAACGATGAACTCCATCCATCTAAAACAGCCCTGGACATATATGGACATGATCCGTCACCTGCTGACGGTGTGTGAGTCTTTGTCCGCTGGTGCACGATTGTTTCCATTCTGGAAACGCTACATGACAACAAGAGTTCCTCTTTTTGCTTTTTTCTTGTGAGGCTGCAGGATAAAAGCTCGTCCCCTCCGTGGTTCATTCAGAATTTCAGCCTTGCAGCTTGTGACTGAACACTGAAGCCGTCCTGCAGCTGAAACACACAAACACGATGAAGATGAGGACGATGCCTTCAGTCACACGCTGGATTTTCCTGCTCGGCCTGGCTGTTGTGGTGCTGCTCTCAGTCTCAGAAGGTAAATTCAAAGTCACGATCGAATGGTGTTTTTTGTTTTTATGAGAAATGTGTGCATTCTTTTGTCCATTTTAATATAAATTCTGCCCCAAAAAATTTCCAAGATTTGCTTTTTTACAGTCTGAAATTTGCTTTACAGAACAGAAAAATGCAATCTAACGAGGTGGAATAAGTAATATTGTATGCATATATTTTTGTTTGTTTTTTTTAAATAAAAAGCACTTTATCTAATGTCAGGCAAAGGTCATGACAATCTGTTGCCTCAAGATCTTGCATTAAGATTTTGCACCACAAGATGGTGTATTGAGTAATCTCACAAGTAACTGAAATCACAGCATTTGTAGATTTTTCAACCAAAATATTCAAAAGAAAAGCTTTTGTAGGCCTTCAAAATACATAATTGTCCAGTTTTGTGCCATTTGCATCAGATATGTGCATTTTGTTCTGCCTTAAAGTTGCAATCAGTAATAACGTTAAGAAAAGTCTAATTCTGTCCTGTATATTGACATCTTTTCTTTTCTCTTTCGCCCTTCGCGTGTGCGATGGTCTGACGGTGCAGCAGAGTCGTACGTCCCATACGTAGGCTTGCCCTGCTGTCTCGGCGTCAGCGCGAGGAAAATAGTGCGAGTCAAAGATTGCTACGAACAGAAGCCGCGCAGAGGCTGCAACCACCACGCCTTCCTGTGAGTACCAATCACACAAAGTCTGTTATTCTCTAAACTCTTCTTCTCTGGAGGGATATTTTATCATTGTGACACCGTCTGCACCTGAGCTTTGTCCACTAAATATATTATACTGCTTGTTTTTCAAAAATAATTCACTGAAACAATGGGAAACCTCTTCATAACTTTTGTAAAGGCAAAATTTACAAGGCCTTACAATGCTTCTTGAATGATACTTGAGGTTCACTTAAGCGACAACAAAGTACTGTAATATTTATGGGCAAAGATGCAGAGAATTTGAATACATGCTTGAACCCTAGTTTATATGGCAACCATTAAGATACTTGAAAATAAAGAATTTCAGGTTTTGTCAAAGAATATTTAATGGAATAACTTTTGATTTAGTCTGGAAAATCACATATAATTTTTATTTATATGGAATAAAAAAAAAACATAAGTGTAAAACTGATAAAAATTACACATTTCTTAACTTATGGTTAAAAAAGAAAAACTCTAAAAAAGCAATACATATTCAAAAAAAACTTTCAGAATCACGTTTTCTGATCCTAATTACTGCTTGGTGCTAGTGTCCAGGAAAACAATGGAAAATGGAAATTTTTGAAGATATATTTGAAACAAACCCGGACGACCCAGACGGGACATGAAAAGAGGACGTTGTCTGGGCAAAAGAGGATGTTTGGTCTTTCTAGTTGTCGAAGTGTCACACCGCGCGCAGCCATCTTGAAAACAAAACTCTGGATCGGGTGTCTGCAACCTGAATGACCAAAAGAGCTCTTTTATGTGACTTTCCACCTTATCAAATTTAAAACACATTTCACTTTTAAAGTGAGACGGACACAGCTTGTGAAGTTTCATAGCTACAATAGTGCTGAAACACAAACAAAAAACTGTATCTTAGGTTGGATTTATGAAGCTTCATTTATGATTCAGGATTTCATTTCACCTGATTTTATAACAGACTTAAGCAGTTTCATCCTTCTTTTCAGCATTTCTTTTTTTTTGTAGGCAATTTTGACATCTTAGCTGTTTTGGCTCTTTTTAAGCTGTTTTGGTTATTTTCCACAATTTTTGATGTATTTGTTTTTTAGATATTCTCGTCATCTTTTTTTTTTTTTAAGCCATTTTATCACTGTTTTCCAATTTCTTGTAATTTTAGCTATTTTTCCCCCCATTCTAATTGTACACTTTTAAAACTCTCTTTTTAGTAAAGAGTTAAGAGTCCTTTTCAACGATGCCCCTGTGTCCCACAAATACACGAACAAGCAGGAGGAATTTAAAGTATGATGTGTTTCTCGTGCGGCGCTTGTTTGATTGAAAGGGGAACCAAACTACGTTGTGCTTTCAGGGTTACCAGCAGACGGGGTAAACAGTGGTGCATCGATCCCACTGCACAGTGGCTCAAAGACAAAATTGAGAAGGTAAGTTTTCTTTCAACAAAATGAGGTCTAGTTTAATAAATTATTGAAGTAGGATTTAAAAAAAAAATCTATTGAAAATGTAATAACTGCAACCATTTAATGTAATAATACATACATTGGGATGTATTTCTTGTAAATAACAGCTGGTTCAATTTGGTTATGAAAAGTAGGTATTGTGGAGGGGATAGTCATCATATTCATTCGAGGATACAAACTCTTTTCCTATTTTATTTCACTATTTAAGAGTTTCTTACATCGTCTGTTTTTTTCCATTCAGAATGACCTGAATTATTACATGATGGGCAGTTATTCGGTTATTGCTGGGTATAATGTCAGTAATCACCTAAATCTTTGCGCTTCATAATGCAAATCCAGCAAAGATCCAGCATATTGTTGCTGTTTACTTCTTCTCCTCAACATTTCACGTCACTTGTGCTTCTATAATTATCTGGCTGCTCCAGTCACATGCTGCATGACAGATTTACAGCGACACCAACCAGAACATGTGATTCAATGTTAAGATCCAATAGATTTCACAAAGTATTCAGATTAACGATGTGTTAATTAAAAACCTTCAGTGAGTTCAATTCATTCAGATAATTCAATTATTGTTCATAAGTGAGGATTATGTTTTGAATACTGTTTTACTCAACATTTAAGAAAGGATTAACACAGCTGGGAATTTCCACAATGCCACCAGATGTGTGGGTGTTTTGTTTTTTTATTATTTAATTAAAATTTCGACATAAATTGAGATTATCCAGAGACATTGTGCATTAAGAAAAACAGCTTTTATCACTACAGTGAAGGGAAAACAGCATTTTAAAGCTACATTAAGAAAATCAACCGTTTATTACAGTCCTCATAGGACAAAGGTGTTTCCTGTTCTGATTTTAAAATGCCTCTCCTCCATTCGCAGGGACTGTTGGACTGTCCCCCTGATCTGTCTTTAACAAACCACATCCACGCAGAGGACACCACCATACGCAGCCACTGAGAATGCTTTCTGCTGACTTTTAATTTATTATTTATTACAGAAATACATACTATATTTAAAATGTGAGCTATTTTTTTACAGGTTTGTTTTTCCTTCCTTCTTTTTTTTTTTTTTTTTTTTTTTAACCATTTCCGTGGCATTATTTCAATATATTTTCTGTTTTTGTCAAACTGCAGTTCGAGAAGTTGTACTTTTTGGACTTTACTTTGAAAATAAATTAAGTTTATCGGATTAAAGATTGGGCGGAGTCTTATGTATGAAAGAATGGGAAAGGATGGATGGATGGATGGATGGATGGATGGATGGATGGATGGAAGCATGGATGGATGGATGGATGGATGATAACATCATGATTTATATGATCTATAGTTGTTTCTTTCTACAACTGCAAATTCCTAAATATAACTAAACAACCTCGGTTCGTAATTATTCCCAAGTATTGAAGTTACTCAGTCCAAAGAGTGATTCACTCATTAGGTTCAGGTAAAGTCACATCAGTTAGTGAGAGGAAGATGCTCTATAATCTGGATGCTAATGCAATTTTGTTTTCATGTACTTTCTTTCAACAACAATACTATTACTTGTATTTGAATAAAGTTCACATTTACATTTTACGAGCACCCACATTTCTGTATTTAAGTTGTATTATTTTAGTATGGTGAGTCCCTCCATGTACTTTGTTGACTGTTCCTAAAATCACACATCACTTCTGCGTATTTCAATTCACATTAAAATATTTTATATATCCTGATACATACTCACTTTTATGTCCAAAAACTGATTAGCACAGTGTAATTTATAAACACCCATTGTCAAGTCTGGCAATTGAAAGCAGAGAGAAAGTAGTTTGTAATTGTATTTGACAACAATACTTTTATTTGTAATTGAATATAGTTGAAGTTTGAATTTCTGCACGTCCTCCACCTCTAGTAATCGCTTGCCAACACGCTGGTGTTACAGTTACATGTTACCTCATCATTTCCTCACCATGATGCTTGATTTTCAGCAGTTGTGTAGATCTACCGGCTTGGAATTTGAGTGAACTGTGACTTTTCTAACGTTTCTTTAAAGCGACTGTTGCTTCATCACTACAGATCGAGGCTGATAAGAGACTCACTGGTGACTGAGGCAAGCATCTTTAGATGGATACACCCTCTGTAATCACACGGGTTCCTCTTTCATCGTGACACTGCAGGGTGCTGGTCTCAAACAGCTTCGGTCTACAGTTTGAAGATGAGGATGAATCTCGCTGTCGGGTGTTGGCTCTTCCTCCAAACTCTGGTTGTTGTGGCATTTTTATCTGGATCAGAAGGTACAGTTCATTTAATATAAGTGTTTTATTTCATGGCATGGTTCGCAGTAAAGCATTTAAAATAATAAGTGGAGGAAAGCTGTTACTATCCTGCTGAAGATGTTTCAAAGAATGTGAATTCTTCATCTATAGTGAATAAAACTACGGCATATGATAAAACATATGTCGTCTAAGCTTTCATCTTCTCCTGAGGTCAGCTGCAGATTGCTTCTCCCTTGAAATTAAAATACAAAACTGACAAAACAGTGATGGGAATAACCTCAGCATGGCTGTGTGGCTCGTGCAGCCTGTCACCAGGTATCCTCCACCTGCTGCACTGAGGACAAGCTTCAGGAAGCCCGGAGAAGAATCACCCGCTGCTATGAACAGAGGAAACACTGCGGCTGCAACGTGCGCGCTTATTTGTAAGTGCAGCAGCTTGAAACAAACAGTGTTTGGTTCTCGGGTATTTGGTGGAAAACCTCATTTATGATCTTGAACGAGTTGACTCAGTCACGTGACGTGGAAAGTGCCTCTTTGTTTGGTTGAATCACTTTTCGTCTGTCTAGTGTCAAGACAAAAATGGGCGTCTGGATTTGTGTCAGACCGGCTGCCCGGTGGCTCTCCAATCTCCTGGAAGAGGTGAAAAGCAGCTCATTCACACAGTTTGGAAATCAGTTAGATAGCAAAAGAATTGTAGTAAAGCTATTGGTAGATGTTATCTATGTCCTCCGTATCTTCCATCTTCCATCAATCTATCTATCTTTTCATATCTAGTTTGCACATATTTTTTACGATTGTCTTTTTTTCAATTTTTCCCGTTGACAAATGTAAACATTTTGCGCAAACTTGACCAACATGCTGTGCGAGGAAATTATTATTAAGACCTGCAAAAATGCAGGATCGCCCGTCTGTGTTTGATCTCTCAGCTTCGTCACAGCTCACAAGGAACAACCAGCACAGTTTTATGAGTCAAGCCGCTCACTACATCGAAGTCACACTGTTTCAGAATCTAACTACTGATCCACTTTTCTCTCCCCTCCCCACAGAATAAAATCCAGTGTCCACCTGCGACCATCTCAAAGAGGTTCAGACTGAAGCTCCTGGTTGAAGACAGAGTTGAATAAAGGAAGGAAATGCATCTGCTGATAAACCGCATTTCTACGCTCCATGTTGTATTAGTTTTTCTGCGTTATTTGGCTCCACTTCATGGATTTATTTTTTTTCATTCTGGGAATAAAATCATATTAAACTGATATGAAAACGCAACAGTGGTTCCCGACCTTGGACCTGGGATCACCTTGAGGGGGCGCCAGAGATGACAACAGGCTCAGGCATTGAAATTATAATCAGATTCACACGTTGAAGAAACCAAGAATAATCCATACATGGTACAAGATATGGCATAAAGCATGCAAAATTGTACAACCCATGCTATTGTGTGAATTTTGCAGGTCATTTGCTAAACAAAACACGACAGGATCAAAACATGATTTAAGATCGACGCCGTCTGCATAAAAGTGGATATTAATCCCTTTATTTCTTTTGATTTTGTAGCTGAAAAACTCTTTACAATGTGTCCTTCATGGATTATACAGATAGTCTGTCCTTTTTGTCCTGCTTCGCTGGTGTTCAAATAAATAAGAAAAGTTGTCAAACTGCAAACCGTCTGAGAGTTTGACTGCTTCTCCAGGCTCAGACATAAGATGTTACGGGGAGTGAAACGTCCTCATACGGCGAGGCGTACACAGATGTTCCTCATGTATCATGTTACACAGATATAATCTGTGGCTGTGGCAGTGCCAGGTACGACTCCCTCAGAATACAGTAAGACATCTGTGAGGAGGCAGGTAAGTTTCCAACGTTTAGAGGCAGTGGAGGATGAGTGTGACCGCCAAGGTTTGGCTTCACCGGGACATTGGGACACGTCAGAGATCTTAGAAATGGTCCATAACCTTTCTTAGCGGTGATCTTGGTGTGCTGCAAGTTGAAAAGTTTGTGAGAAGCCGGTAAACAGGCAGAAGTGTATTATTTGCGACACCACGTCATGGTGGACCAGAGAGCGGGTCCACGGAGAAGAAAATCAGGGGGAAACTAGCGTTTATTTAACGGCATAAAACACTTAACTTGAGCTCTCAGCCTGACAATAAAACAAGAACTTCCTAATAAATCTTTATTTCACAAACAGGCTGCAGGTTTTATTTTCTCCCACATGATGGTGACAAAGCCATGAAAAACCGTCGACTCTCACCTGAGCTGAAATGTTGTTTCCCTCATGCTAAATACTATACTTCTGTTTTTTATCCGGTTTCTGTGGTGAGTTTCACTGCGTCTGAGGCTTGGAGCACTACTTCACATTAAACTTTGATTGATTTAGACCTGGAGGCTGTGAACAAAGCACTCATGTGTGTCATGAATCCCTCTTATTCCACATGTAGTTGTAGTTTGGTTGTAGTTTTTCCTCAGTTAACAAAAGATCAATTGTGCATCTTTTATATGTGTGAACTTGTAGTTACACTGGGTAAAAATGTGTAATATTTCTATTTCGTTACATCACAAATGGGAATTCAAAACGATTCTTAATTTGACTTTACGTAATGATCCTGCGCAAAATACTCCAAACTGCCGAAGAGAATTATTTTAAAAAAGTGTTATAAATACTTCTCAAAAAATAAAAACAGCGTTGAGCCCTCTTTGCCATTGAGCTCCAGCTATAAACTTCCCACACAACCCACTGTAATGAAACGTCATTCTCAGCTATATGGAGGGTGTGATATATATCTTCTTGAGAGAGACTTTTGTGGATGAGCAACTTTGATTACTGCGAGCCCCCCCCCCCAAAAAAAACGTTCACCTCCTGTAAAAGTATTCGGGAGCTAAACACTTTTAAATAAAGATATATTTAACTTACAGCCACATCTTCGACCACACAGTAATTTCAATAAGTCTCTGGCACTTGAGTGATTTGTAAGTAGCCATGATTTAAATGTTCACACATTTCCAATAACAACGTGCATAAACAGTCTTGAGGAATTACCCTCCATATATTAATAATAATTCATGTAAAATGTGACTATTCGTGCACATAACCAATGTAAATATGTCACAGTGATTCAACTGAGGATATTTATCTTGTAAAGTTCCTGTTGAGTCAATTTCAATGCCTAAAATAGTCAATATCTCATCTCGCCTAATCTTTTCTTATCTCATCTCATCTTGTCTTGTCCTGCCAAAGTATTTAAAAACAAAAACCCACAGATTTATTATGATTTGTATCATCTAGTAACAGCTTTTCATAGATCTAAATGTGTCCGAGCATCTAAATGACTCTGCAAAGGGGTAGAATTAAATAAGTCTGCACTTTTTCCTACCCCCTTTCGAACATGTATAGCTCGTGCCAAAAATTAAGAAATGTAGTGTGCTATCATTAAAGACATTTTTTTATTATCTTGTTTTATTCATTTGGATGTTTTTCTTTTTTCCTTGTTTGTTTCTTTTTCTGTTTTTCTTTTTTACATGTTCGAAATAATCATTCATCCATTCATATCTATGGCGGCCACAAAACTGATGTGATTTTATACAATTGGATTTCATTCATGAGACTCAGGGTGCATTGTATTACATGTAGGGGCAACCATTTGTAAGTTTAAAGAATGCAACTAAATTACTACAGTTTTGCTTCGTGTATAACGGCAATAAAACACTTCAAAAAAGGCAAACCCTCCATCCTCAAACTGTGTTGTGTAAAATTGCAGCCAAACAAACAGTTTCACTTCCTTTAAAGGATGTATCGTGGCGATACAAAACCCATGACAAACTGTAAGATACAGTTTCACTGCGTGATAACACTACAGACTGGAAGCAGAATTAGATCATTATAAATTCCTAACTCCTTCAAAGTGTGTACAAGTACCTATGGTTTCCGCAAAACTCCCAGAAAAGCTGTAAAACTCACTCTCTGATCTGACGTTAGGGACTTTGTTCTTAACCAAACATCTAAGTCTCAAAGTACAACGTGTAAGAGTACAAACAGCAACCAAATTAAACACAAAACCGGCCACAAAATTAACAAAGAAACTTCAGAGCTCCATAAATAAACCGTTTATCTTTGTGTAACATTTGGTAAGATCTGATGTCTCATCCCTACCATGGAAGTGTGTTAGAGAACCTATGGTGGATTAAATGGATTAAAAGCAAATCTGTAAAACTGTAAAGTTTAGTCACATAAAGTGGTGAGACTGCTGATTGCTATCAGATAAATACAGTTTATTTCATCAACGTATGGAAGAGAGCACACTGTATGGCTGCCTTGAAGCTCCTGGTTTAATATAAAGCTCTAATGTGAGAAAACACAAGAAATCCTTAAGATTCACATTAAAATGCACAAACAGCTTCACTATGTTGCTGACAATCACAGCCTAAAAAAGGCAATGAAACACAATTAGTCTCTATTAAATGCTACGTAAAGGACAAAACCAGCGCCTAAGATCGGAATGAAATGACCACTGAGAGGAAGCTGAAACGGTTTCTTTCTGCGTATTGACATTTGTCAACTCGTTAGAAGAAAAAAAAGAGAAAAGCAGCGGCAAATGTGAGAACATTAGTGCAACTTCAGCCCAATAAAAACACGAGACATAAAACTCAAACTTTACAGAAGCTTATTAAACATAATCTTGATTAGAACTTTAACTATTTGCATTTCAACTAGTTTCATCCTGAATTTGCCTTATTTACAGACTTGACAAAAATATAGGAAAACAACCTTATAAAAACAAGATGTCATAAAACTCATCGGTCAAACATTAAGAAACAGTGAATTACATTTAAAACTTACAAAGGCACTATGCTTTTCTGAGTAAAGATTGCAAAGTGACCAAGAATTGTGTCAGGTATGAAGGAATAGCTATAATTAAAGATAAAGAGAAACAAATGAAATCATCCTCTGTGCTTGGTCTGACACAACGCTGGTTATTCAGAAGTTAACGTTGACTAAGATGACAACGTATTCAATTTCCATGACATACGATAAACAAAAGGACTAAACTTCTAGTGAATCACATGACACACAGAAAGCAGGGAAGCTGAACTTGACTGCTTCTTGATTGTTTCAGGTTGCCATGTTTATGCAACATAAGTATAATGAAATTGTAAGCAATATGAACTGAAATTTAGATGATATGGAATATAGTTGATTCTACAAATGTATTTCTAAGATTAGTTTTAGGTAATTTCTTCTATTTGTGTCCATTTGAAATGAACAAGTGAACAAGTTTTCAGTTTCAGTAATAGAGACCAACACAGTCTCTACTTTTAAAATCAGCCTTGTTACCTTCCATTTTAATAAAGCTCACAATTGGTGCTGATTCAAGCCGCCTTACACACATTTTCTATGAAATCTGCTGTAGATTTAGACTGGAGGGAGTCCGACACAGAGCTTATCTCCTTTTCTCACCGTTCATCGTCACATTTCACCGCTGCATGCCACTAACTTTGTGTCTCTCCTGTAGTCTGTGCTTCTCTCTTCTCTGTCTGCACCTTCCTGCAGGATCTATGGCTGTGGAACAGAAAGTGAGATTTAACTGATATTAAAAGTGCTTTTTAAATAAATGTTCAAATTATTATTTTTTTAAATCTAGGGTTTTATATAGAATAAAAGCATTTGGTTCCACACTGAATTGAATGAGTAAAAATCTCAAAATTGACGCCTGAAGCGCCGTAGAACCTGTTAGTCCTGACCACATGCAGATATCTCAGATATCAGAATGTCACAGACAGTTTGCCTCACGACTTTGTAAGAAAGCCACAATCATTTCAACACATCCTGCCAATGCACTGATCATGAACATGTCTCTTCATGTCTGAAATAAAGGCTGTCGCTCTGAAGGAATTACTAAGACACCGAATGCCATCTCAACATTAATATCTGTGACACAGAGGCATGATTAGTTGAGGCACATGACCCAGTCATTCTTCTGAAACGCTGCTATTTGACAGTATTACTTCTCCTTTTCACCACCTCCAGCGGATGCTGAACTGGGGGGGGGAAGGAAGTTTTTAAGAAGTCTAAAGGAAGTACTGTCTAGTGAGTGGAAACCCTGACATCACACAATTTACTCCACATTAACATATTTTTAGTTCCTCAAATATTCAGAACAAATGAATACATTACAGTAAACGGATGATGGAGCACATGAAATGGCTGAAGCTATGGCAGAGCTACAGTAGTAAAGAAGAGCAGACATACAGCAGGTGGCAACTGCCAGGGTTTAATGCCCCTCTTTTTACTGGGGTCAGTTTCTGTCACTCCGTCCCGTCTGCTTTCCCCCAACAACCAACTACAAATATGAGTACTCTGTGCAGTATCGGACCCGATACCGGTATCGCTGCATCCGTCGTTAATAACCCCAATGTTGACTTGAAGATGGCGCCAATGAGGACAGGAATTGTAAAGACTCTTTATCCTAATGTGAAAATGGAGCTGCACTTTTAGTAGAACAAACCCGATCAGATGAAATTGGTTTTCCATAAATCACTGAGCATCCAATGACAACGATTTATCTGAATTATCTCAGGGCAAAGGATCATTTAGGCCCAGTCAGATTATCGTATTGTCAACTTTTACCAGAAGTCACGAGAGGTCTGGTGAACACAGGAAGAGATTTCACAACACAGAAGTCTCTTCAAGAGAATCCCTCTTTTTTTTATTTTTTTTTTTTAGTTTCGAGTTTGACCAGTTTCCTGTGTGGCCTTCGTCATCACAAGATCATGCATTTACTACAACAGCCATCACTGTATGTGAAATCACAGATCATCGTTTCTTTACTTCCTGATTGGAAGACATCCTTTCTGAGTGTCGGACTTCTCACCGCCACTCAAACGTTTACACACTTTTCTTTACATTAACTCACCATGTTTGTGTTCGACCACGTGGCGAAGTCCTGCTCAACGTGATGCATGTACTGCTTTTGTTCAGTACATGCAATACAACCCATTTTTTACCCACGAAAAAAGTATTTTCTCCCCTCTTAGATCTCGGATTCCCTGATTTAACCGATATAATTTAAGTTGAATTAAGTCCTCAATATGTTTAAATTAGATATATTTTGGTTTAGGACTGCAGGTTGAGACACAAAATGGTATTCTAGGCAGAATAGTTCTCTTTTATGACACTTTGAGGGCCAGATTACTGAATGAGAAATGATCATATGAATCATCAGAAGCAGCATCCCTATTGCAGTTCCTCATGTAGTGTTACACTCCATTACATTACGCTAGACTTCATTATGTTTCATTATGTTAAATTCCTTTTTCCTCCATGAAATACTACATTATGTACACAATAACTTAACAAGCGCACAAGAAAGCAAAATGTACACACATGATATATTAGTAAGACCTACTTTTTGTACTTCGAGGCTGTTCTGGTTCAGTTTTCACTTGTGTGTATTCAGATTAATGAATAAATCAAATTAAAGATACAAGATGAGTCTGCTTGACTAGAAATTAATAATTAGTTGTTAACTTTTAACTTGCATGTGATATGTTCATAAATCTGTAATAAGAAGTGGTTTTTTTTTCCAGAAATAAACATTGAAAAAAACAAAAAAAACAACAACCATACAGTCGACCTGTTCTCTCCAAGTCTTACAAAGGATTAAACATACAATAATTAATGTCAGACTCATGACTCATACTGTGTAAATATGTCTAAATAGATCCATTTCTACGATGAGGCTAGTCTTGGCTCAGGCGAACAGCAAACAAGCATCAAATTGTTTGTTTACGTTTTCTCTTTTCAGCCTGTTGTCAGTGACCTTCTCATTCCTAATGCATCACTCAGGAGTTAAAACTAAGTCACATGAAAGCTTTTCTCTGAGGCTCCTCGTGTAAAACAAGTCATTTACTGGTCAAAGATAAAGTTAAAATAACACGATTGTCACTGATGAGGACATTATTTTAAAATACACTGTAAAAAATGCAAACACTGTCCTCCACCAGCGTCTTGCTTGTGCAACAAAAAGTTTTTCTAAAAGAGACATGCTTTCTGGAAAAAAAAACCATTTTCCTTCCAAAATATCTTTTATTAGAGACAGGAATTCTCAGAATTTTGGCAAAATGAATTGAGAAAGTCCATTCTGTCTTTGAAGCCGAGTGAAAAATATCTTGCGTGTTGCAACAGAGAGTCAGACCTCAGCTTTAAGGAAGGAAGACTGATGTATTATTTTTAAACTTCGGCCTCAGTTCATAAATTTCCCATCATGGTATAGTCACACGCTACAGTCCATTCACTGCTCAGAGCCGTAGGTTCCCAACTTGGGGTCTATGTTCATCTTCGGGGGTCACCAGAGGTCACAGCTCACTGCGCTGAGGTTGTCATAACAAGATTTACATGAATCAATTTAACACCAGATATAATGGCAGGGTCTGAGGCTTTGCCTGCTCAATAATAAAAAAAAAAAAAGATTTTCTCGTCAGCGGGATTGATTAACATCCTGCCTGAAAGTGTGATAAATTGGACGCTCACGCATACAGAACACCGTCAGTGAAATTGCATGCAAACAGGTTATATTCAAATGAGGGCTGCGCATAAATTAGGCCGTTAATACAAGAACAATCTGCTGGACTGATTGGACGCGGTGCTGAGACCCCACAAGAACAAAAATGTGGACTTGGAAAGTTATTAAATATACCAGAGTCGCATAGGGGACTTTAATGCTTTAATACTAACATACAGTCACGAAGGACAATTTAGATGCATGCATGCTTTAGAATTGTTCCTCGAGGAGCTGGAGAAGAAATTCTTCATCTGAAGGTCAGAGGTTGAACTAAGGTCGTCTCACTACTACAGCAGCAGTGTTGTAATACAATCAGACACACAAGCAGAGAGCACTGGAGACATTCGAGTTCCTTTGGGGTGTTTTTGTTTGCCGTCTTTGTTTAGCTGCGCTGAGTAGGTAAAAAAAAATGTGTCTCCATGTATGTAGATGATGCTGCAGTAAACGTTGGTAAATGTACACTCTGTTGGAGAAGTGTTATTAAAAAGAAAATAGTGTGAAGAAACAAACTGCAGTGTTATTATCGCTGAGCTCCTCATGGGGCGAGAAGCTATGACCACAATGAGGATGTGCAATGCTCATCGTTTCAGAGGAGCTGCAGCCTTTAGGCTGTTTTCATATGTCAAGTGACAAAGTCGTGTAAACGAGACCTGAACGTCACAGGTCGCTGAATCGATCTTAGCTGGCAATGAGATACAGAAAACCACAAACACTCATGCAGGGACATTTACAGTCACCGATCAGCCAAACATAAACCCAACCGTCGGGGGAAACAAGAGTACTAAGAAAAACAACATGTACACACCGGCAGAGCATGCAAAGAAACAGAAAACTATGAAGCGTGAGTGCTTACCACTGTGTGTCCTGTAATATCCCCATACTGGAATATAACAATACATCAGTTCAATTGTTTCCTCTTGTTCTGCCGAGAAAACATTGTTCTTCTGTGAACTGTCTTTATTTATAACTGAAACAGAGTTTTCACTATTCACACTTGTTAGAGTGAAGCATTCTGTTATGTACTGAACGGAATGAGCAAAACCTCCAAATTAAATATGAAAGCTCGGCAGTATGTCTGGCACTAATAATCTGTATTCACTCTAATAAGAACATGACGGAAGCTTAAAAAGGCTGTTCTGAAGGCATGAATGACAGTTTACAGTTACAGAACAGTGGCGAGCCTCGGATTTATAACCAATAAAGAGCAGGATCAGTCAAAAGGACAACAAATAGGAGAACAAGTGAAAGTAATGTAAAGACATTTAGTAATGTAATTGCATTGACCCAGACAAGGGAGCCAGGTTCTCGTCACCGTGGGAGGAGAGAGTGTTAACCACTTCCACAGCTTTGACTGAACATGAGGTCTGGTGTCTACAAGTCTGCTTCTTACTTCTGCTTCTTACTTGTATTTGGTTTTTCCCAGAATTAATTTTTCATTTTTTCCTTTAAGACCACGCAGTCCCTCCACAGTCCGTCACCTGAGCCGAAATTTGGCGCAAAGACGTTAAAAACTCAAAACCTGCAAACACGTTCATTGCCTTTGTTTCGTTTGTGTCCCCAGGAGAGGCGATAACCACGACGCGACACCAGGCACTTCTCAGAAAGCTGCATGCAGACAGACTTCACACCTCCCGCAGAGGTGATGACAAAGACGATTTCAGTAACTTTACAGTAATACCTGGAACTGAAAAGAAATGCAGCTGCAAATTATTCACCGGCTGGCTCACAGTCTGAGCAGCCAATCCTGTTTACCCCGATCAGCATTATTAGGAGGACCAGATGGATCGGTGTTGGCTGTGGCCGTCGGGGATTTCTCCCATGTACTTTTACTTTTATTTCCCCTGAAGAGCCTGAGACATCTTAGGTTTTGTGTTTAGAACATTAAACTGAAAGTGTGCTCAGTGTGGAGCTGTTCTGCTTTTAAACTGATGCAATCCCATGTCACTTCCTGTCATTACTCTTTCCACAACGGCTGCGTGACCAACATTTCCTCCTTCCCTCTTGTGTCCAATGTTTCAGGACATGTCGACCAGCGCTTTGTTTACACGGCTGGGCACGCACATCAAAGGGGTTTAAAGAATTCAGCAACTACTTCCTAGTTATTGATTTGCCTTTCTAGTTCCTGAAATTGGGGTAACTCGTCGCTTAGAAAAGAGGCTTGTGGGTTTGTTTTTATTCCTCAGTGTGTCCGGCCTGGACAGTTGTTGTGTTGCTGTGACACATTAGTTTTTCTAGAGGTATGAAGAGGAGAAAAAAGGGTGTGCAACTCGAGTAATTTAACCTCTGTGCTGTTTGCACTCGTTTAACAGACTGCGTGAAGTGGATTTATTCAAGAGTATTTTAATACGTTTACTTTTCCAGATTCAGTTTCCAAACTGGGCGAGTCAAAGAAAAGGCCCATGGGCTTAAAACTGGCCCCTAAGAGGCTGTAATCTGGCCCCTAAGAGGCTGTAATATGGCCCCAAAGAGGCTGTAATCTGGCCCTGAAGTGGCTGTAATCTGGCCCTGGAGAGGCTGTAATCTGGCCCTGGAGAGGCTGTAATCTGGCCCTGGAGAGGCTGTAATCTGGCCCCAAAGAGGGTGTAATCTGGCCCCTAAGAGGCTGTAATCTGGTCCTGAAGAGGCTGTAATCGGGCACTTTAGAGGCTGTAATATGGCCCCTAAAAGGCTGTAATCTGGCCTGCCAAACCCACATGCAAATTGCAAAAATTTTTAATAAAATTTGTTTTAACAAATATCTAAAGAGTAGTGGACAGAAGACCACACTGAGACCTGAGATGAGATATTGGGAGGTGCTACCTCGTCGCTAGAAAACGAGAAAAAGTCTTAAAGTCATGCTGTCAGGGTGAGATTGAAAAAAATAAATAAAAGCATGCATAATATAACAGCTATAAGAGAAGTTTTATTTTTTTGTTTTTACATTTTATTGTATTTTGCACCAGAAGGATTATTTGAAAATGGATTTATGTTGAGATTGTCGTCATTTTCAGTGGTAATTGTTTGGTTTTGCGAGAATATCGACATTTTCATCACGTATATTTCGAGCCACAAATAAAGATAATTTTAACATTTAAATTTTAAAGGTTTTTGTTATGGCATATTTTAATCAGTCCAGCCCACTCAACATGACATTAGAATGTATGTGGCCCCTGAAATAAATTATGAGAGAGTTAAAGGAAACTTCATATTTCTCTAAAGATATAAAGCTGATGGGCTTCAGAAGATGCATTCAAGGCTCCATCCATCCATCCATCCATCCATCCATCCAGGAACATGCAAACTCCATGCTGAAAAGCCGCCAACTGGACTCATAACGTCCCTGTGATGGCGGGAGCACTAAATAAAAAACTAAATAAATAAATATCAAGACCCATACAACCAGACGTATTCATTGAAAAAAATAAATCATTGAAATGGTTCATCTAAAAGTGTCGCTTCACATCAGGACTGACACACTGGCTCTCCTGACTACAAACCTCTGGGCCTGTTGCCTGAAAATTACAGCTAAATCAGTTCAGAGTAACGTTGGAGCCTCGATATTTTCTAAATGAAAGAGAAAATGAATAACTTCTTCTCTCAACATCAGGTTCTTTTCATCCGATTCATTCCTGAACCTTTCTAATTTTGAATGTCTGTTATCAGATGACTGTAGAGCTCTGTGTGATGTTGCTGCTATATTACTAAACCTGGTCGATTCTGATCAATGACCCGAGGCAAGGAGTTTTAAAGCAACATGCTAAAAAATTTAAAAAAGAAAAGAAAACTCTAATGGTTTCTTATATTACATTTTTAGAAGTGCTGGATACTTTGAAATGCTCGTGTTTTTGTGCAGTATATGTAAGTAACAGGTTTCCACTATCAGGTCAACCAGTTGCTGCCTTCATTCTTTGACTCATGAGCTGTGATCAAGCTACAGATTTTTCAAAGAATTTAAAACATTTCATGTATTTATATCAAAGTTCATCAAAAGGCAGAAGCGTGAACTTCCAGGTTTTCTGGTGATTCAGAGGCATTGCGTCATCGTGTTTTCTTGAAATATTGATCATATTTCCACGAGTACTATCGCACTTTAATGGTCACTGGGATTTATTTATTTTGAAAAGACAGAACTTTGATTTTTCAGGTTTTCTGATCTCAATAATACTTGGATGTGGTACAAGTCTTACCGTAAGACATTTTACTTATTCTCACACACATTTGATGCTCCTGCTCATCTTCTACTCATGTTTTTCTTTAAACTTTATTTATAGAACATTATGGACAGATAAGTGTGAAATATTACAGTGTGAGAAAAAGAAACTTGAAGAAAACATAGTCACATCTGAATGTCAACAACCTAGCCACAAACTCACCCGCCACCCACTGCCAGGCCACACACACACACACACACACACACACACACACACACACAAAATAATTTTTTTTTAAAAAGGCGGGGGGGGGGGGGGGGGGGGGGGTGCCAAGTAGTATGAAATGATTTCACTGAGTCTCTTGGTGTAAATCAAAGTCTTTGGAGTTTGACGTTATAAAGCACCCCGTGAACCCGGTGAGAATGTGAAGGGGGAACCGTCTCAGCTGTGACATGAGCACGACCTCCGACCTCGAAGGGAGTCCCGTCGCCCACTCATACGGATACTGTAGGAAGAATATCGTGACCCAACTTTCCAATCGAAGTGGCGATAACGGCGATGATGAAAGTGTTTCCTGTTGGTTAACTCTTCGGTCACTTTGCAGAATTCCCCCTGACTCAGCGTTTCCTTCGTTAACGTGTCGTCACGAGAGAGAGGAGGAGAAACCGTTCTGAGGAGGTTGACTAACCGGAGGCGTCGCTTCTGCTTTTTCAGAACTTAAGTAGCCGAAGCCTCTGGCAGTTCTGACAGTTCACTTGCTCTCCAGACAAGCCAGGGCGAGACACACCAGCAGAGATTAAACTCCTCACGTCCAGTCGAGTCTCAAATTAATCACCGGTGTTCAAAATGGAAAACTGTGGAGGCCTCCTGAAGACTGCGCTGGTCGCCATCGTCCTGGTGGTTGTGGCTGCATCCGGATCGTCAGGTGAGACTTAAATTCATGTAGAAGAGGTGAAGCTGCCGAAGGACGCGTCATCCAATCAGTTTGAAATTAAATCATTTCTGTTTCTGTTCGTGTTCAGTGGAGAAAGCGGCGCCTTGCTGCACAGCCGTCGACAGAAACGAGATAACCGAGCCGATCGTGAAGTATTGGATCCAGAAAGCGAACGCTCCCTGTGTCAATGCCGTCATGTAAGTACAAACACTTAAACCCTCCAGAGAGCATCAAAACACGGCAAAAATAAACATTTAATCCTTTTTTTTTTTTACATTCTATTTGCATTCAACCCTGTTAAAAAAAAGGTTAAAACTGTTGTGTGTAATTTGTTTTCTTTACTAAAGAGGTCAAACAAATGATTTTCCAAAACTGAGGAGCAAAACACATTGTGTTAAAAAGTATATAAGAAGCTTCAAGCAAAAGATTTGTCATTATTTACATCAGCAGCATCTACAAATGTTTTGTTTGTTTTTTTGCCACAGTTTCCTCATTAATTTGAATTAACAGGAAGAAATTTGTAAATTAAAATAAAAAAAAAACAACTGGTTGAACTCCCTGACCTCAAACCGGTGTGTCTCAAAGACCATCTATAAAAGTACAATTATGAGGTTTATTTTCCCAAAGTTCAATCAACACAGAGTAACTTCCATTCGTGTGCATAATCAAGTTTGAGTTCTTTCATTCTCCAAACTTTTGGCTGATAAGTCCAGAAAATCCTGTGTCTTTGTCCATCTTTTTTGTTTTTTTCAAACCACAGGCCATAATTAAAACAAACGCTTTTTATTTTGTCTCCACATCACAGCAGTTCATGTTTAATATAAATGTTCTATTTGTGTTTTCTGCAGCTTTCAGACTGAGACCGAGCTCCTCTGCAAGTACCTGAAAGCTCCGTGGGTTCTCAGAAAGATTATGGAGTTCAGGTACGTTCAATGTCACTCTGCATTTACCGCGATGCTCGATTCCCTCTGTGCTTCAGTGCCTGAGAGTCTCCCCCGGACTTATTGTCTTAATGTTTTTACCCACAGGAAGGCCAAGGGTCGCACCACCACAGCGTCTCCCTCCTCCCTCCTCTCCGTCATTACATCCACCACCTACCCCTCGTCCTCCTCTTCATCCTCCTCCACCTTCACATCCTCCCCCTCTTCATCCTCCACCGTCGCCTCCCCTTCCTCATCGTCCACATTCTCCTCCTCCCCTCTTCTCTCCTCCTCCCCCTCATCATCCTCCACCCCTCTTCTCTCCTCCTCCCCCTCATCATCCTCCACCCCTCTTCTCTCCTCCTCCACCTCTGAGACTGGCGAGAGTTTCTCAGAAAGCCCGAGCGAATGAGGCAACGTCTTCCCCACCAGATCAGAGCAGCGACAAGTTTACTTAGATATATTTAAAAGATTTTCAACTTGAATATTTAGGGTTTTTTTTTAAATACATTTAGAAGTAAGTTATTTATTAGAAGCATCTTATTGACCCGTGTTGATACCAGATGAGAATATATATTTATTGTCAGGTGTATTTATCAATGTTTACACATCACCAAAGAGTGCAACGTTTCACTACATGTGCGTTTATACTGGTAAATTTTCTGAGGTGATATTTTGAGTAATGTATTTATTTTATTTTAAAGTTTTATTAGAGCCAATTTGTGCAACGTTTGAAGTATTAGTCGGAAATAAATTTTATTTTGAAATGTGATTTTGCCTGTTTTCTGGAATATTTGTCAATTTCTTATTATGGATGGATGGAGGGAGGGAGGGAGGGATGGATGGATGGGTGGGTGGGTGTAAATGTTTTCATCACTTAAGATAAAAACTCATTTGAGAGAGTTCTGGCCAGGAGGCACAAACAGAAAAGAAAGTAGAAAGTAAAAATAAAAGAAAATACAATTACAAAAACATAAAAACAAATTCACGGGAAAAAGAAAACACTGTCGTTTCCAGCAGGTTATTCTAGTGGATAACTAGTTATTCTAGTTATTCCACCCACTGTATTGGAAAGCAACCTGGTGAATGTGTGCATTTATGTAGCCGCTTGTTTCAGTCTGATTTAACTTGATCGCTCTTAAATTCACGGCCTCCTGCAACTTCAGTTTGTTTGAAGTATGTAAAGAAAAAAACACTCAAGAAAAGTACAAATGCCTGATAAAGCTTAAGTACAGTAATGAAAGTAGAAATACTTTGCTACTCACCTCCGCTGCCGTGGTTGGATTGAGCCTGAAAAATAAACACAAAATTAAATGATTCAAAATAATTCAAACAAAAATAAATGAAGGACTTGCTGAGGGTGTTAATCTATTAAATTGTTTAGCAGCTATTCTGAACAGGACCAAACCAAGATGTGATGTGAACATTTGGAAATCAAAATGGTCACAAATACATCATAATATAATTGTGGAGATGATATTAAGCTCCAAAAAAACACAAACACATTGTAGAAAAAAGACTTGATACACTTAAATTGAAAATCAAAACATATTTAAAATTCTAAATTTGTCCTCATTATATGACTAATATCATCTTTACTTGAAACAATATAATCTTCCTCAAATGGAAAGTTTTAAACTATGTGAGAGGTTCACTGATTCAAAGTTGTTTGAGGAAATCTTCCTTTAAATGTGTTTTGTTTGCAAACTAAAACAAATAAATGAACGAAAAGTACGTACGAAACACGATCTGAAGATCAGAATGTGTTTTAAGAATCTCTTTCCAAACATTTTTAGGGTTAAATACTGAACCCCTTTTATTTGCACAAGTATTTAGTGACATCTAGTGGTTAGAAGTAGCAAGACAAGACCGTGAGGCTGAAAATAATCTTTACAGGCGCATTTCAAAGAAATGTGAATACAATGGAGACAATAGTTGAAAGTTATTTCGACGTAAAATTAAGACTATAATTGATGTATTGTATAATAATAAATAATATACTTGAAAACTTGATATATATCGGATCCTATGAAATACTTTTATATTTAAACCTAATGTATGTTCCCTTCTTCAGCCCTGTCATCAAAAAGCACAGTTGCTTTAAAAGCATCAATATAAACACGTCGCTGACAGCTTGGTGGGAATTTCTTAAAATAAATGGATCTTCACTCATTCCCTGCAAACTCACACCCATCTGGAACAATCCCGACATCCTGCAAAGAAAGAAACCAATAAACTTCCCAAGATGGCAAAATAAAGGAATAAGACACTTAGAACAACTTATCTCCAATAACTCTTTTATTCCATTTAATGAGCTAATAGAAACATATGGCATCAGTCAAAACAACTATCTGGAATATCTTCAGTTTAAGTCAATAATACAAACTAAGTTCAAACTAGAACAGATTAACCTGAACTTACCTCAGACAGTGACAAATCTCCTGAAGATCTCAGCACCTAAACCTCTTTCTAAAAGTATCTCAATCCTGTCAGGTTCAAATATCTCAATATCCCTTCCCACCTTCAAATGGGAAGAAGATCTCCACATCAACAGAGACCCAACGTTTTGGTCAGAAATCTGTACAAATACATTCAAAATGAGCAAAAACCCCAATATACAGCTCATACAATACAAGCTCCTTCACAGAGTTCATTACACAGGACAAAGGATGTTCAAGATGGGGCTCACTCCCACTAACATATGTTCAAACTGCACAGGTGATCTCCCCGATACCTATTTACACGCACTTTGGCTGTGTACGCCAGTCCAAACCTTCTGGCAAAAGATTTGTGAAGATCTATCGTTATGCCTGGGCCACCCTATTCCAGTCTCACCTTCACTTTGCTTGTTAGGAGATCTCACAGAAATTAAAAGAGGAAAACATGAGTCCTGCATGCTCCTGGTTTCCCTAAGCGTCGCAAAAAAGGCGATCCTCATGAACTGGAAATCCAAAAGTAATCTGAATATAAAGTTATTTAAAAACTTACTTCTAGACCACATCACATTGGAGAGAATGTCTGCTTGTAGGAAAAATCATTTGACACAATTTGAGTCCACATGGTCTCCAATAATTAAATGGGGGGGGGGGGGGGTTGGGGGCGGGTCGTCCGGGCCCTGGGGGTGCGGGGCCTCCCCCTTTCCGGCGGGGGTGCCCGCTGCGGCGCTGGGGGTGGGTCCTCCCCCCTAAATTAGGCTGCTTGTTCAGTATGCAACTTTATCCATACAACGAATGGTTATATTTTGTGGAGATCAAATCTCCTATACCCTCTAAACCAGTGGTCCCCAACCTTTTTATCACCACGGACCGGTCAACGCTTGATCATTTTACCGCGGCCCCGGGGGGGTTGCCAGTTTGAACCGTCAGCCGAACACTCGCTGGCTCTGGTCGCTATGTTAACGTTTCCAAATCTGATACAGATACACCACAAAAACGAACATAGAGTGAAAGAAAATTTTAACTCACCATAACGCCAAATCTCGAGCAGTGGATCATCGCACAAAGAACGAGTGGGAGAAGCGTTTCGACGGTCACCATTCGACTAAAAGCAGTAACGGTAGCAGAAGAAATGAAAATTGAACATTTCCGCTGGACATCGGTGTGAACCGGCCGTTCAAAGTAAAGTTAAACTTTGGCGCTCAAGTGACTGAGACGTAACTGAGAGAATCCGGTCATTTTTCAAAATAAAAGATCGTTTAGACGCAGATGATACGTAAAACGGAAGTACTTATTTATTTCTTGTGCGGCCCGGTACCAATTGATCCACGGACCGGTACCGGTCCGCGGCCCGGGGGTTGGGGACCACTGCTCTAAACGCATCACAACAGTAACTGCATTACGAACCTCTGACGGAACCTGGACGTTGCTATTGGCTTAAAATGTTGAGTGACAGTATCATCAGCCAATCACATTTTGATGTGTTATTGACGGAACGCCCGAGGGCAAGCGGAGTTTCTCGTGCTGTTCTTGGCGTGTCATTGAAATGAGCTTGACTGATTGGCCCATGAGCAGGTGCGTGATGACGCAGTCATTATCCGCTATTCTGGACGTGATGGCGGCTAATTTAACAGCAAAATCGGATGATACGATAGTTGGCCTGCTTTGTGCAGCATTTTACAGCGGGAAACTACCAACAGTAGGACTGTCTGACAGCTAGCTGGGAGCACAACAAGCTGTTCTGCCGGCCATGTCGACTCTTCAGTTCATCTCCGGAACATGGAATAGCAGTGGTTTTAGCAGCCTCATAGAGCGAGTCATCAAAAAGGATCGCAGGACGGATTTCATCTACAAGTGATGGGTGAGTGCTAGTTTTTTTCTATCTTTCTGTCTCTGGATTGAATTGGCGTTGCTGTTGGCAGTTGGTGCCGTTTTTGATTGTAAAGTGTTGTTTCCCATACTATCCTGGCGGCTGTCAAGATTAAATAAAAAAAATAAAAAAGGTTTGGCTCTGTTCACGCATCTCCACATAGCCTCTTTCTCCGTTATTGTCATTCACACAAGCGCACATGCATGACAGTAGTGCTCGAGACTCGCATGGTCCGAACCCCCGGTCACACTTTACTCTTCACCCCTCGGGTGGAGTTATTTGAAGATACAGAGAATTTCAAAAGGGGTGTTGTGTCGATTTATTTTTTTCTCTCAATAATCAAACACCGATCATCAAACATGTGAAAACTACAGAAGAAAAACAAAATGCCTTTCTGTAGTTCCACAAACAATACACTAATAATTGTTACACATGTTACATGTACATATACACAACTAAATGATATTCTTAAATAAAATGGATAAATCAATTAAAAAAAATCCAGCTGTAGCCGTTACCACGGCAACATCAACTGTTAGGCTCACTATTTACATAATCACTGTTCACTCCTTTGATGTTAATATATCAGGAACCAGTCATCATAGTCAACGATGTCACAAAGCAGAGTCTGCATATAAAACTGCTTGAACGAGCTCCATCTGTTTATAGCGCTCCAGATTGTCTCACGGTCTGAACAGGAGTTACTTATAAACAAACCCTTTCAATTACCTTGGACAAGATATGGAGAGCACAAACGAACCAACTCGGCGCAAGCGCACCAGAGTGAGGAGACGGCGAAAGACTCACAATCCTTGTCCTGACATTGGTGAAGGGCAAGCTGTGAAAATGTCAGAGGTCCATCTGCCCCACACCAGTATGGGTGAGAAAAACAAGATGCTGGTGAATGAGAGGGAGGATTTAATGAGCCAGGTCAGAGCTCTGGAGCTCCAGACAGAACAACTGAACTCAGAGCTCCGACAGAAGGACCAGCGGCTGAGGGCCAAGGAGGTAGAGGTCCAGGCGCTTGAAAAACGTCTCCAGGAACAACAAGCAGACGCTGACAGCAAGTCGCGGGAGACGACCAACGAAATCCGTGAGCTGCAGCAGGTCTGGAGAAAACGTTGTGAAGAGTTCGAGGAGCGAGTTGCCGACTATGAGGCCAACAACAGCCTCCTCCGTGTCAATGTGAGGGACCTCACCAACGCTCTGGGCCTAAAGGAGGCAGAGACTGCAGGTCTCAAGATTGAACTCCAGGAAGTCTGTGTAGAGGCAACAACCCTCATGACTCACCTGCAGACTTCTAAGGCCGACCTGGAGAACGTGTTGGAGGAGGCATCCCATGAGAAAGCTGCCATGCAAAAACAGAACAAGCAGAGTCTCAGCCTGCTGGGTTCAGAGATCGCCACCCTAAAACAGGCTCTGCAGACCAGGGAGGCTGAGGTCAAACAACTCGAGACCCAGGCTGCTGATGAAAACAAAGTCCTTGGTGAGACTTTCACTTTTTCCCCCAAGTACATGTCCAGCAAAGTATCTGTACTTTTTACTCAAATATGACTTTCAACTACGACTAAACTGCTCCCATTGGAGAGATGGTGCCTCGCATGGCTGCAGCCTCCATTAGTGTATGAAAATGTGTGTGGGTGAATGTGATGAACCATGTAAGGCGCTATATAAGTGAAGTCCATTGACCATTTACTATTTACCTTTTCCAGTGCTAGAATGCAGCGCTCTGAAAGAGCAGCTGGAGAGCGAGACCATTGCAAAGGAGACCGCAGAGGAGCTTCTCACAAAGTCCCGACGGTCGGAGGAGGCCTGGATCGCACATGTGGGCAAATGGATGGAGGACAGGCACAAGGCAAACTTGGACATCCAGCTACTTCTGGGGAGGATCAACACATTGGGCAGGGTCGCCTCCATGACCGACAAAGAAAAGGCCAAGATCAAGAAAGTGGAGAAGAAAGCCCGAAAGGAGGAGAAAAAGAGGGAGAGACAGAAAAAGTAATACACACAGAAAGAGGTGGAAGAGCGTCAAAGTGGAAATATGGACAGAGATGGAGCTCATGGGAAAAAAAAACAAATCCCCCCATTTCTTATACTTTGAGACTTTAGTTTTCGAGTCCAGTATATGACCCTCGATCCATGTCCATATCCAGGTTTCCCATTTCCACATGAGCCTATGAATGCAGCGCAGTATTGCAGAGTACAGTGGCGTCCTGGCCAGCCAACCAGCTGGCGCCATTGTACTCAGCAATACTGCGCTGCTTTCATAGGCTTATGTGGAAATGGGAAACATGGTTTCTTTAAGTATGGATGTTAATTTTAACATCCATCTTTAAAGAAGCCATGTTTTCCATTTCCACATGAGCCTATGAATGCAGCGCAGTATTGCAGAGTACAGTGGCGTCCTGGCCAGCCAACCAGCTGGCGCCATTGTACTCGGCAATACTGCGCTGCATTCTCAGTCTTATGTGGAAATGGGAAACATGGCTTCTTTAAGCATGGATGTTAGAATTAACAATCTGTAATTTTTAACTGTTTTTCATATATTGACGCTTTTTCATTTCAAGTGTGTCAATAAAATGAACTTAAAGACCCAAAACTGAATGTTTGTGTGACTCAAGTGTTGTTGAGAACTTATTGGTAAGGTATATCCTTGAGACACACACACACACACACACACACACACACACACACACACACACACACACTCCACTCTCAGCCAATCACAGGCCCACTCACTCTTCCGGTGAGGTTCCAGTAACAGAAAAGAACAGCAACCAACAGAACATTATTTAACCTAAACACTGAAACATGAAGGAATTCAAGCAATCATGACCGATGATGGAAGCAGCGGTGTGGTGGATCAATAACCTTGTAATCCACTGGTTTCCATGGTGACAAATGTGACGTTGGTGAAAATGTTGCTCCCTAGAAGAAGTTTCTAAAAAGTTCAGCGAGCATGAAGGAGTCTTTTGTCTGCATCTGAGGAAATTTCAGACCGTTTTCAACAACATCTTGCATTTGGCAGTTTTAACACCAATCCAATAAAAAGTAAAACGACTGAGATGATTGAAATATTTTCAGGAACGGGTTCAAACAAGTATGTTAATGGAATAGTTTTGAATATAAATAAATGTGAGTTCATGACAAATGCAAATCATTGCAGACCAACCGTTTAATGAAAATACATATTTTATTTGATAGTTCTACTACTTATAATACGTGGATCTTTTTTCCAGATAAATAAATACTGTTGGTAAAATGCAGTCCTTTCAATAAATCCCCAGATAAACAACAAACATTAAAAATTTTAGGAGATTGAGAGTTCCGACATGCGCAGTGAGTAATTCGAGTGTGACGTCATCGAGTGCAATCCAACATGGCGGCACCCTGCTTGTAGTACAAACTTTTCCGTCAGACGGAAGGAAAAAACAAAACAAAACAAAATAACAAAAGGAAAAAATTAAGATCACCCACAACGCTGGAAGAAGAAACCATCGAAGATCTTCAAGCTTACTTGGACGAGTGCTACGACCGTCTCGTCATGCCGAAGACACCTCAAGCTGCGTCATCTAAAAGAAGCCGTCCGGAGAGTTCTCCACCCATGAGTTCCTCGCCGTCCAAGCAGTTCGAGGACATCCTGGACAGCATTAACACCAAGCTGTCCGGCTTCGATGCCCGGCTCGCCCTGGTCGAGGTGCTCCACCGCGAGTTTCAGGCTCTCCGGGACTCGCTGGAATTCAGCCAGCGGCAGGTGGTGGAACTGACCACTGAGAACCAGGGACTTCGGGGCGAGGTGAAGTCACTTAATAAAGGACTGACCAGGCTGACGCAGGACAACAAGAAGATGAAGGAGTCCATCCTCGATCTCCAGAGTCGGAGCATGCGGGACAACCTCGTCTTCCCGGGACTGCCTGAGCGGGCGGAAGAGGACGCCGAGACGTCGCTGCGGGACTTCATGCAGGTGAGCCTGAAGCTGCCAGCCGACACCGTGAGCAAGATGCCCTTCGCCCGCGTCCACCGCCTGGGAGCAAGACGACAGGACAACCAGCGCCCGCGGCCCATCGTCGCCAAGTTTGACCATTTGAAACAAAAAGAGCTGGTGAAGAGTCGCGGCAGGGAACTACGAGGGACGGACTACAGCGTCAACGACCAGTTCCCGAAGGAGATCCTGGACCGCCGCCGCCTGCTTTTTCCGGTAAGAAAGAAGTTAATCGCTGAGGGATCCCGAGCCGTCATCACCGTGGACAGGCTCTATGTCAACGGCCAGCTGTCCCGAGACCCCGCCGTCACTCCCTGGCTGTACTGATGGTCCTCACAAGCTGAGTATAACCACTCTAACACACACACTTCACAGGTTTACTCAGGTCCAGGTAAGTGTTTAACAGTAACTTCAGTGAACATCATGAACAACGTATATTAAAGCGAAGCTAATTAATATTACATCATTAATGTACATGATGTTTGCTATATTGCTGTAGTAATAATTATTATGGACTTGCACTGTCAGCACTGGGATATAAAAAAAAAAAAAAAAAAAAAAAAAGGCACTGCGATATTATTAAAAAAAAAAAGAAAAAGAAAAAAAGCACTCGTTACGTCACCGCTAAATGGGTTTGAATTGGTTCTTTTTCTGTTTTTGGTTTCTCACTTTTCTTTTCTATTTCCACACCCCCTCCCTTGTTTTGATAACAATACATTTCCACTGTTTTCACCACATTAAAACCTCAACATCACAATCCAACTGTCACGATATCACACACTCATATACTGACAGACACACACTCCTATGTTTGAATAGCCAGTCAGACTTAGGGATCCTAAGTACACACGCACAGATATATGCATCCACACGCACTCACACACACACACATGCGGACAGACACATACAAAGATGCACGCATGCACACAAACGCATGCACATAGTCGCGCACACATGCGGACACATATACACGCATGCACACACACACACACACACACATGCGGACACACACATACAAACACACCCGTACACGCACGCACGCACGCGGACACACACACATACAGCATTAGAGAACCCACCTAGAAGATGAGTGTAGCAAGGAACACGCTCAGGTTTGTCAACTGGAATGTACGAGGAATGGGCACGCAAATAAAAAGACAAAAAGTTTTTGAATACTTAAACAAACTACAGGCAGACATTGTCTTGTTACAAGAGACACACACACCTGCAACAGGACATCACAAATTGATATCACCACAATTCCCTCACACATACTCAGCTTGTTTTAACTCCAAGCAGAGAGGCGTAGCTATATTAATCAACAATAAAATACAATTCTCTTGTAAAGACACAATCACAGATCCAGAGGGAAGATTTATAATTCTTCACATCTCTCTGCAGAACATAGAGATGTGTATCGCAAACATCTATGGCCCAAATGTTGATGACCCCTCCTTCTATCATAATTTCTTCACCACCATCTCAACACACTCTGATAAAACACTGATAGTGGGAGGAGACCTCAACATCACCCTCAATCCACAAGTAGACATAGTTAGTAAAGCAACAAACACCCGACACTGGGAATCTACAGACATAGTCCAGCAGTACATGAGTGACTATGGTCTTTGCGACGCCTGGCGCACCTCTCATCCCACCCTTAAAGAGTACACCTTCTACTCAGCAGTGCACCAATCCTATTTGCGCTTAGATTACTTTCTGGTGAGTAAATCAGTGATTAAAGACATCCTGGACACACAGATTCACCCCATTACTATCAGTGACCATGCACCTGTCACTATGACAGTTACTAATAGAACAATCACCCCTCCTATTAGACAGTGGAGATTTAACACGTCACTGCTTAAGGATCCAGACTTCCGCACATTCTTTAAAAAACAATGGTCAATCTTTTTAGAAACAAATGACCTGCCTGGTGTCTCTCCCTGCGTCCTCTGGGAGACGGCTAAAGTTGTCATGAGAGGTAAAATCATTTCTTATTCCTCATACAAGACCAAAAGGGAAAAAATAAAGGAGAAAGAACTGGAAGATAAAATCAAATCCATGGAGACAGCTCATGCTGCCTGCAAAGACGACAGCCTATTACTGGAACTAAGAAAATTGAAAATAGAGTTAAACAAAATAATTGAACATAAAACACAATTTCAACTGCAGAGACTACGCTGGGAGAACTTTGAACATGGTAATAAATCCAGCAAACTTTTAGCCAATCAGTTAAAACGAAATAAAGAAAAATGTACGATCCCCTCAGTCCAAACTCAAAATGGTAAAATCATCTTTAACCCACAAGAAATAAACAATACCTTCAGAGAATTCTACAAAAAACTTTACTCTTCACAAATTGATCCTTCACAATCTGAAATAGAGAGCTTTCTGAGCACAGTTGACCTACCAAAATTAAAAGAAGAACAGATCCAAGGACGAGAAGCTTCCATCTCAGTTGAAGAACTGCAGGAAGCTCTCCAGCACATGCCTGATGGTAAAGCTCCAGGACCTGATGGATACCCCACTGAATTTTACAAAGAATTATGGTCTTTACTCTCACCTATTTTTTTCAGAATAATTGAGGAAATTAAAGAATCTTCAACTCTCCCCCAACATATGAACTGTGCAAATATCAGTCTTCTTCTAAAACCGGATAAAGATCCCACACTACCATCTAGCTATCGGCCGATATCACTAATCAATGTAGATCTTAAAATAATGAGTAAAACATTAGCAAGCAGACTGGAAAAAATCACACCCCACATCATACACCCAGATCAAACTGGGTTTATTAAAGGACGACACTCCACTAACAATACACGTAGATTAATTAATCTTGTAGACCACTGCCACCACAATAAACAAAAAGCCATTATCACCTCCTTAGATGCAGAAAAAGCCTTTGATAGGGTAAATTGGAAATTTCTACTTGCTACACTACGGAAATTTGGATTTAGAGAAAATTACCTCTCCTGGATAAAAATACTGTATACCTCACCCAGTGCCTGTGTTAAAACCAATGACCAAATGTCCTCAAGGTTCAATCTTGAGAGAGGCACCCGACAGGGGTGTCCACTCTCACCATCTCTCTTTGCAATCTTTATCGAACCACTAGCAGCCGGGGTTGGGGGGGCTCTCGGCCCGGGGGCCCTGCTCCGGCCTTTTCTCGGCTTGGCGGCTTGGGTCGGGGCCTGGGGCCCTGTGCCCTTTATCCTTCTCTTGTGGGCCCCTCTTGCCTGGGTGGGATTCCTCTCTGCATTCTCCGTCGGGTGCTTTTTGGGCGGGGGCGTGGCTCTCTGGGGTGGTTCGCTGGGGTCTCCCCGGGCCTGGGGGGCTTCCGTCTGCCGGGGTGGCGGTATCCGGGCCCGATGGCCTCGGACCCCGGGGTGTCGCCACGGGTCCCCCCACAGCAGTTCCGGTCCCACCCAGTGGACAAACCACACACACACACACACACACACACACACACACACACACACACACACACACACACACACACACACACACACACACACACACACACACACACACACACACACACACACACACACTTCCACTCCTCACGAAAGGTGCTTCTGAAGTTGCTTGTTCTCTGTCATCATTTGCTCAAACTTTAAAAATCATGTTCCTCTTTTGTTGTCGCCTCTTTGTTAATTCATGTTCCTGCTTCACGTTACTGTCTAGATAGAGCTGCTCAGGCTGGTTAATCTAAGAAATCATTTTACTGTCTAGATAGAGCTGCTCAGGCTGGTTTAATCCAAAAACAGTTGGAAAGTATTTGGATCAGTGTGATAACTGCAAATAATATATGTAGCACAACAAGGATATTGTATGTTATCCCCCTCCCCCCTCCCCCCTCAACCTTTTTCTCTCTTTTCTCTTCTCTCTCTCTTTGTGCGTTCCCCCCCGGTCGTGTGCGGCAGCCATGCCAACTTCTGACGGAGAAGGCAACAGGAGGAGACTCCAGGTCTCTCCCTGTTGCAAGACCAAAAACTGTTCTGACTCCGAAGGCTCTCAATCACATCATATTGTTGGCCCAAGCTGCCGAACAGGACAAGGGCAAAAATAAGGAAAAAAGAAACCTAATGTATGTTTGATATTCATTGTTTATACTTTGTACTCTAGATTCTCCGATAATAATAATAATAATAATAATAATAATAATAATAATAATAATAATAATAATAATAACAAATTACATAAAGTGCAAGTAACAAATATGCAGATGTTCTGGAAAATCCATTCCACTGTTGTTGTTTTTTTAAAACAAAGATATGGACACTAAAGTATAGAGCGATAAAGTCCCAGTTGAACGTCCAGTGTTACGGATTAACTGGCTTCCCCGTTAACTAGTGACCGACTTCCTGTAGCGCCCCCTGCTGCTGAGAAAAGCAGATGACTAAAAACTCGTCAGGAATCCGTAGCTGTCCTGGAGAACGACGTTTAACCGCATTTATAGTGAAGTTTTAAAATGTCGTACCGTTAGTGAGTCTGTGTCTCTGTTTGATGAGCACGTGTCAGAACGTGACTGTCACTCAGCCGCAGCTGCACGCCCTCAGGTAACGTCGGGGTCCTGTTACGTCACAGAAAGAGGCGGACAGGTGATTACCGCTGCACTGGAGCTGGAATCAGCCTGTGACCAGTCAGTCAGCTGCAGTTTGCAAGGCAAGCTTTATTAAAGTACAATAAAACGAGGTCAGACGGAGAGGGCATCAAAGAAAACAGAGAGTTTAAAAAAGAAACCAAAAGAAAGTCGGTTTATACAGTTCAATATACCTGCTAATTCACTCAAGACTTATTGGCTCATGATAGTTTTGTCTTTTATAAAATAGTGAATAGAATACATTCAGAATACATAAAACCTGAAGGATCGTTTATTGATGTTAAAGACATTTAGAAATTCAATTTGGGTGTAAATATTTATTAGGTTTTTATTTATGGTTGTTTGGGTGGAGAGAGAGAGAGAGAGAGAGACAGAGATCTAAATATATATAGTCAAATAGATCCAGAGAGATGGGAAGACAGGTAGATCTCAATAAATAGATCAAGATGCATATACCATAGATAGCTAGATAGAAACATTACCTCGTAGCTAAATATCTTTTATTTCCATGAAATTGATTTACAGAGCCAGTAAAAACTAAAAGAATCATCTGTAGATCTTGAGTCTAATCTCAATCTTCCTATCCTGCCACCACTTTTAACCGTAACTCCTGGACTGGTAATGAGATCTAAGAAATCCAAAGACTTCCAGGAAGCAGAGAAATATAAGTTTGTGTTCAGATATTAGTAATTTTGTCTGCCCTCCCCCCCCCCCCCCCCCCCCCCATCCCACCCCCACCCCCAACGTATAAGACAGGATTCATGAGCATCTCACACTTTCGTAACATGAGCTTCTCAGTACCAAGAAAAAAAATACACAGTAATACAGAGGAACTGTCCGATATTGAAGGGTGGAGTTATCTTGTAAAAAAAGCAAACAGATTTTTTTTGACATTTCTACAGACATAAAATCACAATCAAAGTAAATCCAGGTCACAAAAGGGTTCAAACTGCCGAGATGTCGGAACACATTCAGCAGTGGGGTCGACAAAAATCTCCAGAAGTCCTTCAGGCTGCAGCATGAAACCCCCCCCCAAAAAAACCCCAAGACGATCAATGTCTTTAAAGTCCCTCACGTCTCTCCCAAGTCTTTAATGTGTGCAGAGCATCCCAGTGCGGTCAGAGCACGGTGGTCTCGGTCTGCAGGATGGACTGGGCTCTGGAGTTCCTGGGCAACTGAGAGTTCTCCGCGCCGTTGCGGCTCATCGACATGGCGTGGGGCCTGTAGTCCCGTCCCACGTAGCGCTTCAGTGATAAACGCCTCCACATCCTCCTCAGCTCACCCTGAACCTTTTGGTTCCACACAACACAAAGCAGAGGTCAGCCGCGACGAAGACGACCCAAAGCAACTCTGGATGAGAAGGCTCACCTCGCTGTTGAGGAAACAGTAGAGGATCGCCACGATAAAACCCTGAAACACACAGAAACACAATATAAGTTTATTTGTCTCCATCGGGAGACGTCTGCTTGGGAAGAAGAGGTCAAACAATACAACTATACCTGTTGGACAGCAGGCGATCCCAGGATCTTGCCTGCTGTTTTCACCAGGCTGAAGGTTTTAAGTTAAAATTTGACTCTTATGGTATTGAAGCATTGCAACGCTGCATTTTAAAATACAGTATATTTCTCTAAATGGAGGGAAAATGCTGCAGATTTTAAATTAATATAAATTTTTTTTACAAAAAGATGTGTAAATAAACATTCTCATCTGTCTATGCATGTTCTCACTTGTCCAGGGAGGAGGTATCTCAACGTAAATGAATCAAGTCAACTGGACTTGGTTATAACCTAAGCAAAAGTTTACATTACTATTTAAAGCAAACTTTACAAACTGTTTTACCTATGTTTCAAAAAGATAAACACGTTTTGCAAAAACTTTTTTTTTGAACACATAACTTCTAATATACTGTGCACGACCACTAGAGGTCAGCAGTAATCTGACGTCTGGCTCCAGTGGGTGTAATTGTGCTCCATTAATCAATATACACACTACTCACAGAGGTGAGGCACGTTTGGCTTTCAGTTGAGATTTCTGGAAAACGCGGAAAGTTCAGTGATTTTGTATCGTGAAAGTGAAGCTATGAGCTATGAGCCTCTACATGGAGACTCATGGCGGTCCCAGAAGGTTTTCTCAGGGATTCAGGTCTTGTGAACAGCATTATGAGGAGGACGCGTTAAATACCATTTCCACTTGAACCAGGGGAGTTCTTGGTCGACACACGGATCAAACAGCTGCTGTGAATTTTGCTGTTAAAGTCAAGTTGCGCAAAAAAAGCAGTGAAACACTGAACAGTTGGACATTCGCTTTCAAAGTTTTAGAGAAGGTCACATTAAGTTCAAGTTAAAAAAAGTATGCGTGGTGTATTAATAACAGAAATGAGGAAGGTGAGTCACCATGAAGTCAGCAAACTTGACTGTGAAATTTACATTTGGCAAAACAAATACAGCAAGAGAATAACACGTTTGTTGTCGCAAACCAAATCTGCAGTCCTGCACATGAACAGTGACACACGTTGTTTTTTCTGATCTACCGTTTCCACGGTAACAGTGAATCCGTCACCTACTAAAAAGTCTATTTTCGATAAGTGATTAAACCTGTTTCAAGTATTTTTAAAGTGAACATGAGTCTAAAAATGGAACAAGCAAGCACAGCATTTTTTTTTTTTTTTTAATACATTCTTCATAAAATTGGATGAAAGCAGCGAGTGAAGAAAGTGTGGGCACGACTCCGTGGTTGAAAGCCATACCTGGAAGGACCCGAGGCCGAGGTCAAAGAAGATCTTGATTTTCTTCACGTTTTTATCAGCCGACTCCATCAGGTAGAAAAACACCACATAGTTCACCCCGAACAGCGGGATCAGCAGGAGGGTGGACTTCGCCAGACGCCTGGACCACACGCAACTTAATTACACACAGTCAAAGACATACGGCGCGTAAAAAAATGTTCGGCGTTAACAATAACAAAACGTCTATTGTGTTCGCTATTCGGTGTGCGAGATGCTGCCCGCCCGTGAGCTTCAGTAGCTACGCCACGACACGTAGACAACCAATGGAATGACACAACAGCCGCATTCAAAAAAAGACCTTAAGATAATCAACAAAAATGACTTTAATGTATAATTGAACTTCTTGCTTAGTGAACATCAGACTTTAAAATTTCATCGATAATGTCCGAAAATTAAACTGACTCAATGCTGCCACCAACTGCACAAAAGTGGCATTGCATTATTAACAGACTGTACCTTTAAATGTAGGCTCACCATTACCTGAATAACCACGACAAACCAGTGCCGGTTATAACGGCTTTATGAAATTATATTTATTCCTCATTTGTATTTTTTTTTTTCAAACGTGACGCGGCGTGTGTGTTGTTAAAGTGTAACCAGAGATTTTTATTGGTTGCAGAATAAAGACACGCCCCCCAAGTGCTGAGAGAAAGTGAAGAATTGGCAAAACATATTTATTTCCTACAGCTACATTTGAATTGATCTATTTCACTCCAGCGTTAGGAAAAATAAATCAAACGAACGTGTGAAAACAATGCTCTATATCCTTTCTCACGTTGCATGACATAATCTGCACCATCTTTTCTAACAGCAAATAAAAAACGTTTACAATCTAACTAAGCACACTGAGAGGCAGCGATTACATCTTACAGCTCGTGTGAGCCGGTGAAGTTAAAACACGTCCGGCTCATGGCGCTTTAATGTAGCCGGGACATAAGATATGCCTGCAGCAACGTATTGGAAAGCCATGTTAAATGTACAGAAATCTAATTATGATGCAGCCAGCAGGGTAAAACACGATCCCTCATTTCCTCAGTGTACCTGTACTGTGATTGGTCGTTCCCTCCGACATCAGTGCAGCGCAGCTTCTGGATCAGGATACGAATGATGCTCATGAAGAGAATGAAGTTGGTCTTATCGGAAAAAAAACAACAATAAAGTGAAAAGGCCACGTTAATGACATCAGAAATACTCATTCAAATCTGTCATGTGTATTTATGTCACATCTGTGGAGAGACTTGAATGAGCTGCGTACTGGACTGGCTCTACTCCCCCTTCAACATTGAATGGAGTTCCTCAGTGGTTTGTACCGGGACCTCTTTCATTGTCAACATATCGCCTCATCGTCATTCTATAAAATTATATTTCTAGTTGGAAAAAAAAAATCATTCAGAAGATTTGATTGACCCGCTAAAAATGTATTGCAGAAATGAAGGCAAATGCATTTTTAGGGTCTGAGCTCTGAAAGGGCGAGAACCCTATCGGAATGCAAGGAATTATTCTTATTCTACTTTCTTTTACTACGAGAACTGCTGCATTTCTCACAGACTATAAGTACGCAAACTCTCCTGAAAATTTGAACTCAGACGTCAAAGGGGCGTGGCCACGGCGCTCCACTGAAAATCTGATGGTTTACCATGAAGCAGGAAGTGTAACTCTCCTCTACTTGAAACTGAAACGTCACGTTTGATCACAGTCCGGCCTTGAACATCCATATGCCAAATGTCAATTCACAGTCATAGTCACAGATTTTTAGATGGGCTGAGGTTGTAAATTAAGCATCAATTCCTTCCAAATCTTATAATTTCACACAATATGCATGTTTAATTTAGAAAGACTTTTTTTTTTTTTTTTTAAATCAGTCTTCTAAATCCTGCATAGCAACATGCAAACAAAGAGTAAATATGCTGCTGCAACTGACCAAACACAGATCGAAGTAAAGTTCAAGATGACGGAAGAGTCTGATTAATAACCTGCTGACCAACATGTTTCGAAATGCACTTTGTCTGAAGCTTATCTTGTCTGGGAAATTTCCCAATTAGACTCTTTATCAGATGGTAGAAATAATGGAGATCCGAGGGTGAGGAAGTGCTGATAACCGAGCAGCAATAACACAACATGAAAAAGTTCTGTTCTAAATAAAACAACTGCAGCCAGGTGTCTGTACTTCTTTACTGCATCTGAGTACAATTCTTTTAGGTATGCATACTTTCGGTACTTTTACTTTTTCTTGCCTTCATTAAAAGACAAATATCTGTACTTTCTCCTCTTCCACATTCTTCAATCTTTCTCCTTCCTTGTTTTAACTCAAGTCAGAGTGAAAGGATCCAAGGATGCAGGACTCCGAGTCTCAAAGATAAATTTAATGTTTTGAACAGATTTCTGTTAAAACAATATGATATAAGTTGAATGATGATTGAACTACTGTATAACACAAAAAGTATTAACAAGTGTTACTAAGTGTTTGCTTGTGTATGTAAATATACTGTATGTGTATGTGAACCATGTGAAAAAAACCCAAACCAAGTTAATGTTTAACTTTACCTACATCTTTTTTGAATTTCTGTCCGTAAGTACATTTCAGAGCCTGTACTTTTGTTTTTTCTTATTCTTAAGTAAAGAAGCTGAAGTACCTTTTATATAAGTATACAAATGCTACTAGGCACCGTTTATATGACATTTCAAGTGAATAAGCGTTTTCATTTCAGAAAAGTTTCTGCAAAGTTTTCAAAACGACGTCCGTTTACATGAAAATGGCAGAACTGCTGAAAGCCGTGTAGTTCTCCTGTAGGGCCACTAGTGGGTGCTGTTTGTTGTTTTTATACTGAAACCACATACACATGCACAGAGAGCAATACTCTATAAACATTACGAATGGCGAGTACACGGACATTCGTATGGACAGACGACCAAGTTGAATTGTTATCAAGGCGACTGTCAAAATAAAACTACCGGGAGACCATGGACTGGGAGTCATGGCACTCTAGGGACAAACACTGTTCATATTCACGTTTGTGTGGAAGAACTATTTACTGTGGCCGTGGGGCGCAAGCGCAGCAGCAGCGTTTCAGGAAAGTTGCTTTTTCCAATATTTCAGCGGAGAAGGAGTCAGAATGTTGTGGTGTGAACGGGGCATTTATACTGAAAACGACATTTTCACTGATGCATTCTCGTGTTTTCATCCTTTCGTTTCAAGCCTAAGTTAGACAAACTGCTCCAGCGAGTATTATGAGATAAATTTCATATTCCGGTGAACTTTTCTTTTCTTTTCTTCATACGTTTTGCGTGCTGCCGCTGTTTTTCTCCTCGTCTTATTCAAAACTTGGATAAACCAAAGTGTCCTCTCAGTTCGTTCAATTTAATTGCATCGTGTTTACAGTTTTATGTCCATAAACTCTTCAAAAGTCAGTGAGTCGAAGCAGCCTGGCTTCACTGTTTGTTTCAAGCTGCAGCACGCGCACATAAAAACGCCCGTCATCCAAACCCTTTATTAGAAGTCTGACGCTGAGAAGCTTTTAGGAACATAAAACATTTGCTAAACTACAGTTTCTGTGAATTTTTATGTGATCTCATTTCCTAAAGTGATGTCATAAGAAACAGCTTGTTATTTTCTTGAGTCAACCTCCTCCCGAAATAGTTTCGGCACTTCGCTGAGAGGAGACCTGCCTCCCACTGGTTTTAATCTTCTGCCGTGAAAGATTCAAATTAAAACTCACTATGATGGAGGCCATGATGGGCCAGTTGATCAGCCGGTCGGGGACGGGGTTGTCGTTCACCTCCCAACACCTGGACAAGAGAAAATAATGACTGTGTGAACATATGAATGACTGTAAACACCTGGAATACAAATACTCTTAATGCACAGGATTAATTAAAAAAAAAAGAAAAGTTTTTAAACTGGTCTTGTACTGGAGGAAGAATATTGCAGCACTAACAATGTGTTATTTTTATTTCTCTTTTATCTAACCAGGTGAGTCATTATGAACAGATTCTTTTTGACAATGATGATCTAAAAGGAGATGGAGGAAGGGAATAATTCTATTAAGATTATCAACAGATTATAGGTACAGCTATGGAATAATAGTAAAATCAGACAAAATAGAAGAAATCCAGTCGCAGGAAGTTGTTCGGAAGCAGTAACATGCGTCAGTGAGAATTGTAGACATGTTGAATTCTGACATGGAGATTAAATTGTTCAGTTTACACACATAATTTAATCTCAATCTAAAATGTGCGCTTTCTGTTTCCTGGCACAGCAGAGACTTACCCTGTGTTCTCCAGGTGAATCCGACATATGATCCACGCCACCATGAACACAAACGGGATTCCTGAAAGTCAATGGGGGGGGGGGGGGGGGGGGGGAGTCTGTGTTTAGACTCTCCGTCAACCAGACGCTGGACATCTTCACGAGGTGCCACACAGGAAACGTGACCCCCGCATGTACATTAACCAGCTGCGGCTGCAGGGTGATGCATGGAGGGAGGAAGCGTTGGTGAAGGGCTGATGGATGGTAGAAAGGGGGGGGGGGGGTTGCATGGCAGCGGGACGAGACAGAAGGAAACATAGCGGCCGGGACGCTGTTTACTGGATGACCTTTCTCTGAAGACAGCAGTCCACTTCACCAACGTGACGCACGGCCTGCCGGTGCGTCTGAGTTTTGTGAGGAACTGAAGTGCCACCGAGCAGCGGGGGTAATTTGAAGCTGTAACTACTCACTTTAAAGTATATTTACTTCTTGTACTGTTTATTCATGGAAGAAGACAACCTCTTATTCATCATTTCTCTGAACTGTGAAGGCCGAATGTTTCCATTAGTTTAACTCTAATTGATTTCATATTGACAAATGGCTTTACGAGCATAAAGTAGTTTGCCAATAATAATAATAATATCTGCTTAGTTATAATCCTTTGCTAAGCACTTTTTGTGATGATAGGTGAGTTTCCACCGGACGTGACTCCTCTGACACATGTGCATGCACTTACAGTGACAGGAATGTTAGGTAAACAGCAACTCATTTCATTCAGTTGAAATTTCAGCCTCTTTGTACTTTGTTTTCTGGAGTAACAGTTTCTCTTGCCCCCAATTTACACCATCATGAATTAATCACATCATTTTTGTTAGTTGATCACCATAAATCACACTTTTCTTTCATAAAAACAGTGCACAGGAACAGCTCAGGCTTGCAATATGTATAAAGTGCAATAAATAATAAATGTGATATACTGAGCAGTAACATATATATTCTGTCTTTATACACTTTATCCAACTCGGGACGCACGCACACACACACACAACCTGAGATGGAACCATGAACCAGTACAGCACCACGCCACCTGAAGCACGTCCCTCCACTCACCCCAGCCGATGAGCATGTAGACGGGCAGGCGGACGGAGTAGGTGGGGATGACGAGCAGCAGCATGTGCAGGTAAAGACCTTCAACCAGCAGCCAGAAGAAGTTGGCCATGATGAAGTAGTGGAAGAAGACCAGGCTGGTCTTACAGCCCACCTGCAATGAAAAACACCAAACAGCCTGATAACACGTCTCACTTTCACCATCTGATGATAAATGATGGTTTGAAGACATTTGTACATTATTGCATCCTCTTTTCAAACCACTGAAGGTCTCCAACATAGTTCATAACTTCCTCCACAACCAATTCGACTTATCTTTTGAGGGCTCATCGTTCCAACCACTCCGTGCAATTAAACATAGAAGCATTAATGCTTCCAGCAGATCTTTCTCATGTCAACGGTCTAATACACACAAAATCATGGGTGTTATTCTCTCTAAATCGGACGCAAAACACCTGCAGATTAAAAGCTCAATCATTTAAGTGAGCATGTAATTTAGCACGTATGCAGGATCTCAGTAAATCAGACCCAGAGCTACTTGTCACACATCATCCCAACATGTGTAGAAGTAGGATCTTATGTAGAATTTATTTATATCACTCATTATTTAGGGTCCTATGCATTGACAGTGAAAAACCGTATTGAAACCGAAGGGATTTTTTATTTTTTTTTACTATCACAGTGGATTTATTCTGAGCCTATAGATCTAAAATAAAATAAAAATAAAACAAATACAATCAGTATGTTTCTGCCTGATTTCAAAAAGATAATTCAACCCTCAGATATCTGGCAACTCTTCGGTATGAGTGTGTGTTTTTTAATGTTACTCAAAAGTTCAAGTTAAAAATGTACACAAGCTGATTGGACGGTCGTACTGCTTAATGGGGGAATTTTCTAGATGTCATGAACAGATCCAAGAGGGATTGTTGTGAAGTCTAATAAACAGACGATGCAGATATTGACAGAACATAATGACAGTAACATAAGCACTGAGTTTTCGTCCACTATAACTGTTCGATGAAGGCACAGATACCAAAAATCAGACTGGGTGAGACGCCTGCTGCTCGTGTGAATTCTTGCTGGACTGACGGGACCGTGCACCAGCTTTAAGTACTTCACAATGTTTAAATTCTTACTGAGGAGACGGAGGGTTTCTGCCAATTTATTTCTGCCGATGACAACAAGCCTAAAACATCCAGCTGGACTAACCACAAAAGGAGGAACGGGTCCTGCTGCAGGCTGTGGAGGTTCCTCACAGAGGTGATTTTTCACAAAAGAGGTCAGGGAGGGGAACAAGTGTGATGTTATGATGGATAATCGTATGGATTGTACAAACGGATAATATCCGGGGTGTCATTTGCTGAGGGGGATGGTCTAACTCTATATATACCAATCTGTTTAATTACATCAAATGCAAAGGGGTATAAAATGTACCTGCTTCATAAAGATGAACATCACCAGCAGACCCGATGAAACACGTCAAATCCCCACAAGTTGGTGCTGCTGGTTGTTTCCCAACCAATTTGAATTGCTATTCTGGGTGACTCAACTTTAAAACTACCAAGTCCCAGTAGAATATGGACTGGGAGTGATGACGCTCTGGAGGCAAACGTTTTTGTTATTGTCCTTCAACTCGCACATGCGCAGAAGAACTTCTGGGCCCGGGTGGTTTACATGCACAGCAGGATCGTTTTCACTGAGTCCACAGAGACGGGGCCGAGGTGTTTTCAAAAAGTTGCGTTTTCAGTATCTCCGATCAGCGTTGTTGTGTAAACCGACACCCAAAATGCAACGGAAGTTGCTGGACGAAAAATATATATAGATATATTTTTTTTAATTTGTTTGGCAGTTTATAATAAGCAACTTATATATCTAAATATGGCGGTACATACCATCTGGGCCCACTAGATGTCCCTGTATGATGACAGAATGCTGCTGCAGTGCAATGAAAGGCACTGAAGGGCAACTAATATAGAAATGGTAAATGGTAAATGGATTTCACTTATATAGCGCCTTACAGCTGCATGAGCAGCCCCAAAGTGCTTTACATGGTTCATCACATTCACACACACATTCACACACCAATGGAGGCTGCAGCCATGCAGAACCTTCTCCAATGGGAGTAGATTGGGGTTCAGTGTCGTATCTGAAGACAGATAAAAAGCCACACTGCAGAATTTTAAGTTAAAAATATCAAATGTGCGTCAGAAAACAGAAACAGAGGCTCAGAAAAAGTTCAGAGTGAGAGAAACCTGTGATGGACTGGAGAAAAGCAGAGCAACCGCTAATGTGATGTAGAAAAGAGAGAATCGTGGACTGAACGCACAACGGCCTGAGTAGAGGAACGATTTCGCAGAAGCTGCTGGATTAGATCAGTCCAGAAGGAAGCAGTTACATGAAAAGTTTGACTTTCCTACATTATTCTCCTCTGAGTGAAGCCTCTTTACAGTCCAGGAAACCCGGGAGCTTCGCCGGCCTTCACATCACAATAAAATTATATTTGCTGCACATAAACTGTCATATTCACTCTATTTTTTTTTTATGATCATCGGTCTTTCACTTTCCCCTGCCTCCCCTGACGGATCCATCATCACTGTAAAGTAAACATAAGCGGGTGTGTTTGGGTCACCAGTGACGGTTGCGTGCTGCAGTCGGCGGCCTTGTCGTCGGGGAAGAGCAGGGCGTCTTTGATCAGCACGGCGGCGGCCCGCAGCATGAAGGAGGCAAACAAGTTGAGATGGATGTAGTTCCTCGTGCAGTGGAGCTTCCTGCGCACGCAGACACACCAACATGTGGAGAAGTGTGTTTACAGGAGGTGTCAGGGTGTGAATCCGCTGAGGGACGATGTATCTAAACACAACGGCGGCAGTCCGGCCAGCGGCTGGAGCCGGTCCAGCCCGGGGCCTCACACATTTTTATACAACAAAGCGTTATCATCCCAAGTACCCGAGTGTTTTAACAACATATAAATAGACCTGAAGACAGAGTTCATGTATCCAATTAATTTGAGGGGTTTGTCGACTCTGAAGGTTAAAAAAAAACAAAAAAGCTTTAGCCTAAAAGTACCAGAGCCCCTCGTGTGTTTGTGTGTTTACCTGAACAAACAGATGATGACAGTGCTGGTGAGCAGAGTGACCAGTGACAGGCTGTGACCCAGAGTGGACAGGACCTGCACCACCTTGTAGAAAACCAGCTGGAGACAAAACAGAGAATCATTTATTGTTGATCGAATCGGGAACAATGAGAACATCCATCAAATCCGATGATCGAATGACGTGAAGCACAGCTGCTGCTGCTGCTGCCCTCCTTGAATTATATTCCATCACCGCACGCTACAAAAACCTCTCATAGGTCTAAAGCCCCTTTTAATGGAAATCTTTATGCTTGATTCAATTCCCACTGATTGTTTGTTGATGCCGTACCAATGCACACATACAATATATTTCAATATCCTATGCACGAGTGTCACTTCATAATGCTTTATTGTCTCGTCACGTCATTATTTATTGTTCACACCTTCAGCGGGGAAACTAAGCAGCAGCCTGAAGATGGTGAGGATCCGAGCCTCATGAGGGCCAACGAGGAGCCGATCAGAAGCAGCAGATTGTTTCATCACTTGAGTGGTATTGCAACCGCACTCTCGAATGAGTTGATGTGTGATGTACAAAATCATCATACAAGGGATAAGCTTTTAATTTCAATTGTTGTGATACATGAGATATTGCAGACGGACATGCTGTTAAATGCAAAATAACTTTCCACACTGAACACCAATCAGCCACAGTTCATTTTTGCGGATGTCCTCCTCTCTGCTCCACCGACACATGAACAGTAATAGACCTCTGAAGGTCTGCTGTGCTACCCGCACCAAGACGGAAGCTGTGAAGTAGAGCTCATGGGCAAAGTCAACACCTCAAGCTGGTTGTTGTGTTCCTCAAACTATCCCCGAACCACTTCACTACTCTCACAAACTCACCGAACCAATCTTTTATCATCCCCTCTCTGGTGACCGGCGTTCTTGCAAGACAGAAGAAGTCAAAGATTTCCTGCTGCCAGCCAGGAGGACGAAGAAGAACAAGGACAACGTGAAGTTCAAGGTGCTCTGCAGAAGTTACGAAGCTGCACCAGTCCCTGCCGCCAGGTCTGGCCGTGAAGGAGCTCGAGTAAGTTTGTAGTTTGTGATGTGGAGAAAATTGTAAGAAAAATGGTAAAAAAAAAAAAAAATGAAACAAAAAAAAAACTGGTTCAGTATATGTCCAAAAGTAGTATAAGTCCATAATGAGACTGGATTGTTTGAAAACCCAAGTTACATCTTTTTTCTTTGGCAAACAACACAAAGAATAAATAAATAATCACAGAAACATTGATCCCGAAGCCAATTCCCGCTAACAGTGGGCGAAGACACATCATAAAGCTAAATGGAAGCGCCGTCTATAAGTGATCATAAAAACACACCAAAAAAACAACCCAATAAAAGATAATAAAAACAATAAAACATGAAAATCCAGAGCAAAGTCTCATGCTGGGTCAAACGCCAGGGAGTAAACATGACTTTTGAGAGCAGTTTTAAGAAAACATTGAAGCAGCGAGTGTAACGTGTAGAGTAGAGTCACTGTTGGTTTGTCAGCAGCAGCAGAAAGGGTTTGATGCCCTCTGACCTTCCTCTCAGACCTCAGTAATGTGATTACCAATGTAAAGCACGTCTGGGACTGCAAAAGCAGTTTTAAAAGCACTTTAAGATAATTTGATTTACCATTTTGTATACAGTGCCCGGGGGCACGGATCGACTGAGCGGGGTTCACAGAAGGCAATGAGACCAACATGACTTTTGTTTTCTTTTCATTATAATTTAAAAAGTTTAAATCCATCCAGGCTTTAAAGTCATTCTTCTTCAGTGGTACATATAAGTGATAGTCGTTAGCAGCAGAGGAAGGTAATAAAAAGGAAATAAAGGATGGGCCCTAGGATAGAGCCCTGTGGAACTCCATATACCAAAGAAGCAGAGGTGAATTCAGAGGAGGAGCGAACATACAAGGCAACTTAAGAGAATAATCGGTACTGAAAATTGTGCCTGTTGAATTCAGCTAAGCTCATCTCCGCCGATCCCTAATAAAAAACAATCAAATCAATACCTAATCAATACCTGAAATCTGCGTTTGAGTCAGATCTGTCTTCAAAATTGTTAACAAAATAACATTGTCAAGCTGATTCTGTGGTTTAGTTTGAAAACCAGACAGAAAAACCTCCAGGATATCATGTTCATCCAGAAAAAGACTGAACCGAACAGATCATGAACAACTTCCTCCAGAATCATATTTGTCACTAAATATGTCCAAATCTATTCAATAACTAGTCTCAAATAAGCAATACCAACTCTAAAATCTGACCAAAAACAATCTAAAACCCGTCTTAAACACGAGCAAACTAGTTTAAAATGCAGAAATCTGTCTTTCACTTGTTCAGAATTGATGTGAAATGATCCCCAGACGAAGTTGGTTAAAAGTCCCAAACTCGTCTAAGTTATAAAACGTCCATAATGAGCAAAAAAACCCTTTAACTTGTAAGAACCCGAGCCCAGAAACCCGTTTTATAACCACGGGTCTAGAATATGCTGAAACCTCACATCCCAAAGTGAGCGTCCATATTGCCCTGTCCACTCATCACTGCTCGTAACGAGGCCGAGACACAGAGAGCAGCTCGTCTGCAGCAGCTTGTTCCCACAGCGGTGATGATTCTGTGGTGAGATGATGAAGAACAGGCGCTGTGGAGCCGCCTGGTTCTCCTCTGCGGAGCTGAGAGATTCTTTCACTAGAAGATCGCGGGGTCAGGGTGAGAATGTGTCTGGTCCATCTCAAAACAGTGTGTGTGTGTGTGTGTGTGTGTGTGTGTGTGTGTGTGTGTGTGTGTGTGTGTGTGTGTGTGTGTGTGTGTGTGTGTGTGTGTGTGAAAACATCTGGGTTTTGTTTGATTTGTGTGTGTGTGTGTGTACATCTGGGTTTTATCTAATTGTGTAGGTGTCTCTGTGTGGGTGTATGAGTTTGTGTGTGTTTGTTGTGTGTCTTCGGACATTATTGTCTCCGTGTGTCTTTGTCAGTTTCTGTGTATGTTAATTTGTTTGTGTCTTTATGTGCATGTGTGAGTGTCTCTGCGGGGCGTGTGCGTTTGTAGCAAATTTGTGTGTGTGTGTGTCTGTGTATGTATGTATGTGTTTATGTGTGTGCGCCTGCCGTCCATCGCTCACGGGTCATCTGTAAACAACATTCCCCACCTCTGACGCGACAGCTGGCAATTAACGTACACACTCACACAGCTCGCGTGTACGTTAACACATGTACATTTCAAACAAAACACGTGAACACACATCACACTCACCGTCGGGCTCAAACTGAACATTAAACACACACACACACACACACATGCACACACACTCACACACGCACACACACACACACACACACACACACACACACACAAACACACACACGCAGCTGCTACTCTCGATTAAGAGACGCATGTATTTCACTTAAAGATTTCCATTTTTGGAGGCTTTTATCACATCTGCCCAGCAACGTTCCTTTAATCATTCTACTGAAAGTCCAACAGCCGAAGGTCAGTTGACACACGATTTTATAATTTCAGACGGTATTTTTGCTGGATTGAAACCAGCAGCGTTCACAAGGTTTCACTGAATCTGCATTTTAAAGAGGCCTTTTACTTTTTTCACCTCAACAATCAAACACAAAGAGGTTGTAGTGGAAAAGTTACTTAAAGCAGAAAGCAACCGAGTAACGAGCGTTTCTGATTTGCTCTTTATGAGTTAGTGGGAGGAAGATGCTCTACAACGAAAGCGCCCCTCTGTAGTGGCTCCATGAAGCTTTCACAAAATTCTTTGTCAATAAACTGTTTTTTTAATGTGCATCCCAAAAACGCTGTAATCTCGAGGCTAAAAACAGCTGGGATGAGTAAAAACTAGTGCTGTCAATCGATATATATATTTTTTTTCTTTAGTTATTATATTTTTATTTATCTTGTTTTGGTTCTTTTGAAAAACTGATTTAAAGTTTTTTCAAACAATATTATCATACCTGTTGCGTGTGTCTGTTTGAGCAGAGGTGTTATTGTTGGAATAGTGAAATAAAAGTGTATTTAACAACCTTGTGAGGTATTGACAGTTTATCTAACTGCACAGTGGACATGTATCGAAGAAATGCAAGTGAAAACTATGTATTCATAAAAATGCATTTATTGATTGTACTTAAAATGATTGTAGGGTTGATTCACTTTTAGTAGTTCTGTGTTTCCCACTGTGCCGCTAATAAACAAATATTTATTGGTCAAATGAAGAATTATTAGTAGCGACTATTCGCAGAACGATGTGAATGGAACTGGAATGAAAGACGACCAAGGACAATGAAATAGAAGATCGTTGAGAAAATTCTAAAACGTTGCTGCAAAAAGTTGCCTTGAAATTCTAAGTTAAGATAAGTTAAGATAAGATAAGATATCCCTTTATTTATCTCGCATGTGTAGAAATTTGCAGTGGTACAACAGGATAGTAAAGAGAAAGAAGCACACATAGCAGGAACTAAAAAAAAGCAGATAAAAATACAATATAATCGAAAAATATGCACACGGTGCCTATAAGTGTGGACATGTTCAGAATATGGGGGTGGATGTATTTTACATAGTAAATACGTTCTTATAGATTATTATAGTTTTCTCAACTGTTCTCTTTTAACAGTGTTGTCGTTGTCCGGAACAGAAAAACAAAAGAAACTCCTCAATGAGCATATTGCATGGAGGATTGCATTGGGTTTATTTATGCACTTAGGTATAGTTACAAAGTACAAATACTTAGTTACTTTCCACTCCATAACAGTGAGTCAAGAGCACGAAAGCTTCTTTAATAGATTTACCGATTTCGGTGTCTGAACACAGTGAAATGAATCAACACGTTTGGAGAAACGTCGTCCGTCCACACGCGCTCGCAGGCCAGATTCATAATGTCTGAAGGAAATTGTGACGACAGATTTACAGGCTGTTGTTAATGAAGTCGAACCAAACGAGAGATGCACAATCCAAACGTTCATCTGTCATGAGTCTAGTGATGAATATCCGTTCTTAAATGTTTTTATGAAGAAATGTTGTGGACTTGCCAGCGAAACACTGGCGGAGTGCAGCTGTCACCCCACCGACTAATCATCTACTGGAATAAAAATGTGTTTCAGGTTCCTTCAAGAAGCGCCAACATCCAGATTATAGAGCGACACTACAATAATAGTTATAGTAACTATAGATATATATATATATAGTAAACTATCATTGACACACGGGGGAGGCTGGACTTATTACTATTTTGTAACTATAATCAAATGGCAGTTTTCAGCAGCTTGTCCTACACTGGCCCCGCCCCTTCCTGCCACTTCCTGCCCCCCAGCGGCCCCGAGTGCAGGTTCTCACGGACACACAGCTGGACGGTGACCCCCTGCAGGGCCCTCAGGTGTGGGATTCCCACAGCGCCACGCTCAGCGGAGCTTCTCGCTCGTTTCCTGCTGAAGAGACGCAGTTTTTTTTTGTTTTTGTTTTTTTTTGTCCATCTGGAAAAGATTGTGCAGAGAACTGAGGTCAACTGTTGGCCCCTCAGCCCACATCGACCCTCCGACTCGACAACCTGCACTGGGTTGATGGGTGAAGCACTCAGATCCATCCATCCATCCATCCATCCATCCATCCATCCATCCATCCATCCATCCATCCCCATATAGGCGTGTGCAGTTTTTACACAGGATTCCTTCCTGCAGCAGGGATTCAAACGCGGTTCTTTACACTCCGGGTCAAGACAGATAAATAACTCCAATAAAAAAGTGAAGCTCTTTCGAAAACTGTCCCCAGTGACTGATATTAGCGTGTTCATGTATTTTGTTGTCGTATTTAATATACAAACAGACCAGCAGTCCTCAGCGGCGGGGTCAGGCCCCTCCCAGCCGTCACCACAGATGCAGAGCAGATGAACTAAACTTCACAAATCCTTGTTAATATGGTTTTTTTTGTTTTTTTTCCCACCATATAATCCATGAATTTCATTGCATACTGGATCATTTTGACCTTAGAACACGGAGGCCAAGGACAACATTTCCATGCTTTTCTTCAATAAAATAGTTACGACAACTCATAGTTAGTGGAAAAAGTTAAACAGTAAAATGTGCACTAAATTCACTGAATTACTTTCAGTACACAGCCTTCAGCATTAACATTTCTGAGCAACACAACTGAACTACAGTAGGTTATTTCTTTATTTTAACAACGTTTCTTAGCAATAACTCGTATATCATCACAGAGTCTGATTACATCCCTTTTAATGGTGCAATAGGAACATGCATTTGTGGGACGTGGAGCAGAGAATGTGGGTTTCGACCATCTCGTCTCTGCCAATGTTTAAGAGCTTCTTGTGCATAATCCACATTAAAAATCCCCAACATGTATCATGTGGCTACTTCATAAAATCGATCAATTGTGGTTTTTTTGTCTCCAAATATGTGAGTTTAAGTAGATTATGTCTGCAAATGCTTCCATGCTTCACAATGTCTCCTACTTGGACCCCCATACTAACCCTGGAGACGAAGACCGACTTTGTTCCTCCTTAAAATATCTTTTTTGCACACGAGAAGACTCCAACAACAATCTTAAGTTACGCTTGCATTGCCGTCGGGTATATCAGTCGTATCAGTCGCTCAGTGTGACACACGATGTCGATCAGGCACGTTCATCGGAGTTATCGCTGCTCTCACGACCCAAAACTGAAACACAAACTTGTTATCTAATCTGATGCGAATGTAGAGGATCGTCGTGAAAAGCGAGATTACAACGTCCACACGTCCGGTTCCTCTGGCTACAGAGGACGTTTCTGCGAAAACTGTGATCAAATGATGCAGGTGTCAAACGACCGCGTACAAAGCAAAAGATAAACAGTTCAGAGACGAGGAATAAAAAAAAAAAAGTGTTTAATGCTTTGAGATTAGTTCCTCCAAATAACAGTGCTTTGCCTTATTCAGTTAAGCGTTTATGTAGTTATTAATTAGTCATTAATCATATTTTCTAAATTAATTGCAAGTTATGGAATTTTTCTTTTCTGAATCATTCTTCTCTCAGGATGAATTTGCAGAGCTTGAATGCAGCGTATAAACTTAATAAATCACATTTCAGTCAGTGTCAGTTCATGTTGACGATGACGAACGATTGGTAGGAACCATTGTGTGTGTGTGTGTGTTGTTGTTGTCGGGGGAAGACAATGAGTGGAAAAACCACATAGTTAGAAGGAAATGAGGTTACAGGTCCAGCAGGAGTCTCTCAGCCACACAAGATGACGGTAATATATTTCTATATTTCTTCTTCAGCCTTCCATTCATCCACAGGGAGAACATGGCGACTCCAAACACACCAGAAACAACACTGATGTGAGCGCGAGTATAAAACAGAACGAACCTAAACCTCGTCAACGCCACATCTGTCACCATGGAAACCAATAGATCACAAGGTTATTTGATGCACCACTCCACACTGATCAGTGCCTCTTGTGAAGAATCGGAGGATGAGTGTGTGCGGCACGGTTCAACAGTTTAATGTTTCCGGATATTCCCCCGACCCTGGGTGATTCTCGCTTGTTCAGAGCTCAGTGCAAAACAGAGGATCCAGGAATGCAGCGGCCATCAGAGGCAATAACGGAGAAGACTCCGGGAGGCAACGCGGCGGTTCAAACACGAGCAGGCGGCGGCGGCGGCGGCGAGAGTCGACCACCTGCAACATCCACCGGGTCAAATCCTCAAAAATCCCACAGCTGGACGAGGAGATCCGGGGAGTTTTTTGCCTTCATCTGCTGGAGCACATCTGGGAGAGTCACAAGACCGCCGGCTGAACTCGTCCAGCTTAAGCCCGCGTCTCGCCACCGCAGACGGTCGACTTGAAGGTGGAAATATACCCTTACTGATGGCTTTTCACTTTCACTCCCCATATTTGAAGGCAAATGTCGGTACTTTCTCCTCTTTTTAACCATTAAAGCAGTCAGGAGAAGAACCGACTATATATTTTTCTGATGACTTTCACTCTCTGTATCTATACTTTCTCTTCTGTCCATCCTGATATATTGACTTTTAAAGTGGCTCCATGAACTCTTTAAATTCAACCAGTTTCTTTCTTTATCCTATTTTTTGCTTTATGAACAGAACTGATTTAAAAAATAAGTAAATAAATAAATAAAATTCACATAAAACTCTGTACTGAACTTCTATTTAGCCTGATTCATTTAACCTCACGTCTATATCTTATCTCTACCACAACCAGAGTTGCTTGCTTCAGTCTCACACCGACCCGAAATTACAAAAGAGGGAGTTTTCGTCGCACACAAAACACCCTGTGGTTTCTTTTTTGCATCTGATCAGCCGACTGTCTGGTTTGTTTGCAGCTCGCAGTGAGAAATGTGCTGAACGTGAAGCTCGTCATCCTGCACTGCATGCAGGAAGGAAACTGTCGCGGTGAAGAGATCTGCGATAGCTGTAGATTTATATTGTGGAATGACCTTAAACTATGAACATTAGAAGACTTTAGCTCATCTCGAGTGAATCAAACAAAATAAAAGTACCTTTTTAAGGGAAATTTTTCTTAATTAAAACACTTTTTTAAGAAATTTGTATAGATTTTTACAGATTTGTAATTGTTACACCCCCGAAAAAGGGACTAAATAATCACATATAAGATGTGAATGATGTTTAGACATTAATTTATTACGCTGGAACAATAACACAAAAAAAAAATTAGCTTGTAACTTAGATATCATATAAGAAAACACGCAACTCAAACGGTGAAATTACGAAAAACCACAGGAAATCAGCGGAACGTTGTTATCTCTTAAAAGACATTACATTTTTTGACTTAAGTATTAATCAAAGCTTTAGTTGTGATCCGGTGCTTTTTAAGTGTGTCTCTGTTACAGACGTCTGTTTCAATGTATAATATCGGTGTTATCTTTAAAGACGTCTTCGTTAAAATGACTTCTTTCACGTTACATTAGAAAACCGTAACTGTCCTTTAGACAACTTCAGAGCATCAGTATGTTGCATTGTTTTAGAGATTTATTTAAAAAAGGCTGAGATTTATCTTGTTTAATTTACAAAAACGTTGAAAGTCTGTAGAGCTGAAACAGTGAACGTCACACAGAAGGTAATAAGAAGTCGGGGTCGCGACCATGACGTTGGTAAACAAGCGAGATAAACCACCACTGGTTATTTTGCGTCGATATGAACTGGTGCATTCTGGGAGTTTATCACTCAGGAGAGGAAGCTTGAAGGTTTAATCTGTGATGATGTGAATCAGAAAAATGCTTAATCAACCATCAGATATGAGAAAAGTTTTAGTCCCTTTAACGTCCTAATTAGAATCAAACATCATGCACACACACACACACGCACACACAGAGTGAAAAACCTTCACCTGTGTGAGTCGCCACTCTGAGCTCACCTCTGAGGGCTCGTCTGTGTTGTCTGACCAGCAGACGGCGGTGACGTCGGGGTAAACACTGGACCAGCCGTTCTCCGTACAGTTCCTGTTGAGGTTACCTGAAACCCACAGCGAGACAAACACTTCAAACCAGGTCACCAGTAAAACTCCTGTCCCATTTAGATGTGAGTTTTATTAGCAATTTTAGCACATATATATATATATTTTTTAATTTATTGCACATTTATCCCAGGAAATGAACAGGTGTGGATGATCCACTGCTGTTTGTTCTCTTTAACCTGTAATGTTTCGTCATTGCATAGTGGCATAGATAATATAGAGCAGAAATAAAAAAGTGTTATTAGATCTTCTAAATCTCCTCTGGAACTTTCTAGATAATCAAATATGACGTGCAGTCACTATATTTTGTTATTGTTTACTTTCTGCTGGTTTTAATGGGCGTTGATCTGTGATTGGCTGCACGATCCTGTTCGTGCTTCTTTTGTTCTTTAGTCATTTCTGTTCAGTTGTGAAGCTTTTATGTGTTTTAAAATGTTGATTTTACATTCATGATATGTGTTTTTTTTTTATTTTTGGTGAGTGTGTGGCTGTTTGAGCCGTTTTGTATCGTGTTGGTTTTATCTTGTTTGGGCTTGAAACTGTCAGACCTGGCAACCTCTGATCAGTCTCAGAGCAGAGCTGTTTTAGAATAGAATAGAACACTCACACGTCACAGCAGCTCAAAGGTCAAGAAACATAAAACCAGAGTGGAAAATACAAAAAGTTTTCAAAATAAAAGCAGGGTTGTCGAGACTCGTTACATTTTATACACTAACACTGTTTATGTGTGATGAGTTCTTTACAGTAGGATAGAAAAGTGGTGCGCAGTCACTTCTATGAAGTCATGAGACAAAGGAGCAGAGACGAGTTCGGACATGAAAGCAGGAGTGAAAGTGAGACTGATGGCAGGAGGAAGCAGAGGAGACGTGAGAGAAGTGTGAGCGACGAGCAGCGATCAGCAGGATGGATGAAGCACCGACACCGAGACGAGAGTTCGGGGAGTCAGCCGGGAGGAAGGACGCCGGCCGTCAAACGTGGACACCAAACACAGAGGAGACGCTTCGATGTGATGAGATTCCAACCTCGAGATAGAAAACGCGTCACAATAAAATGCGTCCCCAACTGTGTTCATGTGTCACGATGAGGAAGGAGGCGATGGGAGGTGAAGGTGCAGGAGGAAGAGGAGCTGTACGTCTCACCGTGCTTTCCAAACAGCAGCAGGAAGGAGGCGGGGCAGGGGAGGGTCAGCACCTCGCCAGCCACCGCGCTGCGCCAGCACGAGACATTGTCCCACTCCCCGGGACATCCTGAGGACGGACACACACACACACACACACACACACACACACACACACACACACACACACACACACACACACACACACACACACACACACACACACACACACACACACAAAGCCTGAGTTCAACCGAACACGACTTCCTGTTTCTCACTGGTCTTGTGATAATTTAGGACATGAACCATAAATAAGAAACAACAACAGCTGAAGTTCCATCAGTCAGAGAGGAAGATGCTCTATCAGCTGGACGTCAGCGCTTCTTGAAAGAAACACATTTGTTGAATGACGACAACAAGAAGGAGTAAAAAGGAGTTTGGAGGAATAGTAACTGTTAATGCTCATGGTGAGCAGTGTGAGACAGCAGCTCTGCCGCACGACAGCCTGGAATAACAGGTAATCTCATTACTACCACAAGTAGTATAGTTACTCTAGATCAAGTTATTCGCTTAGTGATGATGAGGTATAGTATAGTATAGTATGGTATGGTATGGTATGGTACAGTACGGTACAGTTAGAGTACAGTATGGTATAGTATGGAATGGTACAGTGACAATACAGTACAGCACAGTACAGTATAGTAGAATATAGTATGGTACAGTACAGTATAGTACAGTACAGTACAGTACAGCATAGTATATAGTAGCACGGTACATTAGTGTGGTACGGTAGAGTACAGTACTGTACAGTACAGTACGGTATGGTACAGTTACAATACAGTACAGTAGAATATAGTATGGTACCGTACAGTACTGTACAGTACAGTTACAATACAGTACCATAGAATATAGTATGGTACAGTTACAGTACAGTACAGTAGAATATAGTATGGTACCATACAGTACTGTACAGTACAGTTACAATACAGTACCGTAGAATATAGTATGGTACAGTTACAGTACGGTACAGTATGGTACGGTACAGTTACAATACAGTACAGTAGTCTATAGTATGGTACAGTTACAGTACAGTATAGTTACAGTACAGTACAGTATAGTTGCACCCTTTACAGTTTTTGACTCTTCATTATGGTTGAAAACTGTTCCTCGGTCCTCTATGAAATAGAAGCATGAAATATTCTCATGAGGATTTTTTTTATTAAGATATATTTGTGATTCAATCATGAATAATGAATTACAGAAATTTGAAGAACTCGATTATCATTAATGAAACTACCAGAGCACTGACTTCAAGTACGATGTCCTCTAAAGTGATGGAAAAACTGTGTGTGTGTGTGTGTGTGTGTGTGTGTGTGTGTGTGTGTGTGTGTGTGTGTGTGTGTGTGTGTGTGTGTGTGTGTGTGTGTGTACCTGCGGCGGGGGCCTCCTGGGTGTGCAGCAGCAGCTCCCTCTGACAGTCCCTGTGAGCTCTCTGCATCTCCCAGTGCAGCTGGCAGTGAGGAAACCCTCCGTTAACCTGTCGGAGCCGCACGTATCAGCGTCACTATCTCCACCGCCGACAGGTGAACAATCCCTCCTGCTGCAGTCAAAAGTTCACCTGTACGCGCACTGTTTGACAAACGTGCCTCGGCCCTGCTGGACTAAAGTTCACGCCTCTGCTGTCGACTCTTTCGTGAAGCGCTCCCTTGAGTTGTGCTCAGTTTGAGGCTGCACATGTATCCTTGTGCTGTGTGAACGTTTCTAGTGGTTAATGGCTATAACATCTGAATACCAGAACAATGACTTTTCTAAGCTTTAATATTGAGTTTGGAGGAAGTCTGCAGGGAAATACATGTGTGTGTGTGTGTGTGTGTGTGTGTGTGTGTGTGTGTGTGTGTGTGTGTGTGTGTGTGTGTGTGTGTGTGTGTGTGTGTGTGTGTGTGTGTGTGTGTGTGTGTGTGTGTGTGTGTGTGTGTGTGTGTGTGTGTGTGTGTGCCTCAGTGTTGCAGACCTGTCAGCATGTTTCTACCTCGCGCCGAACCGTCCGCTTACCTTCCTCCAGCTGAGAACCTCACGACTGTTTCCTGCCCCCCCCCCCGAAAAAAAACAATCTGACCGACGAATCAAAGCAAACGGCCAATCAGAGGACAGGAATACAGAAAGCACTTGTCACATGCAAAGTGAAAGGTCGACCTGCAGCTGAGGATGAAACCATGAGAGTGATGATAAACCATGATATCATGATATGATGATCATTTTTGAGAGAAACTATGGTGCATTACTGCGAAATATGTGTTTGTATGTATTTTTATAAGCATTTTATATATCGATTTCTATTTTTGTCAAGAAGAAAAAAATAAAAAATTCAAATCCACTCATTTAAAAACAAATATTCAGTAACTTGCCTGCTTTAAATCATTCATTGTCTGTTCATTTAACATCTGAATATAAATTATTTTTCATATTACATTTTCTTGATGAACATCGTCGCCGTTTTATTTCTATTTATCATTTTTATTTTTCAATTTTATTCTTTTCTCATTTATTGTTCAATAAAGGTAAGTTCAGGTACATTAAGTTATTTCTAATATTTTCTAGTGTATTCCTAGGAATGTGTCTTGATCTGTTAAAGTGAACCCTACTTGTTGGTATTTAGATTTTCTATGTGTTGAATTAAAGAAATAAACTATTCATTCATTCATTCAATTAAATTTGATATAATTTGAGACTGAACTGCAGAGTCGGCATATTTCTGCTTCTTTTGCACCAGTTTGTCTCCACTGCTGCAGACTCTGCGGAAAACTGAACACACGAGGAAAACTTCCAGATGTACCCGAGTTTTGTTTATTTTTTTCTATATATATATAAAAAAACATCAATATTAATACCTGTTGAAAGATTTGCTCTCGTGGTTTTATCTCCACTGCCTTCAAACGAAGAAAGAAATGAGTTTGTTGGGATGTTTCTGCAGCAGGTCTCAGCACAGATCAACAGGAAGAGCAGAAATATATATTAATATATAATAAATACTGCACACGCAGGTTTTTTCTTTCCGTGGTTGCGAAAGACAAACGTTGTGAAATTCATCTTTCACATTACAAACTATGATCCTGACGCCTGCTCAGGATTTAAACTCCGGTGTTTGTCAGTCCCACGGAATAAAAATACTTTTGAATACATGATAGTATTCTAGGGAATGAACTATATACTGTCCAGACCACCATCGTAGCATCAGATTTTTTATTTTCGCTCGCGACTAAAGCAGAGACGAGCGACTGATGGCCCCGCCCCCTGATTTCAGGAAAGATTGCAGTTTTGGTGTTGGATGTGATATTATAGTATATAATATTAATAGTACTTATTAAAAGCAGAGAGATTTTCTGGGTGACGTCCAGAACCGACCGCTTCCAAGAGTTCCAGTGACCGGCGCCTCGGTCGGAGCGATTTAAGTGCTCCACCCCTGACGGTGTCTTAACAGTTTCACCAAACTCCTCGAGTAGTTTAGTAGTAGTAGTAGTAGTAGTAGTAGTAGTAGTAGTACTTTCCCTTTATAAAAACTGTTGGCGTGTTGGTGGGTCATCTCAGCTGATCACTTTATAAATCTGGTTTATTCTAGAGCATCTTCCTCCCGCTGATACCACTTTACTGTGGGTTTAAATAACTTCAGTGAGTGATTATTCACTAACTTTTAGTGAATATAATCTCTCCTTAATGTTTTTTTTTCCACCTCACGCGTGTAAAACTGCTTCTTTCACCACGTTGCACCCCAGACGGGACTTTGGGTCTCCAACCAGTCCCTGTTTCCCCCGCTTCAGAGGGTTTGTCGACCGATGACGCCACATGTCCTGCATCCAGACTGAGGATTTTTCAGTCAAATATCCACAGGAGTGTGTGCAGATGCGCTCCCATCACACACACACGCACACGCACGCGCACACACACTGTAAGACTAAGGAGGCGATGTGAAGCTGAAGATTCTATATATAGACCCAAGGAAAGAGTAAATTTAGAGGTGAACTTTAAAAATGTACCAGCGTCCCGGAACCCGGATCAATAATTCACGTTTCAGTTAAACAATGAGAAGCTTCAGCGGCGTTTGGTCGCGCAGTGGTAATCTGGTCCCAGTCTGAGATGATTTACAGCGACGGGGAGTCCAAATGGTGTCGAATAAACAACAACCGGTGGAAGGTTTACGCACGCAACAAAACGATGCGTAAATCCATTTTAAAAACATGCGCAGGAGCCCCGGAGGGGAAATAACGATACATCAACGTGGACGTGGTGATCGAGCGGGAACCTTGGGATTATTGTGATTTCTAATCCCGTGAAAAGTACGTAAAGCAGAGGAGGAGCATGTAAAGTGGACGCAAAGACACCAATCATAAAATCAAACGTTGCGAAAGAATTACAGTATGTGAACACCTTTATTATTAATAATAATAATAATAATAATAATAATAATAATAACAAAAACTGACCGTGAGGATGAGCGTGAAGCGGAGGAAGAGCAGCGCGAGCCGGTGCGTCAAGCGGGACATGGTCGCATGTCCCCCGCTGGAGGGGTTTTGACGCCACCCGGCAGGGGCTCACCTGTGCGTCATCCAGGTAACACGTGCGGCCAAAACCACGCAGGACCGCACGCGCTGAAGTCCGTGATTCCAGCGCGTAAAAAATGAAAAAACAAAACTCAAGTGTCGTTTCACGAAGTTTGTTACTAAGAAAAGTGATTTTATATTGTTGAAAAGGAGGAGGAGGAGGAGGAGGAGGAGGAGGAGGGGAAATCCTCCAGGCGCTGCGGCAACATGAAGAAGTTAAAAGTTTAGGAGGAACAGAAGGAGGTGCGCCGAGGAGTTGGTCCACTCCGTTCACCCGTTCACCGTCTGAGCGCGTCCGCGTGACCTCCTCCCGGGATATGCGCGCTCCCGTAGGCATGCGCTCTCAACAAGCGCTCAGATTAACCAAACAACAGCGACCTCATGTGGACATTAAGCTCCGTTGCAGAGTGGTGAAACATTAACACGTGGTTTCCAGTTTGTCATGATCTTGTTGATGACAACCTGATAAAAACACAAAACTTTAAAACTTTTCAAAATAAGTTTCCTGTTTTTAATCAGATGAGACGAAAATAGAGCTTTTTTTTTTTAGTATAAACTCCAAAAAGTAGGATGAGTACAATTGATAACACAGAATTATGTTTTTCTTTTCTATGAAATACTTATTTCATGCAACAAAAACAAAATTATTAAAAAGTTACACCATCTGATTCTCTTGATTCTTTTATTTTTTTTTAAGATTCAGCCTCTCACATTTGAATTGTACCTATGATAAAAAATTCCAGACCTCTCCATTCTTCAGTGGAAAAAAAGAACAACTAAAAGTGTTCAAACCACCAGGGAACGCACAGCAACTATAAATAGTTATAGTGGCTAAAATATCCAATATGCATAAAACAACTTAAGTGGGAAAATCCATGAAAAAGAAGGAAGAATCAGAAAAAAACCCTCTGAAAATGGCTTTAAAAGATGTAATATAGTATATCTAAATTTTAGCGTCACTTTATGAATTCAACCTGCAAACCTTTTTTTCTTCATTCCAGATAATTACTTTTTTAGTTTTATTTCCGGCCCCAGAAAATTCATATTTGGTGGAAAATTGCGAAGCCAACCCTTTTGGTCAAAAAGGGTTGCAGACTCCTTCTCTCTATTGTTCATCTTTATTATATTCTATTTTAAAAATCAGTGTTTTCTTTGAAATGAACTGCGCTTATATTGGACATCTCAGGGTCTCGTACTGATTTCTGCTGGATTAACCCGTTGACACAGAAACAAAACTAGAACCGGCGCTCGGTAGAGCGCAGACCTTCGCCAAAGTCACATTTGTCACCATGGAAACCAATAGATCACAAGGTTATTCGATCCACCACTCCACTCCCTCCATCATTTCTCATGGTCGTTTGAATTGCTTCATGTTATCACTGATGCACGCTTATTTTACAATAAGCCCGACCTTTGACCCCGAACCGGTAACCAATGGTGATGACGTCACTGCATCATGTGACGTATCAGAGGATAGAGAATTGAAAACTGAACATGATGGCGTTGGTTCCACATCAATCGGATTAAAACCGACCGCATTATGACGGAAATACCTTTAACTGTGACCCAATCGCTTCAAACCTTGACGACACCGTCCTTAGATAAAGACAAATCGTCCCTGAATATTAAATGTAATTTGGGTAAACAATTTTTGCAAACAGTTGGTAAAATACATGCATACAAACCAACAAATAAATAAATACACGCAGCCAAAAACCAAGACAGGAACCGTCGCTTCAACTTTGGCGGTCGAAGGTAAAAAAACCAGCCTGAGTTTTAGCCAATCAAAGCACTTTATTGCACTGTATAGTGTGACGGTGAGCCAATAGCAGGCTCTTATAAAAGTGTCATTTAATCTTTTTTATCATGTGTACAAAACAAGTCACACACACTTGTACCGTACAAAATCAACACTATTTACACACACGCACGCACACACACACACACTGCAGCCTCTCTCCAACACACAGACCAATCCTTCAGGTTTCTGATGGGATTTCCTTCATTATATCGACCTCCACCTCACTCACGCTCACACACACACACACACACACTCACACTCACACTCACACTCACACTCACACACACACACACACACAGGGACTGAAACGTGACTTCTACGCTGCTACCAACGAACCAAAACAAGCGCAAAGCAACTTCCGATATGCATAAAGTTGTTTTTTTTCTTGTAAAAATGAAGAAACGGAAAGAGAAATGAGATGCTGACACACGTGATTCACCCTCTACATGTAAACAAACCCTCTTTTTTTTTTTTCTTTCATTTTTTTTTTTTTTTTTAAAATGAGTTTCTCTGAATAGGACGTTTTCCTGCGACTCGTAGAGACTCAAACGTTTCACAGTTCACCTCGAGTCCCGGGATAAAACTTTTCATATACTTTCTTTACTCTCTACTTTAAAATCTGATATACGTTCGGGACAGTGCACATAAGCTGGTAGCTGTTGTACCAAAACCCACAGGATGTTCTTCACTGCAGATTCCAGAGGAAAACAGATAAGATGTTGGGGTTTTATATGAACATATATCAACAGATTAAAAATGCTCAGTTTGACGTGAGTGCTGTTTGGACACGATGACATCGGCTCGCCGCGGATCTCCATATATGGTCATCTGTCAGGCTGATGTCAAATTACAAGCGACGTCTGTTTACATTCATTTAGTGAGCGTTTGACAAGAGCAAGCATTCAGTCGTGTGCTCATGGGATCAGATTGTAACCGGCACACAGTGCTGAGGCTGGTGTCAAATTACAACACTCACAGCTGTATCTTGTATTTTTTTTTTGACGATTATTTTTTTTAAAGCTTCCTCACTTCACAACTCCCCGGATGTCGACAACGACAAACCGACCCGCCGTGTCCTGTGGGATGAAGCGATGAGGCTGGTGTCAAACTACGAGCACTCAATGTATTTGGATCTGTGTTTTCGGTGAAAGCAGGAAACAGCTGAAGCGATGTTACGACGATCATAAATAGAGACATTATCCATCGTGTTGGATGAAACAAGGAGGCTGGTGCCAAACTACACGCAGTCAACACTTTAGCCTGGATGTTAAGGTTTACTTTTAAATGTACCTGGATGTTGACAATGAGATAAATCTTTTTTTTTTTTTTTTTTATATATATATTAAAAGAACAGATTGGCACTTAAATAATAAAGTCATTAGAGGAGGAAGAGTTCTGATATTCCGTCTCTGCAGTGAAGAAGCGTCCCTGTGGGGATTATTGCTACAGAAGGAGCTTCTCTTTACGTAAACTTCACGTTGGGAGTTCCCGTTTCCTCCCGACGGCCTCCAGGCGGCGCTGCAGCTCACCCCACGTTTACTGGACTGGACCGCCTGCAGCTGAACTGAAGCCGAGTCGCTCTGGTTTCTGCTCTGAATTGGACCCGAGGAAGACGGTTCTCATTGTGCAGCCTCTTTGTCAACCGACAAAAGGACAAAGTTCAAGTAAAAGTCGCGAGACTGCAGCGACGCCGTCACGCTCGCCGTCTTAAATATATTTCTGCTTTATTCACACAGTGGCACGCCGCTGCTTCAGGGTCTCACCGAGAATCAAAACCTCCAGAATTCTGTTTTCTAAGTGTTGCTTTAAATCAAGGGTGTCAAACAGGATCCGACCCTGCGGTCATGTGGTGCTGATGGAGGAGCGTCGGCGTCAGAGTTTGTGAAATTGTGCCGAAAGCGTCTTTAAAAGCTCCAGGTTTTTTCATAAAATCTGTAAAAAAAAGTGCATCAAATCGCCGTCGTCGGTGTTTCGGGCTCGTTTGACGCCAGTGATTTAAAATCAACCTGAAAAACGTGTTAAAGCCACTTTAAGTAACGTCTGAAACAGAAAACCTGTTTTTAAAATCGCAATGTGAAGTTTAGAATTTTAAATTCGCCGTCAAGCAGGATGCCGCAGCGAACGTCACACTGATGAGGCTGGTGTCAAATTACAAGGAGAAAAACACCAGTTTAAGTAGCAATTCAAGACTTGAGATTAATAAACTATTATAATTCTTCAACTTTGAAGATTATCTTCAAATCTTTGAACTTTATACCGTAATATACAGTGGGGCAAAAAAGTATTTAGTCAGCCACCGATTGTGCAAGTTCTCCCACTTAAGATGATGACAGAGGTCTGTAATTTTCATCATAGGTACACTTCAACTGTGAGAGACAGAATGTGAAAAAAAAATCCAGGAATTCACATTGTAGGATTTGTAAGTAATTTATTCGTAAATTATGGTGGAAAATAAGTATTTGGTCAATAACAAAAATTCAACTCAATACTTTGGAATATAACCTTTGTTGGCAATAACAGAGGTCAAACGATTACTATAGGTCTTTACCAGGTTTGCACACAGTAGCTGGTATTTTGGCCCATTCCTCCATGCAGATCTTCTCGAGAGCAGTGATGTTTTGGGGCTGCCGCCGAGCAACACAGACTTTCAACTCCCTCCACAGATTTTCTATGGGGTTGAGGTCTGGAGACTGGCTAGGCCACTCCAGGACTTTCAAATGCTTCTTACGGAGCCACTCCTTCGTTGCCCGGGCGGTGTGTTTGGGATCATTGTCATGCTGGAAGACCCAGCCACGTTTCATCTTCAAAGCTCTCACTGATGGAAGGAGGTTTTGGCTCAAAATCTCACGATACATGGCCCCATTCATTCTTTCCTTAACACGGATCAGTCGTCCTGTCCCCTTAGCAGAAAAACAGCCCCAAAGCATGATGTTTCCACCCCCTTGCTTTACAGTAGGTATGGTGTTCTTGGGATGCAACTCAGTATTCTTCTTCCTCCAAACACGACGAGTTGTGTTTATACCAAAAAGTTCTATTTTGGTTTCATCTGACCACATGACATTCTCCCAATCCTCTGCTGTATCATCCATGTGCTCTCTGGCAAACTTCAGACGGGCCTGGACATGCACTGGCTTAAGCAGGGGGACACGTCTGGCACTGCAGGATGTGAGTCCCTGGCGGCGTAGTGTGTTACTGATGGTAACCTTTGTTACTTTGGTCCCAGCTCTCTGCAGGTCATTCACCAGGTCCCCCCGTGTGGTTCTGGGATTTTTGCTCACCGTTCTCATGATCATTTTGACCCCACGGGATGAGATCTTGCGTGGAGCCCCAGATCGAGGGAGATTATCAGTGGTCTTGTATGTCTTCCATTTTCTGATAATTGCTCCCACAGTTGATTTTTTCACACCAAGCTGCTTGCCTATTGTAGATTCACTCTTCCAAGTCTGGTGCAGGTCTACAATTCTTTTCCTGGTGTCCTTCGACAGCTCTTTGGTCGTGGCCATAGTGGAGTTTGGAGTCTGACTGTTTGAGGTTGTGGACAGGTGTCTTTTATACAGATAACGAGTTCAAAGAGGTGCCATTAATACAGGTAACGAGTGGAGGACAGAAGAGCTTCTTAAAGAAGAAGTTACAGGTCTGTGAGAGCCAGAGATCTTTCTTGTTTGAAGTGACCAAATACTTATTTTCCACCATAATTTACAAATAAATTCCTTAAAATTCCTACAATGTGAATTCCTGGATTTTTTTTTCACATTCTGTCTCTCACAGTTGAAGTGTACCTATGATGAAAATTACAGACCTCTGTCATCATTTTAAGTGGGAGAACTTGCACAATCGGTGGCTGACTAAATACTTTTTTGCCCCACTGTATCAACTCTCCTCTCGTGATTTCAATGTTATTCTCACTATTTTGTCGAACAACAATCTTATTCTTGACATTTTGATTTTGTTTCCTGAACTCTTTTGACCGTGTTCTGGAATATTTCAACTTCACACGCACCACTTCCACCACAATCTTTAACTTTTAAATATATTTTCTTTTAAACACATTTTCTTTTTGTCTTCTTCACTCATCGTGGCTCTGACACACCAACATCTGCCTGCATTGCTTTTTAAATTAGTTGATTCTTTGCGTTTCCTCCAGGAAAGATCACAATAAAGTTTCCAAACCTGTCCCCCCCCCCCCCCCCCCCAAAAAAGGAGCATTTGTACCTTTATTGTTTTACTTTGGATCCTGAAATTACACAAACGTTTGATCTTTCTCTGATATTTTCAGTTTAAAAGAGTTTAAACTCTCCAGATTAATGAATACAAAAATGCTTCTTCTTTGATCGTCTCGGGGTTAAAATCTGCTGGAAAATCGGCCTTCGATTCACAATGAAACTATAGAAAATGTCCCTGTCGCACTTTAACAGACTGATGGACACACACACACACACACACACACACACACACACACACACACACACACACACACACACACACACACACACACACAGGGTGCGGGTGGAGAGAGCTGCATATAGGGGCTACTACACCTCATTGTGTTTTAGTTACCTCTCCATATAGATTATTATGTCTATGTACAGTATTTATATTTTTACAAGAATCTGGCTGCCCCTGTTCTCGTCGAAAGAAAATCACAAATTTGGCTTTTTTTTTTTTTTTTTTTTTTGATTCGACCAGTAAAACATGATGACAGACTACAGTCTCTAGTTTTTAGTTTTTTTTTGTATTTTGTATTTTTTTTTTTGCCTCTCTCTCTTTGTTTACCTGCTAAAGCCTCTGAACGACGACACGCCGCCTCGTACACAGTGTTCCCCCGAAGGGATCTCCCAGTAACGGTCACGAGATGGAGCGAGATGATCAGAACACCAGCGAGCGGATCACGCACTCCAATCAGCCAATCAGCCGGCACGACACGACTTCAAAGAAAACGGACGAGATAAGAACACACCGCACGCAGGTTCAAAAATACAGTACATCTGGATTCTGGGGGGGAAAGAAAGGAACAACAACGGCAATATGCACAGCATACAAACGCATGCTCGCTCCCACACACACGCAGACACACACACACACACACACACACACACACACACACACACTCAGGCAGCAGGCTACATGTTGTAGGCCACGTAGATGGGGTCGAGCTGGTCTTGTAGGAAGCCGTCGCGGAGGTGCATGCGCTGTTTCTCGCCGCGGGAGTTGATGGGGATGACGCCGATGTCCGTCACCACGACCACGCCCACGATCAGGTAGTGCTCCTCCAGCACCGCCTTGGTCACCATGGGAACCAGGTCCAGGGCCTCCTGCTCCGAGCCCTCCAGCTCCACCACCACCACCAGCAGGTTGGTCCAGGGGAAGACCGCGCTGATGGCCACAGACCGGAGGAAACGTCAGTCATTAAGACAAGAAAAGCATTGAAAAATACCAGGAGGAAAAATGAAATCATTGCAATGCTATGATTGAATAAGTTAGAACAAAACAATAATAAAAAATTTTAAAAATACCATAAAGGACATAATCACTGTAATGATAGGATCAAATAAGTAATATATATTATAGTACTACTAATAATAATATCAGAAAAAATACCAAGAATAAATTATAGAACATAAGAAAAAATTACAGAAATGATAACAATGAATAAGTTAGAGCAAAATACTATTAGTATTTATTTTTTATAGAGTAATAATAATATTATTAATAGAATAATAAAAAAATCCCAAGAAGAAATTATGAAACATAAAAAAATTTAATAAAATCATGGTAATAATAATATTGAATAAGTTTAGAGCAAAAATTTATTTCAAAAACAAAATACCAAGATAAATGATAAAATGTCAAAAAAAAAGATTAAAAAAGTAATAACAATAATTACAAGATAATAAAAAATATAAAAAAATAAAACAAGAAGAAAGTAAGAAAAGGGAAGAAAATTACCGAAAAAATATGAAAACAAATATATGAATAAAAAGTTAAAGAATATAGTGAAAATGTTTATGAATTAAAATGTCTTCATTACATCTTTAAAAACAAAAAACTGTTATTATTAGCAGTAGTTTTATTAAAATATTTATTTGAAAGTAGCAAAATCAAACAAAAAAATCCAATGCCGAGTTATTCATCCATTTTCCATAGTGCTTATATTCCGTTCAGGGTTCATATAAATCATATTTAATTATTTCTAAATATAGATGGTGTTTCTCCTGGACGAGTGCACGTACCACTCCATGATGCTCTTGTGTGCGCGGATGACGGAGGTCTCGATGTCGATGGGGTGGTACCTCATCCCCCGCAGCTCCATGGCCTCCTCCAGAGCTCCCACCACGAACAGAGCGTCGTGCCTCTCTGTGGCAGCACACAAGAGTCAGAACCCTCTGCACCGGACCGGACCTCGGCGACGGCCCGGGGGACGCCACTTACCTCCGTTGGCGTCGGTGAGCTCGGTGCGGCGGAGGAAGCCCAGGTATCCCGTCCGGGCCCAGACCGTCTGCGTGTCCCCGAAGCTGAGCCGGGAGTTGAAGTGGTCCGACTGCAAAACCTCCTCCCCGTACCCGCTGTAGTACCCGCTGCCGTTATGAGCGCTGTGCACCCAGATCTGCAGGAGGACGAATATTGAGAAGGTGAAGGGAAAGTATTGAACATTTATTTAACATTTACAATCAAAAAATGTTTAAACTAAAATAATGAGCACTGAACAAACCACAGCCCAATCACTGTTGTAATACCACTTTGTACCACAAGGGGGTGCAGTGAGCCACTTTACATGTCTGCCTGCATTCAGTCCAAGAAAGAAGAAGCAGCTCATGAAGCAAATAAGAAATCTGACAACCATGAATGAACCTGCTGACTCACTGCTGCCACCCAGTGTGTAAAAGAAGTATTACTAACATCTGAAATACTCCAATACAAATGTTTGATTTTTAATCCCAATGGGATCACTGTGTGTGTGCTGACCTCTCCCAGATGTGAGTCTCCAAGCGGACCTTTCGTCTCGGGATTGGCGATGATGATACGAACTCCAGGCAGAATCTAGATGAAAATAAGACGTTGTCATAGTTACTGCATCAGAGTGTTTTTTCTTCCTGTGAGGATAAATGACTGTATTTAACACACATTTACACCTCAAACTCGCAGAGAAAGAGATTTTGTTCACTACAACCACAGTTGGTAGACTTAGCAGGTAAACCATTTTACACCACTGATCCTTGGATTAACTGATAATTGATCTTCATCAATACATAATTTCAGGAACATAAATAACTTTATATTAAAGGACTTAATGATAGAAACTGCCAAATACACAAGTACACAAATTGTTTCATTTGTAACTTAAATAAACAAAAACAAAGAACACCTTCCCCCTTTCCATCTGCCCTCTTCAGTTTGACATTAGACCAGTTTTATGCTACTTTTGGACTTTGACCTTTTTCACATGGTGGTTGAATCTTAAGGTGTTTGATGAATTTCAGAGGCAGTTTGGTTTGAAATATTTCCACGTTGTGCCGCGGCACTGCAGGTTTGGTGTTCTTTTTCCCCCTCGTCAATGAAACAGAATTTCCGCTCTGCAGCACGACAAACACAACAAGACGCACTGACCAGAGAGATATAAAAAGAAGTGACTGGGGAAACAAGAGTTTTCTTGTCTCTGATTCGTCCTCCCACATGCAGTGAGTCAGAACCAGCCGGGTTTCTGATCTGAAACGTGATGTTTTCTCTTTTTGTGTCGATGTGGGAGAAGAAGATGACGAATGAACAACTCATCCAGCACCAAGAAAAGATCCGGCAGTTCCATCTTCCACTTGTTTTTTTTTTTATTTATCATTATTTACTTCTCGGATTAGATGATTTAATCTGTTTAACATTTATTAACTCAACACAAATCAAACTCAACCAGCTTTAATCCAACGCAATTCAAACCAACTACTCAACAAAGAACTAGTCAGTCAAGCTTAAACCTACCAACTCAAACATATCAATGTGATTTAAAGGCAGAAAACAAACGCTTTTTGTAAATCACATTTATCTCCTATTAGAATCTCAGTTTTAAACGTGTTTGTTCTGAACAGATTTTCCCGTCCGGACTGGACTGAATGTGGGAGAGTTGGTTTCTGCAGGTGAAGATATTTTCCTCCTCTGCCGGCCTTCACAAGCAAATCACTTCTTTATCAAGACATTAAAATACATTTGATTGTGTGGGAAAGGAATCACTTCCCTGTGAAAACATCATTAATTGTGAGTATTGTTTCTTTTAGTGAGATAATAAAGCCAGCGTGGTTATTGTGATTCTGTGCGGACGGTTTCTTGGCTTCGTTTAGTTTGTCTGAAAACGTTTGTACACTTTTCAGAATGAAATCTATTGAAATTCCATTTTTTTATATGTTATTGACTCTTGCTTAATTTACTGATTCTGTGCTGTATTCTGCATATCTCAACACAGATTGTGTAGTTTAATGGGAGATCATCTCACCTTGCCGGACTCCATTAAGGGCAGACTGTGAGGAGAGCCTCTCTCTACTAACCGAACCCTGGAAGACACAAACACACACAGAAAACATTAATACTCACATTTTTATTACACTGTCAATCAAAGGCGTTTGATTCGAACCCAATTCTAATCAAATGTAAAAAAAAGTACACGATGATAAACAAACGTAGAAACCAAGTATGAATGTTCCTTGTTAAATAACGTGAAACGGTTTGAACATTCATATTGTGGACGTCGACGCTCAAATAAACCGAAATACAATAATGTATTCTTCACTTCAGATTTTAAAAGAAGTCTGCAGCGTGTAAATTACATTAAACTAAAATTACATAACAACAATGAACACAAATAAGTTGAAGTACTAAAATGAAAGCGTGGTGGTACCTGTCGTGTCGCAGCGCTCTCATGTCCACGTACACGGTGGTTGGATCCGGTCCTGACGTGCCCTGCAGCCAATCACAGAGCAGTGAACAAGTCTGCAGTGCAAACACACACACTCACACTTCACAGTCAACAATTAACCTTCATCACTTGTTTCTGGAGCCAAACTCGGGATTCGAACAAGGAATTTTCTGGTGGGACCGTTTACATGCTAAATAATAAGATTCATTCCCAAAAAATAACTGCGAGAGCAAAGAAATAATCCACCAAACACAAATCTGTTCTCTCAAAATGTAAACTGTGATTCAGTGTGTGTATAGCACTGAAATAGTATTACTACAAAGAGTGTGTGCGGTCTCAGCGTGTTTTACCTGCAGGCAGATGGCCAGGTTGACCCTGCAGCCGAAGGCGGTGCTGACGGAGCGCGGGTGGAGGCCAAGGTCTTTGAAGAGCTTGGAGAAGGAGTGTGTGAGAGACATCCGGGGCCGCTCCTCCGCCACCACCACACAGGCTCGCACCCGGGACAGATCCAGACCCCGAGCCTGCGACACCAACAGGAGAGAGGGGAGGTACTTTAATCTGATAGAAATTATATCAGATTGAAAGAAAAAAAAAGACACATATTCCAGCATTTGACAGACTGTGATGAGGATCACATGATGAGTACCATCATCCAACAATCTAGTGAATTATAAAGAAAAAAATGCACTTTTCACAATATATCTGATGTCTGCTGTCACTTTTAAGTGCATTGAGAAGAAAAATTGAAAATCCAATCGAAACTCGAATCCTTCTTTAAAAAAATCATAGATTTTTTTTTATTTTTTAGGCCAAATCACCCAGCCTGAGTAATATTCAGTGGACAGTTTTAAACTGAAACACATTTTTTCTTTACATTTCTTCGTATTTTTTTTAAGATGAAAACATCAAACAGGAGCCAAATGAGCCCAAAACAGAAATATTCATGCTGCGAGCTATTTCCTTGGTTAGTTCACGTTCCAGTGTTGAGAGTTGGATTATAAAAAAAGTATTTTTTTCCAGTGTTTCATGAGGAAAAGGCCACTAAAGTGAATCTCATTTCACTCTGCATTCGACCGTCCGTCTCCATGGAAATGTAAAAGACAGATAATCACTAAAATTAACTCGACAGTTTCTACCGGTGACCAATCAGAGCGAGCAGCAGCACTCAGACGTGTCCTCCAGGTCATTACAGACGAGCTGGAGGACGAACGCCTCCCGAAAGACGACAAGTGAAGCCGGTTAAAATAACAGACTCAGACTTCCACTGAGCTCAGAGGCTGTTTTTTTCACATTCAGGATGCAGGAGTTCACTTGTACCAAGAAGGAATATGTGCGCTTAATGTTTGTAGATCAGGGTTTTGTTTTGTTCAGTTGTAAAACAAGTTCAAATGGAGGTTAAAACTGGTTCAAAATATCTTGAAACGAGAAAAAAAAAAAACTGCTTTTCAATCAGTAAAGAACTTTGCTTCAAAGCAGTTTAAAAACTGAAAACTACAAACACAGAACTGAGTTTTAGACTTGTCTAAATGCCATCATAAAACCAGACAAACAAACAGTCAAATCAACTCAAAACCGGCTTCATTAAACCCGATTAGAACCAGTTCAAAATGACCTTGAAACCAATACAAACATCAACTTCATGCCAGTTTAAAAACAGCCGCAAAACTGAGCTGCTGACTAAAAACAACCTGAACATTGGTCCAAAACAGGGTGTGTGTGTGTGTGTGTGTGTGTGTGTGTGTGTGTGTGTGTGTGTGTGTGTGTGTGTGTGTGTGTGTGTGTGTGTGTGTGTGTGTGTGTGTGACCTTGAGCGCCTCGGTCTGCAGGCCCAGTCCTTTGGTGCACAGCTCCATGACGCTGTAGGAGCAGAAGGTGTCTCGCACCCTCAGCTGGCTGACGGCCAGCAGCCACAGCGCCGGGTTCGACTCCAGCTCCACCGGGGGGATCAGGATGGACTGGTGGCCCGAGTACACACTGCACCACCGCGACACACACACACACACACACACACACACACACACACACACACACACACACACACACACACACACACACACACACACACACACACACACACACACACACACACACACACACACACACACACACACACACACACACACACACACACACACACACACACACAGACAGACAGACAGCAGGACAAACAAGATCAATTTCACGGTGCTGATCATCTGCTGGGTGTGAACACGAGGATTACAGGCCGTAAAAGAAGCGTTCATACAACCATGAACAAACAGAAACACGCGTCATTGCTGCTTTGAAGTCACAAACCTTTTACCTCCTTTCCCTTTAAGTTTCACACCTGCAAGCAGGTTTCTTAAAGATATTTCTGAGTGGCACCGACCTGCAGAGACACCAGAGGACGAAGCCGAGGCCGCAGTACGGATCCAGACAGATGGCCACTTCCCTGGACGGGTACAGCTCGCACTGCAGCTTCACCGACCGGCAGAAGGCCCCCACTGCATTGTGGGACATCTGGAGGGAGCCGGGAGGGGAGACGGTTTATGTAATGCACACGAGAGACGTTTTTCATCATATTCCAGTAAGAAAACTTGTGTTTGACGAGATGAAGGAGCAGTGAGCCCGGGAGACGAGGCTGAAGTCTGAGCTGACCTGAACCCCGGCCAGCATGCCCGTGGTGGACACGCTGAAGTCCAGATAAGCCAGGCCGTCCGGGTTGGTGGGCTTATAGAGAGCTGGAGGCTTCTTCTTTGGCAGGTCGTCTGCAACACAAACGCACAAATATTTCCTTGATTATACTCCAGGGGAGCGTCTGCAGGGTCAGACCCGACCTCCAGTTCAAAGACTTTTCATCCAAACATCCTTCCATTCAACTGAACAACAAACTCTGACTTCACCAGTCTGAGACGTTTTCTTGGAGCTTCAGTGTGAAAATGGACAGTAAGTCTGATTGCTCAACTTTATTCTGCTGGTACCTTCAGGAATAATTAAAAGAAGCTAACAGAGTGTGGAGCTCCTGTTCTCATCATGTTAATATGAAAAATATTTGCACAGAGAGAAATTAATGAAATGATCCTCCTTTTTTTTTTACACATGGGTGTATTTTCAATGCTTAAGATTGCTTCATAGTCGACACAGTGGCAGTAATGATTGAATAAACACAACCGTGACAGCAACCGTCTGAAAGCCCCACACATCGTCTGACTGAGAACCAAAGATTTCAAATCCAACAGAGGAAAAGAGAAGGACTGTTAGTGGTATCATTGTTTGTGGTTATTCTTTGTTCAGTTTCTGACTTCTTCTTAAATGAACTCTCCAGACAGGGAAAGAGAACGTTCCAACTTGTGTATTTCCAAGTTTGAACGCATGATGAAATCTATCATATATCAGCTCATATCTCCTTGTTGCTGTTCAGGAGTATAATGTAAGAATCACAGAGGTGACCAGTACCAGTGTCCAGGACAGGGGGCCAGTTCCTGATGTCCACGGTGGCCATGGCCTCCTTGGAGCGCAGCAGCTTACAGATGACGGCTGTGGTCATCACGCAGGCCGAGTGGCTGACCTGCAGAGGAAGGAGGAGGAGGAGGAGGAGGAGGACGGTCACATCTCCTGCTGCCTGTTACTGCAGGTCTGGTACCTGTGAGTACCTGCCATCTGCTGGTCAGTTCTGGGTTTTCTATGTCGAGTTTTGTTGGCTTTTCTTAGTGAAACAGTCCACGCTGTCATTTTTAACACTTTTGGATTGAACTGTCATCCCGTGAGCCAAACTGAAGTTGCTGGCGGCCATTTGTTTTGACGAGCTTTACAGGGTCATCAGTTTAGTTCTTCGATTGATAGAAACAACTTTAAAAATGAGAGTTTAACTACAAAAGGTTCATCACAATGCAAAAGCCAAAAATCCAAAAGCAAAAACTACATGAGAACTGTACTTTGTGTATTTGTTTTGTTTGTATTAGTGATGTAACTTTTGCATTAGTGTTGTAGCTTCTGTATTTGTTTTGTAACTTTTGTATCAACATAGCTTTTTAATTGTGCCGTGACATTTATATTCATGCTTTAACTTTTGTATTTTAGCTTTTTTATTTGTATTGCAGCTTCTGTATTGTGCTGTAACTTGTGTGCTGGTGTTGTAACTTTTGTATTTTCGCTGTAGCTTGTGCCGACGGAATCAGGTGTCAGACCTCGACGATCATCTTGACGGTGGGCAGCGTGGTGGAGATGTTCTGGGGATGAGGCGGTCGCACCGTGATGGGCACACAGCCGGCGTACAAGCAGCCGTAAAACGCAGCGATCAGGTCGATTCCTGCGCGACAAACACACACCGACAGTTGAACAAACTCCTCCGGTCGCAGAGAGAATCTCAGACTTCAGCTGTGCAGCAGGTCTGACCTGGTGGGTAGACCAGAGCCACGTGGTCTCCCTCCTGCAGACCGCCGCGCTCCATCAACAAAGCCGCCACTCGCTCCGCCCTCTTATGCAGCTGCAGGCAGGTGAGGGAGTTGGACACCGCCCCCTGCAGGAGACAAAAGATATGACATGCTAAAACCATGTGAGCTGCGGTTTAATGTCCGTACTTGAGGATGAAACACACATTGACACGATGATTCTTAATGTGTGCATAAACAGAAGCAAAGTCAGTGAAATGTTAATGTTTTTTAGCAGAAATGTATGCAAAAATCACATCTGTGATGAAACCAGAGAATTTTGGTGTAGTGTATTCGTGGTGGAAGGTGTGTGGTTGTGTGTGTTTTGTTACCCGGGAGCTGAGCAGTGTGTACAGGACGTGGTCCGGGGTGGTCTGAGCTCTCCACTGCAAAACTTCAGACAGGAACAGGAACTGCAAAAACACACAAAAAAACATGTTCATTGAATTTTAACTATTTAAAATGACATTTTCTTCATATTTGCTAACGACCACAGTTCTTTCTGTTGCTTCCAGCTCACAATAGCACAGTGATGACAGTCAGAGAATGTATGATTAAATAGTCGTGAATAACACTGACATGTGGAAAGTAATGGAATGTAAGCATTGCTGTGTTTTGGCTTTTCTTAATTTCCGTCAGTGACGCTGAATGATGCTTTTACATATGACCTGTGAGCTAAAAACCTGCTGTGAGAAGACCAAAGTGTAAAAAATGATGAAGAGAACAGCCAAATTTACTGTCTGAGTAAAAGTAACTGCTGTTTCTCATGCATTTACTGCGGGCGTAGAGTTTCAGTCAATTGTCTGGTTAATTTACAACCTGTTCAGGTTTTTGCCAAAATTAAGACTTTTCCAAAACATGAGGCATTTTAACAAAAGAAAAAGTTGAAATAGGATTTGTCAAAATAAACTTTCATTCAAAGGTTATTAAACACAAATTTAAAAACCATATATATAGAAATATAAGTCATGTTTCATGTGAAGTCTTTGCAAATAACTCACGACAATGTAGCCCAGTAGTAATAAACAATGTGTAGGATGTGGTAAAATATAAATTAGAACATTGTGCAATAATCTTGTAAGAATTGTGGGCTGCTTTAATAATATTAAAGCAAGAAATTGTAAAATAATGTGTGATTTTAATCTCCAAGTATTTCACTGGTGTCTCATAAAGCGTTAAAGATCACGTTCTCTGCTCTACTGTGCTTTCTGGGGACGCTTCACGGTGAAAATCCTGTTGAAATGCGTCATTTTACACGTCCTGCTATTCAATCACTCAAACATCAGCATTTAATCTAAAAGTGCAGCACAGACAGAAGACATAAAAATCTCATACGGCCAGACTGCGGCGCGTGTGTGAGTACGTCTGCAGCTCCTCTCCGCGCTAACTCACTGCTCGCTGCTGATGGTGCACGATTGTTTTTTTTTTTTTTTTTTACTGCAGAGAGCATTGAAGCAGCACAATCGATAGCACAGACGGTGAAACTTCAGAGCAGGTGAAATGAAAGCGGCTGATCTTATTAAACTACACGCTTACCAGATGCTTTCACAGAAACGTGTGATTCCTCACGACTCAAACTATGATTTAATTTGCACACTGTGATGGCCAATCAATACACGTTTCTCAAAAAGATCTTTTCTATCAGCCGATTAGGAAAATAGCTTTTCGTCATCAGTATGTCGTGATGAAGTGTGGAATGAAGAGACAAAGGGTTAAAATGATAGGATGAAAAGATCGATATTTGTGAGACTGAGATTAGAATTTTTAAACATAGAATTAAAAAGGATAAATGGTCAAAATGATTCTATGAAAAATGAAAATGCTGAGAATGAAAGTGGAAATGAGAAAAAAGATGAGAGTAAAAGGAGACATGTAACAAACAAGGGTCAAAATGTTCCGATTTCGGTTTGAATTGTTGAGAAAGTTTGACTCATAAAGTGAAAACGTTGACAATTTAGTTCACAATGTTGACATTTTAACTTGAATTTTTGAAAATCGATGTTAATTTTATTTTGACTTTTTTTTTTTAAATGTTTAAAATTAATGTACAATCAAAGATCAAAATAATCACGATAGAGGCAGAAATTCTGAGAGTAAAACTCAAAACATTCACATTTGATGTGGAAACATTGAAAATGAGAATTGAAATGTTGACACATCGGTTTACAGTAGAGCCAAGGTTAAAATGAGGAGATTGTAAAAGGATTTAAAACATCTAAATCCACAGAATAATTGTTCAAATATCAAGAAAAATGTCAAAGAAATATTTGATTAAAGGAGAAATCTTGAAAATATATGTTGAGAATAAAGTAAAAAGATACCGTAAGCCTAACATTGTCAAATAATGCCAATAAATGAGAAGATTTGTCAGCGTGTTGAGAATCAAAACCAAAATGTTGAGAATAAAATCTTATATGTTGACATTATAACTTGAAATACTAAAGTTGGAAATACTGAAGATAAAGCAGGATAAAGGTGTAAAACCTGCTGAAACAGCTGAAATGATGAGAATAAAATATGAAGAAAGACAATTTAAAGGTGAAATATGGAGATTTTAAACAAGAATATAGGATATAAAGTTGAGAGTATAATGAGAAGGTTTTTTTTATTTTTTACCTGGTCGTTGTCGTCGGTCTGTCCCAGGTCTCTGCCGCTGGCCTGAGCGATCCTCTTCCCTGACACCAGATTCCCCACCATCACAGAGGCAGGTCCAATCTCTGCAGCACAGAGCAGCGCGTCAGCAACACACACACACACACACACACACACACACACACACACACACACACACACACACACACACACACACACACACACACACACACACACACACACACACACACACACACACACACACACACACACACACACACACACACACACACACACACACACACACCTGGCTGTTTCTGCCGGGGTTTGGGCAGGTTGGTGACGCAGGTGTGGGGGCACATGAGCACGTTGCAGGGGTGCAGCCCCCCCTCCAGGTACAGCTGCTTGATCTCTGACAGGTGGATTCCCCCCAGGGGGGTCTTGGGGAGGGTGTTGGCCGGGACCAGAGCCAGGCAGAAGACCCCCACCCCGTGGATGCTGTCGATGGCCTGAGAGGAGAGGTGACAGAGGAGGTCAGAGGCGTCTCTTCTTCTTCGCTTTCTCTCCATCGGGGGCTCAAAAGGAGCAAAAGTGAACATGACGTCTCCTTTGTTGTATTCTGAAGCAGCAGCAGGTTACAAACAAGTTACCAGCGAGTGTTGCCATGGAAACCTGCTGCAGAGTCTGCAGAGCACAAAACATGACGCAACACATCGGGACGAGGAGGCAACTTACAGCACAAGAGCAAGAGGAACAGGAGGAAGAGGAGGAGGAGAAACTGGAGGAGGAGCAGGGACGGAAAGAGCAGGGGAAACAGTAGGAGGAGAAAAAGGAGGTGGAGAATGAGGAGGGGAGAAGAGCAGCAGGAGGAGGAGGAGAAAAAGGCGCAAGATGAGTAGAAGCAAAGCAATCATGGGGAGTAGAAGGAGGAGAAAAATCAGCAGGACTATTAGAGGGAGGAGGAGGATCAGGTTTAGCAGCAAGATGAGGAAGAAGATGAAAATAATGATGAAGGGGAGGGCAAGGAGGACCAATAAGAGGAGGAAGAGGAGCAGGACTAAATGGGGAGGAATTGGAGAAGGACCACAACAAATAAGACAAACAGGAAGAGGAGGAAAAAACATTTAGAAAGTCAGAGAAGAAAAAGGGGAGGAGCAAGAGGAAGAGCAAGATTGACATCAGAAGAGGAGGAAGAGGAAGAGGAGAGGAGGAAGAGGAGGACAATGCAGATGGGTCGAGGGGTAAGAGAGGCAATGGGAGGAGGATCAGGGGTGAAACAAGATGAGTTAGATGATGAGGTGAATGAAGAGGAGGAGGAGCAGGACAAACAGGAGGAGGAGGAGGAGGAGGAGGAGCAGGACAAACAGGAGGAGGATGAGGAGGAGGAGGACGAGGATGAGGACGAGAACGAGGACGAGGAGGAGCACTACCTGCAGCACGCGGCTCATCCACTGGAAGCTGTCTTCCTCGGTGGAGTCTGGTCTCTGCTCGGCCACCACCACGATCCTCTCGTCCCTCAGCACAGTCACTGAGAACACAGCTATCCTGCAGGAGGAGGAGGAGGAGGAGGAGGAGGAGGAGGAGGAAGAGGAAGAGGAAGAGGAAGAGGAGGAGGACACAATGTTCAGAGCCAATCAGGTGTTGATCCGAAAATGTAAAGTGGAATAATTTCGAAATTAATCTCTCTTTATCATTCCTCCTGTACCACCAGTTTGATCACAAATGGGTCCAAACGTCTCCAAAACCTGCTCTTCTGGTCTGTTCCTGCTCTGCGGGAGGTCAAGCTCCGTCACTCACTCACACACTCACACACTCACTCACTCACTCACTCACTCACTCACTCACTCACTCACTCACTCACTCACTCACACACTCACACACAAATGAATGACGGAGTCTCAGTGACACTCCAGTCACACTGCCCGTTGGGGCAAAAGCAGCGCCACATGACAGCCAAACAGCAGCAGAAGATCAGCAGCCAGAGGAGCGGTGAACCTGCAGCTAAAGCTTCATGTCACGGTCATTTTTCTTCTTCCTACAGCTGCCTGCTCTTTAAAGTGGAACTTGAATAGCTCCTGAAAAAAAAATCAAAAAATGTCACTGGAGCCTGTCGAGTAAAAGATGAATTTCCTCCTCAGCGGCCGTGGACACAATTAAACTTCAGCGTGCTACTGTTCCTGGATTCACCCACTGTTGCTCTACTTTATTAGATTTATTATGTGCTGCGGAGGCGCTCGTTTATCAGCGGGGCGGTGGACGTGCCAGAGCGGGACGTACGGCTGAGTTTCAACTGCTCTCTGGGAATGATGCGAGAAACGATTCATTTGACTCCCAGCGTGGCCTCAGCCGGCTCCCCTGGGTGGGCTCGTCCACTCCTGACTTTCATATCACTGTGGGTTTTTCCTTTCCTGCTACCTCACAAAAGTATCCGAGTATCGGGGCAAAGCTATTTTGCTGAATATTCATCTCCAGAGATAACAACGGATCTGAACTTCTACTTCTGAAACTAGATCACCAGTGGGAGTCCTGGACCTCAGGTGAGGATTCACTCTTCCAAATGACCCTTACAGAGCATAGGGGGATATTTCGGGTCATCCTTCTCTTGAAGCAAAGGTTATGACCCATTAGGGTAAGGTTTGTATGGCAAATCTGGCAACATCAGTGGAAACAAAGAGGCACATTAGGGCTAAACTGGCAACACACTTCTGGTATAAACTGCCAGCTGGAGCCTCTTTTGGGCAAAAATTGACCAAGTAAATCTGGAAAATCCAGAGGAGAACAGGTGCCACATCAGAGACAAACTGCCCCGACATTGGGGCAAAACCAACTTCATTTTAATGCAAATCTACTACCACTTCAGGGCAAAACAGGCACCACATTAGGGAAAAACTGGTGCCTCATGAGAGCAATTACACAAACTACTTTCGGGGAAAACTTTATGGCAACACAGGGACACTCTGCCTCAAAGTTTGCCCGACTTCCGGGTAAAACTGAGGCCTCTTTGGGGAAAAAGAGAACCCTTTGGGGCAAAACTGTGGCACTTTTGGGGCAAAACTGGCATACGTCAGTGATAAACAGGCAATATTTAAGGGCAAAACAAATCAGTTCAGGGTGGATCTGCAACTGCAGGCAAGACAGCTGCCGCGTCAGGGCAAAAGTGGTGTCAGTTTAGAGCAAACGTTTGAATTGAGGGTAAAACAGCAATTCATAAATGAACTAAGTTTCCTTTTTCAAAATATCCTTGCTGTTGGTGTTAATACCCCAAAGGGTAAACCTTTAAATACTTCATAATGCCCCCGATAGAGAAACATCCGACATTCACTTTGCTCTTAACTGTGGACACAACAGATCAGTAGCTTAAATATGGCGTAAAATGTGTTATTGCTCTGATGTCGTTCAAGGATTATAGCTTCAGGACGAAAGTTTATATTTCATATTCTGTAAAGACTAAAAGTATTTGTATTTCAAAGCATTGTGGTCACTCACCTGCCCCTGTACACAAACTTCATGGGCTCCACCGCCAGCGCCGTGGCCACGATATCGTCGGCGTTGTGCCTCCGCCCGCTCACCATGATGAGGCCGTCCATCTTGCCGGTGATGAAGACGAGGCCGCCGGGCCCGATAAAGCCCAGCAGGCCGGTCCGCACGAAGGCGTACTCGCTGATCAGACCTCCGCTGGCGCTCACCGGGTAAACCTGCAGCCGCAAAGACACAGAAGCGGGCGCCGCATCGGCCAAATGTCACGGAACCTTCAGGCCTGGACTTTGATATGGATAATGTCACTGCCGCAGGGTTTAATCAAGCACATGTGATGTTAAAGGAGAACATGCAGTGCCCCCCCACGGTTGGTTTAATGAAGAGTTACGCAATAGTTGCACAACTTCAAACAAGATAAGCGCATTTATTTTTCACACAAATCTAAAAATAAAGGTCAGAAAAAAGTGTCTGTAGCCGATTAGATATCATCTTGGACCCGATTTCATTCTTTCAACTAACAAAAGGTCACTTTTCTTCAAAGAAATATGAGCTGCTGAATCAAGCAAAAAATATTTTAAAAGACAAATGAGAAGTTTTCAGTAAGTTACTGGGAATGAGTAATTGTTTTTTGTTTTTTTAATTCAGAGGTACCTTAATATATACAGTAACTAGTTACTCTTCTGTATCATTGTACTGTTGCTAATTTACAGATTAAGTCCCATTAATCCATTTATCTGTTTGTCTTTCTTCTCTGCTCTTGTTTCCAGACATGGAATACCATACATACCCTGACATCTATAATTTCGTCTTTCTGTCCCACCCTGTCATCTTATTTCCTTCTTTATCTTTTTCGCTCCTGAATTGTCTAACGTTACGAATGTCTTGTCTTAGTTTTATTCAGCCCGTCTTATTTTTATTATTTCTTTATCTTGTTTGATCTTATTTCCCCTTAACTTGTCTTGTCATGTCTTTTCTTGTTTGTCTTTTTTGATATGATCTTGCCCTGTAACAACTTGTCTACCCATGTCTTGTTTAACAACATCTTCTCTGATCTTATTTTGTTGTATCCTATATTATCTTGTTCTGTTCTACTTTATCTTCTCTTTTCATACTTTATATTTGTATGACCCACCTTTGTCGTACCTCATCGTCTGTTTCCTGACCTAAACTTGTCATATCTTAATTTGTCGTCTTTTCACTCCTCTTGACTTACTTTAGCATGCCCTACCTTGTTTTTCTTTTTTAATATTCTCCTCTCCTAACTTGTCTGTAGAAGTGGGAATCGAAAACGATTTCCGATTTAAACCCGGTTGCCATTGTTACCATCCAAACATCTCGGGTGTTCATCGATTCCTCGAGCGATTGTTCGCGCTCGTTCAGACTGTTTTCAGCGTCGCACGATGTGACATCACAAGCTGAAACTCACACTCCACAGCAACAAGAAGCATTGTGGAATAAACGTCATCAAAGATAAGGCTGCAATTTGATTGTTCCGTTTGTAATCAGTGTAAAGTCATTACACATTGTATAGAAGTTCTCAGTGCCTGAACATTTAGACTCTCGAAAACTACTTCTTTTTTTTTTCCACTGTCTTGTCTTAATTTATGTTTCCTGATGTTATTGTATTAGTTTGTATGAACACGTATTGGATAATCTGTGCCCGGGTTTGTGTATTTGTGCATTTTCCAGCCGTCTCACCTCGAATGTGTTCTTGGTCATGCCCGTCAGGCCGTAGTAGGACGTGCCGGTGGCGATGGAGCAGACGCAGAATTCCCCGATCTCATCCGTCTGACAGAGCTGAGGGACGCCCTCCGGTTTCACCACACACACCAGGCCTGAGTGGACCACACACACACACACACACACAAACACACGGAAATCAAGATCCACTCCTTAATTCTGCTTGCACAAGTCACTCAGTGTTGCATCATTAGAAATATCTTCAAGAGGAGGAACCGATGAGTCCAACAGCAACGTTATCCAAATTCACTTGCTTATCTAACGTTGTCATTAGAGCATGAAGTCGGTTGTTTTGACCCAAATGTAATGTAACTGGGTTAAAAACATTTAAAGGAGGAGAAAGGCTTCATTACACCCCTAACTACTATAAAACTGTGAACGAAGTGGAACATATAAATAAGCACTTGCAGGGGTTTAAAGGGCGTTTTGCAGTGATTCACCAAACAAATCACATCACCTCTGTATTCCTCGATTTTATGTCTCACCTTGAAGCTTTTCAATAAAAAATTCAGGCGGATACTAAAGATAATTCCCCAGGTTCAAATGCACCCGGATGGAGCTGACAGATTAATTATGCTGCTCAGTAATTGAGTTTTCTTGGCAGTGGTGGAGCAGCAGGGTGCAGTTCCGGCTGTGAACACTAGGTGGTGTGAGTTGACAGCAGCAGGAGAGCTCTGGCTGTGTGATGGTGATGTTTGATTAACTGCTGCAGCACCTGCAGAGTCCTCACTGCCTTCTTCATGGATTAAAAAACCAGACGTGTCTCAATCTCAACAAGCGCATGATGGATCAAATATATTTCTTCAGCAGAAAAATAAAAATACACCGTCTTATTCAACGTGTTTACCTTCATAAATATGGGATATTGGGCATGTTTAATAGATTGTTGAAAATACTGGAGCACTTTATGCTCAAAGATTAATATGAATCGTGTAATGTCATTTACTGCCTCAAAAAACATTTGCATTGTTTATTCATTGTTTATGTATCAGCCTTCAGAAGGGATGTTGCTGCTCTTCAGCTGGCTTCCCATGTCTTCATTAAAAGATATTTTCTGTGTTGTACCCCTTCTTATGGCTCGTCATCTTTTCTGAATCTCTGCTGTTGATCTCGTTTTTCCTACAGCTTCGACTTTGTCACCGACTATCTCCCATGTTGCATTTTTCTTCTCTTTTTCTTGCCAAATTCAGAATTATTTGCAGATGATTCCAACTCCATGCCGTCACGTTTAATTTTGTACTTGAGGAGGCTCAGCGCTCCGTCCAATCACTGGAAGGCAATGTCAAGCAAAAAATGCTTACAAAAACACGAATGCACCTCAATCAGTCATGCTCTGAAATATGGACGTTAGCTGTGGTGACATGAGTTAGTGGGAGGAAGATGCTCCATAATGTGGACGTGGATCTGGATAACACTAACGCTAACTGCAGCCTCAGTCAGCAGGACAGCGGTAGGCAGCAGCTTAACATGACAAATCTATTGATTGATTATCTGAACAGCTGCAGTTGGATGAATGATGAGAAACGTGTAGAGACGCGCAGTGTAATAAATCCAAAGTAACCACAGTTCGCGAGCACGCTGACAAGCGCCGAGCCGGGTCTCTGTGAAACTATGTGAAGCTGCAGATGCAGCTGATGCCTCACAGTGTGTTCATCACCCTGTCACAGCGCCACGCTGTTTTCACACTGTCGTTCAGAACATCATCGCACAAATATGGTGCACAGCTGCTTTAGTTTGAATACACACATCGGAACACATCCAGCACAGAATCACGAGGGATTTCAAGGCTCAGAGAGAGAATTTTAGATTTGCACATTAAAAAAAAACAATCAGAAACTTTGTAGAATCTGGATCAGACAGGGACACTGCGCAGTGTGTCGGACATTCACTTTGAATGAATATTTAAACATCCGTTACCTCCTTTGTCTGTCCCTTCTCATTGCAAAATATTGAAATGAAGGTTGCCGTTACTATTTTACAACTCAGACTTACCTCCAGGTGTGACGGTGCCCACGTCCTGCACGGTGAGCACCGACAGCCGCTCCTCCGTGTCCACTCGGACCACCCCATACGTCAGACCCTGCATGGACAGGACGCCTCGGCCCGGGGGCTGGCTGCTGTCCTCCACCGGCCTGTACACACACACACACACACACACACACACACACACACACACACACACACACACACACACACACACACACACACACACACACACACACACACACACACACACACACACCTCTGTCACGTAAAAAATCTTTATTTTCCAGGTGAAACTGTAAATTTGCTCTTTATTTACACCACTTTAATCTTCTGATATTTTCTACACGTTAAACAAGGAAGTTAATAAATTCTCCTCCTCGTGTGTGTGTGTGTGTGTGTGTGTGTTTTCACCTCCTAATGGCCACCGTCAGAGCCTCGGGGGAGCTGGCGCAGGGGCAGATGACCTCGGCTCGCAGGCCTTTGGTCTGAAAGACGTTGAGGAAGGCGTCGCAGGAGGAGATGGACCCTGGAGATCATGAGACATTGTATGACAGAAGCATTTCAACAATCATGATGGAGTGTCAAGTGAGAACAAAAGCAGTCAAAGGGAAAAATTTACTCTAGTATGCGACCACAAATCTAAAAAAAAAAGTCTGAATGGTGTGTTTGAATGCAATCATTTTCAAATCTCAGAAAGATAAACAAAAAAACCAAACAAAAAAACACAATCGCAAGAAAAATTTGATGCATTTTGATTTTGGTGGCAGTGACACATTTCAAAAAGGTTTCCTTTTACAATAAAATATACAAAAAAAACAGGAAAACAGAGACTCATTATGAAAATATCAATGATCAAGTTGGAGTCAACGACACTGAATAGAAATATGATGTTAACTTGTTCAAACGTGTGTCCACGGGGGCGGAATTGACCGACTCAGGCTTCCAATCTGCCCTGTTGGATGTTTTCAATATTAGCAACTGCTTTTTCTCATACAGCCTTTGGATTAGCAGATACAATAACACCCTGATCCAGAACTGCAGCAGGGAAAGCTAACTCGGTTTCTGGTTGTTATATTACATTAATGTTAAATCCATACTTGGATGCTGAAAGCCCCCAGCAGAAGTCGTGCAGCCTGAGAAATGAAAGTCTTAAAGGAAACAGGAAGCATTCAGACTCAGTTTCTTAAAAAGAAACATGGTGCTGTTCAGATAGTTTCAATAAAAAAAGCTTTAAATGTCATCATTTAGAGAATTTGCACTACAACTTAAGAGTTGTTGGCATTTAAAAGTTATTATATCGTCATATTTTAGGCTTCTTACTTAGTTTAACACTGCTGCTTTAAAACATATTCAAACTGATTGCTCTCTGAAATGCTGTAATATGTAAAACCTCTGGCTGTATTGAGAATAAAATTAAACAAAAGAACACAATACTGAGATACAGCAGCAACATTATTTTCTATATATGAATTCAACGAGTGACAAATTACTTTTGATGTGAGACTCTATGATCACAAGGTTGTTGTTTTTTTAAAGTTGTTTGATGCAGAAACAAAAACTTGTGTTTGTTTTGGATCAAACAACGAGCAGCATGAAGCTAATGAGCTAAAACATGCAGAGCATCAGTCTGGAAGAGGAAATTAAGTCTTCCCGTCATATTTGACTCTCGTTTCCACTCCAGCGAGGCTGAAAAACCATTTATTGGACTAAATGTGCAGCCGGACACGTCCTGCTCTATTCTTGTGAAGTGACCCACTTTCCTGAGATCCCCGGAGACTTTTATCTGTTTCCCAACGCGCCTCATCTCAAACACACCCCGCCAAAACCCCCCGTTTGGCTAAACGCCACGTTCGCCGAGGGGACGGGCGTGACCTTACAGGGGTTCGATCCGTCGGCCACCAGCAGCATGCGCAGCGAGCTCAGGTTGATGTCCTTCTGGTCTTTGTGGGCCACCAGAGCCCAGTGCATGTCTCTGGACTTCACGCAGGCCACCTTGGCTGCGCACACACACACACACACACACACACACACACACACACACACACACACACACACACACACACACACACACACACACACACACACACACACACACACACACACACACACACACACACACACACACACACACACACACACACACACACACACACACACACACACACACACACAGAGGGAGGAGATGTGTATTTAATGGGTCCTGGCGGACGGGTGTGAGCGGACAGGCCGGTGCAGCGTGTGTCTGACCTTTGTACTGGCAGACTTTCTGGATCCACGACAGAGGGTTGACCTTCATCAGCGAGTAGGGCACGCTGATCACATGCATCATGTTCATCACACTCTGCACACGCACACACACACACGAGGAGAAGACGTGACAATCAGTGTGATTATGATAGTAACTTACAAGCAGCTGGGAACCAGAATTTTAAAGTTCACTACATCCTGTTGCTGTAAAAATGTTTCAGGTGACAAAACACTTCCTTTCATTTCTTTCATCATATTTACATTACTGTCTGAATAATGTAACTTCATACAGTGAAGTATAATAGTATAATATAGTGTTGTATGTTGAATAAATTTACAATCTCAGAGCTGCTTTTTAACTTCCCCAAAACGTCCCACAATCCTCTGCTAAAACAGATTTGTACTGTATATATTACATAACAGCTGTTTCAGATACATTAGTCCTAAAATCTCCAAAATCCAAACCATTCGCTGGTATTCACACTAATATTACTGCATATACTGCTATCGAGCAATTTTAGATTGCAGCAGCCCAAAATTCTCCCATGATCCTTTGCTATTTACATTTATACGCAACATATATCAATATAGAGATGTACTGTAATAAAAGTAATGTCCCATAATCCTTTACTATTCATGGATTATATAATGTATACAGTACGATAAAATTTAAAATGTCCCACAATTCTTTGCTGTTGTCAGTACACTAGATGGCAGCCATTACATTCTACAGGTGCTGTCATTTATATTTATAGTACTGTACACACTGTAGAGCTATTCTCTACTGTAATACTCTGTGATGTTCCTTTTTTTTTATTTTGCTAATAGCCCAACAAATTCCCACAGTTAACCCTCAATATAGCAGCTTTCCACTGTAATAGCCTCAAGTTCTCCCATGATCCTTTGCTACTTTCCACAATGTATAATTCTGTAACGTGGTTCAGTACTGGTGTAGTTAAAAAAACTTCCCATCATTCTTTGCTCCATTATTAGACCAGCTTTTTCACTGCAGGATTACACAATGTTCCCTTAATCCTCTGCTATTTCAGACTAATAATTTGTAAAGACTAAATCAGATCAGATTTCTACTGTAGTAACTACATGACATCTATCATCTACTAACATTTACAGTAATATACTGTGTACACTACAGTGGAGCTGCTACCTCCCGCTGTATTTCAAAACTTTCCCATAGGTCATTTGCTACATGGAATAAAATACTGAATATAGTCAGTATGTTTTGTAGTAGAAGTAATGATGAGAACAAATAAAGGTCATGACCTCCAGCACTCACCGTCAGGATGCCGTGCCACAGCCCCACGTCCTTCTTAAAGTCCAAGACGTTCACAATGGTCTCAGCTGCAGGGGAAGAAATGAACTCACAGAATGAGCTGTGTGTGTGTGTGTGTGTGTGTGTGTGTGTGTGTGTGTGTGTGTGTGTGTGTGTGTGTGTGTGTGTGTGTGTGTGTGTGTGTGTGTGTGTGTGTGTGTGTGTGTGTGTGCTGTACCTACCCTCGGTGTAGCTGCAGGACTGGGTGAGGGCCTGGCAGTGTGTGAGCAGAGCGATCCTGGTCACAGTGACTCCCAGCACGCTGCCGTCCTTACAGGTTTTGTACTGCGAGGAAAACAACAGATGGGAGGTTGAACTCAGAGGAGAGGCAGACTTCCACTGAGATTCTCACTCTTTTTTTTTTTTTTTTTTTTTAATACCTGTCAGTCAACAGGAGACACAGGAGTGTCTGTCAACAGGAGAGCTCTGTTGTTGAGTGTCTCCTGCTAAATCTGACAGTTTATCTAACACTATTGTCATTTTTGTTGATAAATTAGCAGATTTTATAATTACATACCTGCAGAATTGAATCTGTGCCTGCACCTTACAGTGTGTATCACCAATGTGACTGAAGCTACCACGTGTTTTCACACAATTTATAACAAGAGAAATGGCAATAACCACAAAAAAAAAAAAAAAAAAAAACCCACATCAACCACGTTGTAAAAGGACCAAATGTTTTGATTTGAGGTACGACAGTAAAATGTTTCTAGTTTAATCATTTTAATTAATGAGTCACAAGCAGATTTTGTTTAGACTGCTGACTAAAATGATACGATAATAACACATAAATACCAATAAACAAAAGTTTCCCCCAAAATGTAGAGCGGCAAAATCCAATCACGTTCACAAAACGTTAAAAGATTTCTTTGCAGCCTCAACATTCATGTATTCATGTTTTTACCAATACACCCTCGCAGCATGACTAACGGTAATGCTACGTAAATAGCAATAAGTAGCATCAGCGCGCCTCGGATCTCCTGGTTCAGGTCTCTGTGTCGTGTTCTGTACACTACTCTGACTAGAACAGTGTGATCGCTCATACGTGAATTTAGAAACAGGAGTTACTTCCATTGAAAAGCTAAAGTTGTCTGTAATCTGTTTGAACTGGAACCTCTTGCGGGCCGGCTTTGGGTCACGAAGCACACGTTTGACACCACTAGTCTAGTCTGTTAAATAATCCACATAAATCTTATTTTTGATGTTCGCTTTCTAATTCAATAAACATTTCAGAACATGTTTGCTTGAACAAAATCCAAAGACTGTAACCAAAGTTACAAGCCAAAGTTGGGCTGTTATAACATTTTAATTTAGGTAATTTTACAGCCTTGTTTATACGTCTGTTTATTTTAAACAAGTGGAATTATTTAATCATTCTAATTTGACAAAAAGGTAAATTGTGTGTGTGTGTGTGTGTGTGTGTGTGTGTGTGTGTGTGTGTATGTGTGTGTGTGTGTGTGTGTGTGTGTGTGTGTGTGTGTGTGTGTGTGTGTGTGTGTGTGTGTGTGTGTGTGTTGGCTCACCTCGATGTACGCAGTGTCATTGTTGGCGTCTTTGATGTGGGGGAACCAGTCTCTGGGAGGTTTGGAGAGGTGCTTTGACTCGGTAACAAACCACAGCAGTTTGGGCCAACCTGCAGGGAGACGGGGTGGAGGACAGAGCAGAGACATGACGGGACTCATACCTGCCGAAATTCACATTTCAACATAAGCCGTCCTTATTCCTCAACTCCAAAGCTTTAAACGAGAATCTGTACCGGCGCTTAAACATTTCAAACACAAACCTGATCTCGCCCTCACAGACAGAAGTGAAAGAATTTCATTATTACGGCACGTTTTTTTTTTTTTTTTTAAACAAAAATAGAAAATCAAGCTGGTTAAAGCCTCCAGACTTCAGATTTACTTTATAAACAGGTTGCTTCTAATCACAGATGATGATTTCATAAGGTTATTGAATGCAAAAAAAGTAAAAGAATCCAATAGCTGTACAACACAAACAAATTTGCTTTGTTAATGACTAATTTCACCAATTTTTAAGGCAAACATTTTTCAAATATTTGCCCCAATATGGTAAATTACGGGTTTTCTTTGACTTTGTGAATAGAAGCTGAGCTGCTAAATTATGTGAATATGTAAAATAAAACTGCATTTCACTGAAGTTAATCAGGAAAAAAACAACAACTGCTTTTTGAGTTATTAAAACAGGCAAACAACTTGTTGCTCACCTGAGTTGAGGATTTTTCCTGAATAGCAGTCCACTAACTTCAAACTCAGAAAGTTGTAATAAATTCAGTAGTTTTAAAGCAAAAAAAAGCTAAGTTAACTAACACGCTTTAGATATTTCAGGTGAAATATTTTAGACTTTTAGCCTAAAAACACAACCACACTTGTGATTTCATTTTAAACCGTAAATATTAAACACCTCATAATTTAATATTTAATGAAAACACATGTTTTTGCACAAAACATAACAAACACAGAAAGATTCAGTTGATTCATCTCGATAAAAAGGATGAAATTTAAGTTTCAGCACCTAAAAATAGATAAAATGTGTTTTTCAAAGCAGCCAACTGATCATTTCAGCACATTTTTGTACAATAAAAATAATAATATGTAAGTTCTATTCTTTAAACACATTAAAACATGATTCTCAGACATATATATTTAATTTAAAAAAAAAAGCATTTATCAGCAAAGCTTTTAAGAACATGCAAAAGTATTTTAAAATGTAATACATTGAGGTGATCTTTAAGCGCGGCAAAAAATGAAAATGTTTTATAATTGGCTTTGCAATCTGGTGTGTGAGAATTTCAGCAATTGTTTTTTCAGATATATTTGAAAACAAAACCAAAACATAACCACAATTGTTCCTTGAAGCATTTTTTTTTTGAGAAGTATTTAAAAAAAAACACAAAAAAAAACGGATTTTCACCTCCAAACACACACAGAAGTAACTTTACAGCAACAATGTGAAACTTGCACTTGTTTTTGAAGCACTAAAAAGGAGGATAATGCTCCTTTTAGTGCCAACAAAATAGTTTTCAAAGCAGATATGAAATAATTGCAGGAGGTTTTTAAGCAAGAAAATAAATAAATATATGAAACAAGGTTCTAAACAAAGATATAAAAAGTATCTGATGGTTTTAGGAGTTTTTTGTGCAAAAAAGAAGGTAAACAAAAAACAATTGATCCATTTGAGTCCGTTTTCAATCAGAAAATAGAAATATTCACATTTCAGCCACCACAATAACACAATCTGCACATGTTTGTTGGATTTCTGCCACAGTGAAAGTCAATTTGATGGTGGATGCAGTCGTTTTGAATGAAAAGCGTCCCCTGGTCTGCAGAGCAGCCCTTCCCCCCCCTACGTCAGACCATGACTGATGACGTTCCCGCTCACCTTTGAACTGTGGGATCTCCCCTGTTGCGCTCTTGGGAAGACCCTTATGGCAGGCATCACTGGTCAGCGCCACGGTAACGCCACAGCTGCCCAGCAGAAAGCCGATCTGCTGGCTGCCGGCATCCTAAAAAAAAAAATAAAAATGGAGAAAGGCAATTTGAGAAGGGGAGTTTTTGTCGTTTGCAGCCCTGGTGATGTTTGCTGCACCGCTGCTGCACACAGCTCAAACTCAAATTTTATGGAAAATCCTGCAGCAGGAATGCAGAGCAGGAGGAGCAGGAGGAGCAGGAGGAGGAGGAGGGAAGGGGTTCAAGGAAAGCAACCGACGTGCAGCAAAAGGCATTTTCTGCGGCAGCGAGTAATCACCGTGTAGCCGTGCCAAGCCTACAGCGACCTCAGTGCTGCACTGAGAAAGCAGCTGTGTCTGCATGAGGGTCCACACACAGGCCGCTCAGACAACAACACGGATTACTGCTGCAGCACAAACCTCCACACCGAGGACAGCACGACTCCGTGCCTTCATGTTTTCTTACAAACACTTGTTGACATCACCAGAGTGCCACTCACATATAAACCCAACTCATCTCTATCGGGCCACAGCGGTGAAATAATAAGACAATGACTTAGAAATAACGTATTTTGTTTCAATGCAGTAGAGTTTTAGTACATCCTTAAAATGTTTTCTGCACAAAATCGAACGGTGCAACCTGAAATCCTCACTGTTTTCAGATTTACTGCTTTTTCAGTCTTTTCCTGCAGCCTTCAATGTGCACCCTCGCAGTATGGGCCGATCTAATTCTGCTGTGATCAGTTCATTTCCAGATCATTATTTTAGGTGATACAATAAAGAAAACACTTTCTGAGAGCAGTTTTTGATGGGTTATAAGTCAGTTTTCTCATTGTATATCCAGAACCACCCTCTGCTCTTGTTGTCTGGTTTTAACGAATCTTGGTCATTTAAACACTACATGAAGGTTATCGTCTGGGTTTTGGTTGTGGGTTCAAGTCCAGTCCTGCAGTGTGGAGTTTTGCATGATCTCCCGGTGTGTGAGTGGGGTTTTTTTCTCCAAGCATTTTGGTTTCCTCGACCATTTAAAAACATATTTGAGGTTAACTTGTGGCTCGAAATGTCCTGGATCTGTCAAAAAAAAAAACAAAAAAAAAAAAAACCTGCAAATGACCAATTTCCCATTATGAACTAATCAACCATTTAAAGAATTGTAGTTAGGTTACTAGGAAGAGGAGAAATAAATAGCTGGCCAAAAAAAACCATGAGTCACAGCTGTATTTTAATGGAAATGTATGGATTTTGCTTTGCTGATTGTTAGAACTGTAGTAAGGACGCACGCAGCATCGTTGTTTTCGCAGATGTAAAATCTTTAAGCATGACTACATTTGTGATCAATGGCATCTGCAAGCACACTTGCACCCAACTGAACTACCTTCTGTGTGCAGAGCTGGTGAAGCAGTGCAGGCTGGCTTACCTGTGTATCTGCATACACAGAATCAGAGATTCGAAATCGCAAAATTCCTTTAATCTTTGACGATTTAAATCATAGTTTTCTGCATTCTAACGAATGCTGTCTCAAGATCGATCGGAGCCGACTGAATCAATGGACGGTTTAACTTCCCTCTGCCTTAAACATTGATTGACATGAGAAGTGCTCCAGTGATGTCGAACTGTTGCTGAGAGATTTAAAGGAGGAGATGAGACGGCGAGGTGTCTTTAAAGAGTCGTGGATCACCAGGTGAAACACAGCCGTGTTGCACTGAGGGAGGATTAACGTGACCAAAGAAACACTGGACAAAATTAAGCTGCCTGACCTGCAGGACACAAACTAATCCTGTGGCTTCAGGGTCACATTTACAGAGAAATAACAGACTTTACAGGTGCAGATAAAAAAAATTTTAAAAAGCAATTCTTCATTTATAACGCAGAATAAATAAAGAAAAAGCTGGACTGAAAAAAATGTAATTTGTTGTTATGAGATATCAGACTGGATGCTTTCTTATTTATGTGTCAGCTTTGATTATCAAAACTGTATTAGTGAAATAACATGTTAACAAGCCGGTAAAATAAATAAAAGCTGTACAAAAAACAACATATTATATTACTTATAGGTAAAAAAAAAAAAAAAAAAAAAAAGCAGATTATTGTGACTTTTTGTATTTGTTCATCCATAAATCAGGTTGACAGCGCTGGAGAAAACCCAGACATGCTTAGAGAGACCATGCAAACTCCACACAGTCACTTGATTGAATCCACTCAAAATACACATTTTCATTTAGTTCACTGGGAATATTTTCGTCTGAAAAGCATGAGTTAAATGCGCAGACTGCGAGGAAGCAGCACTAACGTCAGTGTATCGCTCAGATTGATTCCAACTTCCTAGTTTCCTCTGACACTTTTCTGTTTTGGTCAATTTCTTTCACTTCTTTTCTGTTGTCTTAGTATCTTTATTCTTGAGTGTTTGTCAGAGGGAAATCTTCCGATTAAAATGATGAGGCGCCATCATCCGAGTCGTGCGTCCAGTGTACGGCTCTGCACATATTAACGTCATGCGGAGCGGGTACCTTGCGGCTCAGCGGCACCTCGATGGGAACGGGGACCACCTCGGCCAGCAGACAGCCGTAGAAGGCCACCATGAAGGCCACGGGGTCATTGTTGGGGAACACCAAGGCCACCTAAAGGACAGAGAGAGAATGATTAAAAATAAAAAATAGTTGTTTTTTTCAGTGGTTTCGTTTGTTTGGCCAAGTAATTTGTAATGAGTCAGAAGAAAGGTGCTGACTCATCAGTTGGAGAAAGAAAACACTGGTAGAGATTTGCGGCACTGCAGCATTTATTTACAACTGCAGTTGAAACATGTTCCGTCTCTGTACTGTTGAAACCACCACGTGCTCACTCTCTTGAAAAGAAACATTTTAATTAAAAAAAGCTGCACGACTCTTAGACCTCACTCTTTATATCTCTAGAACAGCTGCGAACACTTCAGTCTCTCGCCCTGTTAGTTTAGCATAAGATTGAAGCTTCCTAACCCTTTAACATTATTTGTGTCGATATTTGGATGCTCTGTGGTGCAACGTGTCTGTAAAGGTAAGTACTACATTAAGTGAGCCTTCAGTGGTAGCTTCAGTCAGTCATTACACTGACTCAATACACCATCTGGTGGTACGAAGAGGTACTGCAAGGCCGGATTAAGTGGTGATGGCTGTTCGTTCGATAGCGTTGGAGGTTATTTCTTCTGGACAATTCATGAATTTCTTCACATTCTGTTGATTATTTGGAGCGAAATAGTCGTAATAGCTAATTTGATGTAAAATAGTCGATTTATGTGAATCAAATTCTTACTGATACAAAAATCTACACAAACATGCAGTTTTCAGGTCTAACACATGAAAGTCTTGCTGAATCATCACAGACCACCAGCCCACACAAACAAAGCAGCCGGAGTGAAAGGAGCTAAAATAAAGACGGTGAAAAGATGCAGTGCGATGCATGTGGGAGGGTGACTCACCCGATCGCCCGGTCGCACCATGGGCTCCTGTTTGCTGCCCAGTTTGTGGAGGATGTTGTAGGCAAGCTTGATGCTGCGAGACCACAGCTTCCCTGCAGGGAGCGGGACACAGGATACGAGGGTGAGAGAGAGTGAGAGAGTGAGAGAGAGAGCGAGAGAGAGAGAGGCTGAGATCATACTGAGGGTATGAGTGAGTGCGTGTGTTCTTGGGATTTCTATTTCGAGGACATAAAGTCAATAAATGAGAAAAAAAAAAACGAGGAAAAAAAAAAAAAACGGTCTAAAGTGGTGACATTTAAGGGTTTTCAGCCGTCAGGAGAGGCAGTGATCGACGTCTGGAGAGTAGATGGATTATACTTAAAAGCAAGCGCGGCCTAATGCACAGTTGGTGGACAGGTGCAAAGGCGAGAAGAGGTATGAAACCAAGGAGTGGGGATTAGATTCCTGCACTCAGAGTTTATTGAAAACACACAAGGTTCTGGCGTCAAGACCGGTGATGAAAACCTGCTGTCTGAAACAAAGCGCTGACGGCATTGAAGTTTTACATGATTTAATCTCCCATCAACACTTCATCTGATGAAGAATCATCCAGAATCCTTTACAGGGACATTTTAATCCAAAGGTTTTGTTTTTCTATGCTTCAAGACCTTGAAGTTTATTTTTCATAGTTATGCAATGAACATGGTCAAATTTCTGCCCTCGAGCAGTGGTGTGAAATCGGTACTTTTCAGTGAGCGGAGTACCGTATGTGAGCACGTAGAGGGGCTTCCCCGCCGTGTCCAAGCTGGTGAGGCAGGGGGCTTTGGGTGAGATTGTTCCCCAGCGTTGGAGCGCCGCCTCCAGGGACGGGGGCCAGTTGGTGACCACGCCGAGCGCCTCTCCTCGCACGGGCATCATCTCCGCACCCTCCGGCCGCGGCTGGTTCGGATCTGGCTGCTGGACTGGAGACGGAAAGACTCATTACTCATTAACATCAGCAGCGTGCGAAAAGAAAAAAAACAAAAAAAAACTGTTTGCTTGTTTGGAAACATTGAGCCAAAAAAAAGGTGTGGCAGCTGAGGAGAAGCCGTAATCACACTTCAAATGCGCCAGAATTAATTAGGAATACCTGTTAATAACAGAGATGCACTGAGGGGAAGAGTGCAAAAACTACATTAGTAGCTTTGGAATGATGTTCGCGCTGCACAAACCGTGAAACTGTCAGAAAACAGGAATCCAGACAAGGGATGCACAATAAAAGTTTTAGTCATATGAATATTGACGCGATACTAGTAACTGATATCTTCCTGCTTTTCATCACAGATACTGTGACTGAGAACGATAACGTGCAGCTTCTTCAGACCGATACCATTAACTTCTTGCTCCCAATACAGATACAGATAACGGTGACTTCCTGCTTTTTGTGCCCAACACCAATTTCTCATTACCCAATCAGCTAATCATAATTGACAACTTCCTGCTTCTCATGACTGATACAGATAACGATAAGTTCCTTTTCTCTCCTGACCGATAGTTACTGATAACCAATGCCTTCCTGCTACTTAGGACCGACACTGTAACTGATAATTGATAACCTCTTGTTTTTCATCGCCAATATATGGATAATAAGTAACTTCCTGTTTCTCCTGGCCGATACGGACAACTTCCTGTTTGGATGTTTTCACTCGTTCTGAGTTGAATTGCTGATGCGGATCATTTGAAAGCAGAGAGGTTGGTTTCTAACCCTCGAGAAGCTCGTCGAAGTCGTCCACGAAGAACTCTCGAAGTGGAGGTCTGCGCGGCTGCTTCAGCGTGTTCACCAGCTGCTGGATCTTCGCCGACACGCGGCTGCTGACGGGGACGCCTGAAAGACAAGAGAGAGACGGACAGTCGGTCAAAACCTCAGAAGTCACAGATATGAGATGAGATTAGGGCGGTACGGTGAAGACGTGGTGAGAACCGATTATCATTGCAGTTTCTACAATTTACCTTATTTGGATAGAACTTTTCAAAAACAGTAACAAAGAAATTTACAGACTATAAACACCAAAAAGTAAGAATTCTTTAAAAAGATATCTTCAATGTCATTTATTTTGTTATTTATTCTCCTCAATCGGTCATCCATATCTAGATATTTCCTTTATTTTTACGCTTCTCATTTTAATTTCGATTCCTACTCTTAAGAGATTTATGTTTGACACCCCTGCCCTAGACATTTTGGCTAAAACTTTTTACATTTTTTTCCTTCATATTTCATCTTTATCGTCACCACTTAGATCTTCACTCTACACATCCGGGATTCATTTTCAATAATTTATCTTTTCCATCCAGAGATTTAAAAGCAACAATTCACTTAAATGATGAAAAAGAAAGATATTTTGTTTTCCAATAAGTCAACCCACTCTATTTTCTAAATTGTACAGTGTTATTTGGGAGTATGGTTCTCATTTCTGTGTTTCTATCAGTGTGAGTGTGAGATGTGCAGAAAAAGCTGCTCTGTCAGCGAACTTTAAGTCATAAAAAGAAGAGTCGGTGTATCCAGGGGACTGACATCAACACAAACGGTGTAATTGGCCAGCTCTCCGAGGCGCTGGTCCAATTTGAGCGCACTTTCTGATTAAAGAGACGCTATTTTTACTCTGCCGGTCTCCGGTGGAGGCGACGGTGACTGCGCTCTTACCGTCGCCGGTCTCCATGCGCTCCGCGTTGCCATACTTCTGCGTGTTCCTGGCGATGGTTCCCATGTTGGCCATGTGGTGGCGCTCCGTGTGGGAGTGGGACGAGTCCGACGAGTATCCCGTCACGTCCGGAGGCGCCGAGTGGTTCTCTGAGGAGGAGGAGGAGGCGGGATGGCGGAGGTCAGGGGTCAAGTTTAAGACGCGTTTCGGCGGTCAAAAAGAATAAATGAAAAATCGAACATGAAACCTGCATTTTCAAACCTAAATTTTTAGTCTGATATTTTGAACTTATTATTATTTGATTTTTTCCCCCCATTCATTTAAAGTTGATATTCAAAGTCACTAAAAACTTTTTATATTTCAATAAGGACATTCAATATAATTCAGATTTATCATCACAGCAGAAACATATTCACTTTTACAGATAAAATTAAAAAGTTCAAAGAAGAAATGAACAGCCATTTTGGGGGATTTTTGGAAACAAAAATCAAAACTACTTTGTCTTAATTCGCTTTACTTGACATATCCTACTGAAATGTACTGTTATAAACACATGAAATAGTTTTTTCTTTAATGCATCCAACATTACGATGAAACGTGGCTTTTATCGCACTGTGGAAAAGTGACTTTGCCGCTTCACTTCTGAGGTAAAACTTGGACTTACCGTCGGACTCCAGCGGAGGAGGCCACAGCATGTCGGAGCCAAACTCGCAGGACCGTCGCAGAGATCCGCCGTTCTCCGCCACGCTCAGCGCTCCCTTCCTCTTCAGAGAGAGGTGTCCGATACCTGGAGGCGATGACACACGGCAGCCTTAACATAATCAGGAGTCGTAACTGCGAATGTTTGAGTAATACAAGAAAAATACTGAAAACAACACATCAGTTTGTGAGATCCTGCGGAGAACGTTCTAGGCATCAGACACAAAACAAAGTACATGAATAGTATTCAGTGTGACAACCTGTCAGTTCTTGAACAGTTTGTGAACTCAAGCTGACTCCTTGACACTGAGATCATTTCTCTGTGTGGGACATACCATCATATCCATGACTCCTATTTCTCCTGTATATCCTAAAATAGGACTTAATAACACTGGTGGTATGACTGCCATCATTGTACTCTGCTGCAGAGTGAATCTGGAACCAATCAAGAGCTTTCTTGTCGAAATTTCAACATGAGTTAGATCTTGTTGATATTTCATGAATAGTATCTTTTCTTCCAGACAGACCGAAAAACTTTGCATAATACTGCATATTTCATATATTATCATAATACATCAAAGGGAGAAGAAAAAGTGTGCATGCAGTTGCTCCCTTTAACTGGGGTCGCAACTTGCACTGTACACTTCACTGCATTTTCAGACTTAACATCAGAATAACTCACAAGTGTTATGAATAACTAAATCATAATAAATTATCCACAGATTATATTCAATCTTACTAATATATTTTTCATGAAATAATAAGATTAATTGTGGCTTCGATTTATCCTACTTTGACTAAAGAAAACAAGAAGAGCGTTTAATAAATTAATAAATGTGTCTTATGTTTTTTATAATTAGCACACACAAACTACAGGAGGATAATACAATAGATTAGGCCAAAAAAAATGAATGGCTACATATTGAAATAATAATAATAATAAAAAATTATATTACCGTACCCAACATTTTTTCCTTTAGTTGGACTTTTCTGCAAGTCCCACTATAATTTCTTTTATTTTCTATCAAACCTGAATGCAGTTTCTTTAAATATAAATTATTGAAGAATGGAATATCTTTTAAATCTATATTTTTAGTTTGAAATATTATTGTTTTTATTATAAAAACTATTATGATTTTTTTCTTTAACTGCTCCTAGAATATCTTGAATATAAAAAAATGTCACTTTGATTTTTTTTAAACCAATTGTCACACTTAAAGGAGGAAATTTGTTTTTTAAAGATTTGCAATGTATTTTAAGGTTTGTTATATTTTACAAAACTACCAGACCAAACTTAATAACTGTAATTGAGAAGAAATAAACTTTGGCTCCAGTGAAAATAAAGATTTTTTTTCTTCTTTTCTTTAAGGTTTAAAATGAGTCCTGGTGATCGGACTTATAAATCCACGCCGCTGTACGCCAACTCACCGTGGTGCGACTGCGACAGGTGGTGCGACTGGCCCAGGTGTGTGTGTGCCAGGTGTGTGTGCGCCAGGTGTGAGATGTGCGTGTGCGCCAGGGAGTCGGCCAGCCGCCCGGCGTTCCCACTGCCGCCGCTCTGCGTGGACGAGGACGAGGAGGAGGTGGAGCCCAGGTGGGCGGGGCCTAGCTGCGGGGGGCGACTCATCCAGTGCTCCATGCCCGACATGTCGTCGCCCGGCCCCGCCTCCTCCTCTGAGCCCGACGAGGAGTCTGAGCACAGGGGGGACAGGCCTGGTGAGAGTCAGTGGCCGCCATTATTCGTCAATACAAAGCATTGAAGACAACAGAGTTTGTTTGTTGACAGATTAAAAAAACAACATTCATCACCAGCTTCATTTAAAAATCATTTAACACACATTTGTCTCTGGATGTACAATATTAGATTAGAACATGCGATGTGTGATGATTTACCATAAATACAAACACTGAAGGAGATTGTGTTCATGTATTTGCGCTTCCTAACAACAGTGCTCTTTCTCTTGTCCCTAATTTACATTCCAATCACATGTGCAGTTTCCACCAGCAGCCTTTCAGGAGAGGGGCAGTTTGCTGCCTTCGCCATTTTTTATTTTCCCTTGAGTTTTCCAAAATTTGGAATTTGCTTAATTTTGCGAATTTATGACATTTCAGTCTTTTGTAATGGAACTTTTCTTGCATGTGGATTATTGTTTTACATCCCGTTATACTGAGTAGCTGTAATGTTCAGGGTAAGCGGTTCCTGTGTTGTTTACATTCTGTTGTATTTGTAAATGTTGTTTCTCTTTCTTTTTGTAGTTGGTGTGACGAGCCGCAGGTGAGAAACAGGAAAACATTTTCCCTCTCCGAGAGGGGATTTGTATCTTGCTCCTATGTTTCAGGACTAGAGGCACTGAGCAGTTCCCCTCTGGCTCGACTTTCCCAGTTTTATCAGCACCTTCGGGATGAAGTGGGAATCCGACTGTGTGAGACAGACCGTCACTGACTTCACTGTTGGACCTCATTAAGAATGGTGTGGCTGAATGTGATGAGATTCCTGCCTCCAGTTTCTAAAGCCTTCCTCTGAGAGCTTGTGTGGGAGTTTCCATTCAGGAAGGTTTATGGTGTATGAGATTGTTATAGCAGCACTATGTCTGGTGCAGGCACGTGTATATTAGTCTGTGTATAATGATAGTTGTGTTTTCTACAATAACCAAAAATTTTATTGTTTTTTACCGCAGTGCCAGATAGATTGATCTTAATCAGATTTTCTTTTTCAGGGTGGATTTTAGTCTCCTGCCATAACGGTGGGATTTTGTTGCCCATGGTTTAGACTGACAGGCGGAGTTTTGGCCTGTACTTAGCTTTAAAGCAAGGGTTTCAAACCTGTGGCCAACTGGAGAGTCCAGATCGGCCCACAAGACGAGTATATTTAATAGACCACTGGGGACGCATTGGGATATAGTTTATCTTCTTCCCATTTTAGTTTGAATTATGTGGTGAATCAGTTCAGGTGATTACTATTCTTTAGAAATGAATCTACATTAAAGATCATTTCTAGTTATTCTGACCATAATATGAACTAGCCGACTATGTTTTTGAGTTCCAGCTACATGTGGCCGAATGTTTCATGCCTATGAAGATGTCAACTGTATAATTAAAACCAACTGTGATCTCTAATGTGTAAAGCACATGGTGAACTGAGCCGTAATATTGTTGAAGTTGCAGTTCTTTTATTAAAATTTCCGGTTTGTCATGTGTTGTAAAAGGATAGTTCATTAAATGTGAACTTCTTAATGATATATTAATGGATTATTGCACTAAAATAGAAACAGAGCTTTTGAGTTCTAGTTGTCGTTTATATATTATAATAATATAATGTATTGGTCCTGCACACTTGAGATCAAATTACGCTGGATGTGGCCCCTGAAGTAAAATGAGCCTTCAAGTTAGGCATCAGAGAGGACAAAAGTGAGCCTGCGAGTCAAGGCTGAGGGCAAAACAGTTACGACATATGCACAGATCTCTGAAGAAAAACAACAAAAAAACTGTGTAACTCTAAGTACACACATATGTTAATATTCACACACGCGGAACTCTGTAAGTCATTGTGCTTTGACAATAGGCTCATGTTAGTGCTCATGCACGATCCCTCCTCAGAGGTTCAATACGAGCCAGGGTCCACATCTGATTATCACTAACAGATGTGAGGTTTTCAGTTCAATTCAAGTCTGTAACACAATATTTCAAAGAAAGCCCTGCGAGCATGACTCAGCCTTTTCTCCGCTGAAGTTTCATGACCTTTGAGAGGCTGAGGCAACAAGCAAACCGGAGCTTCACAGACAAAAATGTCAATAATTAGTCAGCTCACGTAGTAACAGAAACAAGAAGCAATTTAGTTAGAGCTGGCTTCAGGCTGCACTTCGCAGAAGAGACTGAATTTACCCCTTTTGAACGAGTTAATCATGTAAAACCTGGAGGATCGGGGCACGCTAAACTCCAGCGTGACGAGAAAGCTTCCATTTCAGGAGCAACACCAGCGTCTCAGGATTCGGTGAGACGGCAGGTTTTCTCAAAGGTCAAAAGGCAAATTACAGGCGCGAAAACCTATTACATTTCCTTCATTAAAATTCAATCAGCATCCAAAATTATGCCATCAACTCTGATTACGTTCAATCTGACGGGCTCAGATTCGAGTTAAAGGTCAAAGCCGTGTTCCTGTTTCAGCCATGCTCGTGTCATTTTTCAGACTGTGTAAGAAAATACTGAAAAACCTGCAAAGATTCCGCATTTCTTCAATAATCTTTGATTGTACAGTAGCCGTGCGGGACTGACTTTCACTGTAAGTCAGTCAGTGGGTTTGCACGCCTCAGAAATGTGCAAAATGTGCAGTTTGGGGGGGGTGGGGGGGATTTTATTGCGTTTTTTTTGGTGAGATGAGCAGTTTCCGTCAGACAGACTTGGCATGGCCATATAATCCTGTCTGGGCACATGCGGACTCCCCTGAGGTCATATTTTAAGCTTAGTGGTACCCAGCTCAGATGAGATAACCATGAGTGTGTGTGTATGTGTGTGTATGTGTGTGTGTGTGTGTGTGTGTGTGTGTGTGTGTGTGTGTGTGTGTGTGTGTGTGTGTGTGTGTGTGTCATCACCTGGAGGCGTGTATGCATCCATGGAGGTCTGCACCACCAGGGAGCGTCTTTTGGAGGGCATGGGCACCGCCACCTTCCTCTCAACATGCCGCGCCAACACGGCCTGCACCGCCTCGGTGTGGACGTCTGAGGACAGCGGGGAGGGAGGGGAGACGTGAAGGAGGGAAAAGAAGTGCTCACTTTCAAGGTTGCAGAGTGTCTCGTCAGTTTGGGTGTGTTTGTGAGGCCGTCACTGTTTTACCTTCAAGGCTGTACAGAATTAAAAAACAGTCAGCGTTTATCCCCCTTATGTCTTTGTATATTCTCCATAAATTAGATTTTGTTCAACATCACATTTGGATTTTATCATTAAGAATTAAAAATTTTTTTTATGAATTCCCCCAAAAAGTTTAATTTAAAGATTTTTTCAAATATATTTGGAGAGACTTTAATCATTTTTTTAAACAAAATCTAAATTTATTGCCCTAATGTTTTATTATTATTATTTATATGCATTTCTAGTCTTTAATTTTTTTTTATAAAATTATAGACACTTTTCTTGAAAACATAATTCCTCGAAGTTTTTTATTTTTTTTGACTCAATTCTGGATTGCAGTCTCAGAAATATTGTTTATTTATTCTGTCTAACATAATTATTATCATTATTAGGATAATTTCTCTCTATTTCTTAGGACTTGCAAAAGAGAGATGAGTATTCTGTCAGATTTCTTTTTATTTTATTTTAAATAGCAAGTCATTTCCTCAAATAAGTTACCACCTAATCATTTTACAAAGATGCTATGAATAGATACATTTTTTATGCATGTTTATTCTGAAATAAAATGTTTTTCCTTAACTATACAAGATTTATTGTCAAAAATGTTAATTCTTTTTATTTTCTCACTTTTTACTTAGTCGCAATATTTTATTATAAAGGTTCAGCTGATTTAATTCCAGACTTCATTATTACATATTGTTTTGTTTGCATTCTCTCTGTGTTTATGTGTAAGTGTGCTTGAATAGCTATATTCATGGGGGATTTAAGCTGTATAGCCATTTAGTGGGGACCACAATTGAAGAAATACGTTTTAAATTATGCTGGAAGTCATTATAAAGATATATTTTTAAGCTTATCTTCTAAATATGGACAGTACCCGCCCCTGCATCATCAATACCGCCCTTTTTTGTCAAATAAATAACCTTGTATTTTTCAAAACCTGTAGATGTTTTAGAAAGTAAAGTCCCGACAAACACCATCGACCTGTGTGTGTGTGTGTGTGTGTGTGTGTGTGTGTGTGTGTGTGTGTGTGTGTGTGGTTACCTGATCGGTAGCGTTCGTCTCTGGTGCCGGACGTCCTCCGCCGGTGGAAACGGGCCGCAGAGGGCGGACCGAGTGGGGCCCTGTGGGACATAGGCCCCTCCATACCTAAAGAGGCGAGCAGACAAGCAGGCGGACACACACACAGATATATATATATATATATATAAACACACACACGCACACACAAACACACATTTGCACGTATGCGTTTGACAGAAGCCGTAGATGTAGCGCCAAGAAAAGGGAACACAAACATGGAGATGATTGGATTCGGCAGAAAAATCAGATTTTTCTGGTTTAATAAACACAAAATAACAGGAAAGTAAGAGGAAATAAAATCATAAAATGTGGTAACTGTATCTCTTCTATCCGACAGAACATCTCTCAGCATCCTGTGACCCATTACTGCTAAAGCCTGTAATAAACGATGAGGATAAACCGGATTGTGTGATGGATGTTTGCAGCAAGGAAGCCTGTAGGGCCCTGTGCGTATATATATATATATGTGTGTATGTGTGTGTGTGTAGGCAGTGGCTGTAACGCGCTCAGATACAGAGGAGCAGGCCCAAGCTGAGCTCTGGGGAGCCCTAACCTACATTCACTAATGGCGGCGGTGGCGGCTAAGCACTGAATCGATGGCATGGAGTTCAGTATCATCGCCGCTGTATCTGCTATGACGCCCGATCGATGCTCAGGTAGTGCTGCGGGAGTAACTGAACTGACTCGAGGTGTGTGGAGGGGGTCAGAGGCTGCTAAATTACCTCCAGCATGTGGCACATATGCCCTGATCAGCTTGGATCTCTTCTTCTCATAACCCTTCTGAGTGATGTCCCCTGTGAACAAATAGAGATGGATAAGAGAGTGAGAGAGCCAGTGACGGGCTGTCTGGGCCGATCTATCTTATTTAATTTTTGGGGGGGTAATTTATTCATAAAACTCATTTACGAGTAAAGTTTTTGGTTTTTTTTTTGGTCTCTTTAAGATAGATCGTGGCCTTGTGTCGCCCAGCCTCTTCATGTCTCTCCCAGTCTTTTAATATCCGTGTTGGACTGTTAATTAAAGATAAGAATGTAAAACATAAATAAAACAACACAACATGAATAATGGGATGAATAATGAAGGAAAAGGAGAGTGAAAACAACAAGAAAATGTGGGACGAAGCTGAGCCAGATGTTTCCACTAGCTTTTCAAGGTCGGATTGTGTGTGTGTGTGGTGTGTGTGTTTGTGTTGCTTGTTGTTTGCTGCGGCATTAGTTGTGTTTTCAAGTTTTTGTACGACACGTTACAGCAGACCTGGGCATTGTTCAGCCGCATGCAGCCCTCTGGTCGTCTCTGACCGGCCCGCGAGAGGTCAGTGAGATTTTAGAAAGAAAAAAAAAAAAGATACCGTGTGTGGTGAAATAAACACAACTGTTGTGATTCTGCAGGTTGTAGCTTTTTATCTCTCGATGTAGGAATCATGCTTGTGAGCGTACTTTAACCCAGCTCCACTGCTCTGACCAGCAGCTGTTACCTCCCACAGATGAGGGCTCACAGTACATGAAGCAAAACCATTTAACATAATGCTCATTTCTTTAGAATTGACTTCATCTGATGGTTCGGCTCTAAACAGCAGTCCTCGTGTATCATGTGGCTCCTTTAATTTCCCACCTCTGCTTTACAGATGACACCATTTTCTACAAAAACCCAAAGTCTTCCATATTCTTTTTTAACATTGACAGAAAAAAAGAAGCTCTTTAATTCACCCTGACAACACAACCAGCGAGCAAATCATCCAAAAAGCTCCCAAACCACCTACAAGATCGATGCAGCCTCTGTTAGAATGTTTTATGGTGTTTCTACGTACTGTACTTTAAGGACTACAAGTTTCACCTGAGTATAAGTCAACTTCTACTCTGGGAAATACGGTAAAAACACCACTCATCCATTGTACAATATCGAGCCACGCAAGCTTTTACCCCTCAGGAAACACCAGTTCATGTCACGGAAAGCAAAACATGCCTAGAAATCTGATGCCATCACGCAAAAATCTGCTGGTAAATGTTTAATCGTGGTAACGGGAGTACTGAATGTTGGAGTTTTCCATCAAGCAGGAGGTGACGTTACCTGTGGGAAATGCCGGGATGACACTTGGGTGAGTCCATGCTGGAGGAAAGTGCCGGCACAAACTTAAGCATGCATGAAATTCTTCTCTCAGCTCCTTGCCTAGAGAACCGGTAGCGGTGGCGTGAGGCAGCACTTTGCTTTCAAGGTGAATGTCAATTGGCTCCATTATGTATTTACAAAAGCCACTTCTGAAGTACATGAACCAGAAAATGAAAGAATTCAAAGAATACGCGTGGCTCCTTTGGTCCAGTTGCAGAACGGTTGTGAGATGGGCTTACAAAGACCATCAGCAGCTTTCTGATGCCAATATCGCATTTTTAAAAGATATAAAGGAGTCAAGTTTTGAAATCATACCCTGAAAAATCACCCATAGAACGGACGTTTTAAAACCAATACACTCCACACAGAGGAGGCTCAAACTCTTGTTCTGCTTAAAACCAGTGAAAAAACAAGAAGATGTCACTGTGTGACGCTACAGCCCCAAAGAAAACGGTTTAACTGACGACACAAGCTGAATGCCTCCAAAACGATAAAGCCACACAGAATGTAAACGGACTGTAAAAAGTGAAAAAAGGCAAACACAACATTAAGAACAGTCACGCTGTTAAACCAAACAAAACAGTCTAACATAGGGTTGATGTTAGGACTTCAGGTAGTATGCAGCCCTCTCTCAAATGGAAAACAGGATTGGTTGAAGCTGGACTGGGTTTATGGTCAGGATACTGACCCAAAGGAGGCGGGGCTTGACTCATTACTATTGGTTACCATTCAACAAAACCCAAAAAAAAAAAAAAGTATGGATTTCCAAACTCCAATACAACTGGACAGCAGCAGGAAGCTTTTTCCGTCTTTGAGTTGCAGAAATATCCCATTGAAGCCAAACACAGGTGAGCGAGCTAATAAAAAAAAGCAACGGGTGCTTTTCTTAGGCGCCGTTTACGCGACAACATTTCAAGTGAAAACTCATCGTTTTTCCCATTTTCCTTTCAGAGAAGTTTCGCATTTACAAGACAACATTTTGAAAACGACGTCCGTTTACCCAGAAACATCAGAAACGCTGAAAACGATGTCCGTGATGAAATCACACACACACATGCAGGCAGAGAACAAAACGCTATGAACATTAAAAAACGTGAGCACACAGACATTTGCATGGACAATCGTCCAAGTTGGATTGTTATTCCGGGTGACTCTCAAGTCCAAACATGCCAAGTTCCAGGAGAATACGGGAGTCATGACACTCTTTGCTGTTATCTACTCACACGTGTGCAGAAGAACTATTCACTAGGGTCATCTCTAAGAAACTACTTTCAAATCACAAAGGTGCTGAAGTACTCCTAAAAGTTAAGGTCAAATCCTCAGAAAAAAAAACTTATAGAAGAAAAAACAAACTTGTTTTGATAACACACACGTTGCACTGCAAGTAGAAATCTTGAAAAATACATTTATTCAAACCTACTTTTCAGATTTTGCTGAAACCGAACACAGGTGGGGGAACAGATTTACAAAAACATGAGCCTCCAAAGGAAAATATAGAGACAGTCTCCCAGGTAACAAGGGCAGAAGAACCACTGCAGTATTAAATGCTATAAAAAAAAAACCACATAAAAACAGCGTCTTTGTGAACATGTCACACTGCGCAGCCATTTTGAAATCGGAAACTTGGAGCCGACACAGCCAGAGAGCCCCATAGTCATCCGCAAGAGAGCTCTAGCGCCCCCTTTCAAAAGGGATTGAAGGCTCAAGAGCATAAATTACAGTTTTAACACATCCCCACATGTGTGATGCAGAAATAAATCTTTAAAAACGCCTCACACACACACACACACACACACACATTCAAGGTTTAATGTGTAGCGTTGCTAATTCTGTTGATTTGCTGTGGGCAGTGGAGATCTGTGGAGTCCACAAGCAGGAGGTGACACTTTGAGAAAACTGTGTTTTTAGAGAATAAGATGTGTCATAACTGGTTTCTATGCTTCGATGCGGAGCTGTTATTGTGCCCTCCAGTCACGATCGCCAACAACAACACACACACACATACACGCGCACACGGAGCAAAAAGCAATCTGTGTGCAGACAGCTGAGTTCATGCTTTGGCAAACGGCGGAGCGGTGAGTCCTCACTCAGGTGTAATAATGTTGCTTCTTTCAGATGAGAGAGCAGCTTCAGATAAAGCAGAAGAGAATTAGGAACTCAAACAGAGTATGGAGGCTGCTTATCCGTCCGCAGGCCAACATTTGTCACTGTTACGGTGGGAATACGCTGGACCCCCTCGGCGTCCGATGGATGTAAATCTACGCCGAGTTGAAGGATAAATACATGCGGTGTGTTTCTCGTTGTCAAAACAGTAAAAAAAAAAAAAAGAAGAAGAAGACAAAAACCAGCTGCGGTTTCATGTCTGACTCCTGTGTGGCTCACTGGTGACATGATCTGTCATTACATCTGACACGCTGCTTTTTATTTTGACTCAATCCACCTGAAGCCAACCTGCAGCAGCGGATTAATACGCCTCTGAAAGTAGTCCACTAAATTCACATCTTTCTCCTGCGGGGAGTCAAAGTATCAAAAATAAAAAAAAACTGCACATTGGACCTATTTACTACATTACACTAGAGATTCTAAAACAAATACAAATAATAGATTAGATTAAGATAATAAGATTTTAAATGAATCGAAACACTGAGGTAGATGAAGTAACGTCTTATTGCTTTGTTTGTTCTGTGCGTCTGACTTCTGCCGTGTGGTAAACGACCCTTAAGTTTAAATACATCAATCACACATTTACTGCAAATTAATTTTGATTAACAATTCTATATTTGAAATGTATTGCAATTAAAGGCATAATTTAAAATGAAAGAGTGGAAGATAATAATCCTGCTTGCTGCTCCAGATCTGCTCCTCAGTACATTCACTTCATTGGATTATCACGTTTGTCCTGACATACATGCACGGGAGCGTAATCTGCTGATTGTTGAAATCATCTCCTCCATGACAGTAGGTGGTGATATCCACGCTTTCTTCTCCTCAGTGTCCGGTCATTTCGTGTGTTCTACGATGTCACAGACAACAACAACAGTCGTCGCGAGCGAGAAATGTAAAATCATTAAATGTCTCCTCTCTTTGGGATCCTGACGTACATTTTTACACGAGGCGGGTGAGAATCTGAGGCGGAGCTTTGAACGCATGTGAAGAACATCCCGTCCTGTTCACGCTATTAAAACTGTGTTTGAGGATCTCCAGCTGACCTGAGCGCCGTCACCTGTGTGAAGGCGGCGGGATTCTAACACGTGGACCACATGAACTGCCTTTGTGTGCAGACGTGTTCTCGAGCGACGCCTTTTCTTCTCTGATCGACCGCCGCATATCAACATCCCTGTTCTTCTTCTCTCCTCTCTTTCTCTCACACACACACACACACACACACACACACACACACACACACACACACACACACACACACACACACACACACACACACACACACACACACACACACACACACACACACACACACACACACACACACACACACACACACACACACACACACACACACACACACACACACACACACACACACACACACACGGCCCGTTGGGAGACGCCATCTTCCACTTGCAGCGCAGCAGAGCAGGGAGGGAGTTGCCTAGCAACGGCTCTCTCTTCAAGAAGGCCTTAGACGGCCATCTTGGATTTGGAGCATCAGATGTGAGAAGTGGGCTAATGATACCTGCCAGGGCGTGTGTGTGTGTGTGTGTGTGTGTGTGTGTGTGTGTGTGTGTGTGTGTGAGATACCAGCTTGTATTGGCAGCCTCGTTACATTCCCCCTTCTTTTCGCTCCCGCTCTTCCCTCTCCTGCTCTCATATCCTCCTCCTCCCCCTCCCCCTCCTCCTCCTCCTCTTCCTCCCTCGTCCTCCTCCTCCTCCTCAACACCGGGCTGGTTCAACGTAGCACAGAGCTGATTGAGAATCGACACCTGCACGTTATAACTTTCATGAGATTTCTGCACAAACCGGAGATATGAAGCAGCTTTAAACTTACATTTTTTTCCTTAATGATAGTTTGCAACTTCCGGTTTTTTATTTGACCACAAATCATCTGAATGTTGCCAACATGATGAACTAAAATAATATAAACACACACACACACACACACACACACACACACACACACACACACACACACACACAAAAACTGAAGCAAATATAAAAAGTCAAATTCTCTCAAAAATTCATCTGAAAAGTGGAATAATGAAGCGTCAATAAAAGATCTTTTTATTTAATCTTCAATTTTAAAAGTAGAGGAATTTACATATTAATATTAAACTATAAACAGTGTTTAAATAACTTTGTTATAACATTAGAAATAAACAATATCATTATCATCTAAAATGTATTAAGTTTTTAGTTTATTCAATTGCAATAAAAACAAGCAAAAGAGCAGTAAAATAAAGAAATATATAAAAAAGACTGATGTATACACTATGTTTTGATAAATTCACAAAAAAATATGTTAAAAGTAATTAAAAATTCCTAATAATTTAATTTAATCAAATAATTTAAATGAACAGTACAGGAAAAAATTTGATCAATTTAATTGAAATAGAAATGTAATTATTTAAGGTAAAAATGTTGATAAAACAATGAATATTATTTTTAGAGTTTAATTCAAACACTATATCAAAATGTGAAATAGAGAATTAAACACCAGACATTTAAATATGTAAACAGAATTGAATAAATATTAAAATAAAAAGGATTTAAATCAAATAAACAGTATGAATTTGAATTGAAAGTAAACTAAACATAATGAGAAACTACTTTTATACATGTAAAAATCAAAACAAAATGAATGACAATTTTTAGTTTTCTTCAGCTTGAAGCAACTTTTAATTTATAAATAATGCCCAAAACCCAAATATGATCGCAGAAAAGAAAAAGATTACGACATATTTTAGGATGTACTTGAAGAATCAATTCTTTCCACAAATATTTGTCAAAACCCTCAAAAATGAGCAGCATCTCCGGGTGTGGATGTGGTTGGTGTTTGGTGCTCTGAACAGTTTGTTCCAGCTTGTTTGACGAGGAGAAGAAGAATCATGTGACATTAAAAAACACTGAAAATCCCCCGGCTGCTGTCATTAATCCATTTTATGAGTCATCTGGAGGGTTTCCATCAACATTTCTCACCACCAGATTTTGGCCTCAACCTGCACTTTTGTCACTTCAACAGCAGTTAGTCATTTCCTACATTTCCCAGAATGCCCTGCAGCTCTGACTCACTGCGCTGCTTTTATAAAAAGATTCAGGAGAAGCCGCTCCTTGTCTCCAAGCGAAGATAAACTCTGAAATTATCACCTGCCGAAAATAAAAAAAACACTTTGACCACAAACTTTAAAAACTGTTGTGGTATTTGCGAAGAATTTTAGCACAAATCTGGTCATTTATTTATTCTTTTTCGAGGTGAAGCCCCACTGTGACCCCCTCTTCACCTATTTTAATAACATCATGAGACTCTTTAAGTGAAGCGAGCCACATCCAACAGTCCACAGATGTGAGTGGGTGGTGTGTTTAAGTTACAGAAACATTACAAAAATGGAGCTCGCTGCATAAGATTCATAATTTGGGTTAAACTGAAGCCTTAAGACTGCAAAAAAAACCTGGAACGCCACTGAAACACGAAAGAAGAGTTTCGTCTTTCTAAATGACGGTTGCGAACTGCGGAAAAGGCGAGTATCAAGACATGATCTAGTGCACGGCGCTGCCCGCTGACAGCTGCCATCCAGATGCGGCGAGCAGCACATCTGTCTGCAGGACCCTCCCCTGCTGCCGCTCATCCTCAGCGTGCAGCGTTCAGATCATCTCCCCTCGTCGCTGTGCCGCTCTCTTTCTTATCGCATCATCATAAACAGCCAGTCCACCCACAAAGCCACCATGGTAACCAAATCTACCTCCAGCAGGCACACACACACACAGACACACACACACACACACGTGCACGCACGCAGACACAAGGAGGGCTGAAGCATGCGTCATGCTTTGGGGACCTTGGGCTGTCACACTCACATGCAGGGACCCGTGTGGGCGGCCGAGCGTCCTCTGGACCCACGACTGGAGGGGCCACATGGACAAACAACTACACACACACACATGAAAGCACACACATGCATAGGTGCAGTATCTGTATTAAACAATATGTATATGGATTTTATATAGTATATGCACACACACATATGCTTGCAAATATATGTAAAGTGATTCAAATGCATAGATACTGAACATATGCATGTGTATGAGCACATATACGTGCAGCGTGTGTGCACAGTCACTCTCAGTGTATTAGCTGCACACATGCATGCGTGCAGAGACTCCACATTTGCATGTACACTAGCGTGCATGCATACGTGGAGTATCCGCACACGGTCGGGTTCGCAGCCAAATGTCAAGTTCACAGTGGTGTGGAAAACTGAAATGCGGGGCGTCCTGTCGGAGCAGTGGGTCAGGATGCCACGAATCAAAATACAGTGAAACATGAAGAAAATGTCAGCTCAAGCTGACAACGTCAGGCCTGTTTATCAGGGAAAGGCTGCAAACTCCGGTAAGCTCGGAAGAAATAGAAATGTGCAACACTTCTGTTTAAAAATGTGTTTGAATGACTATTCAAACCTGTTAGGCTGTTAATTCTCACTTCCAGCTCAGCACATGCAGCTTTTCCATCAACATTTAGCTCTGAAACTACTTTAAAAATATGTAAAATACTGTTGTTCGTTCGCCATAAACTAAATTAGTCTCTTGAGGGTTTCATAACTGCAACCAAATCAATGGTAATACAATGATGACTGTGTTTTTATTACCTGCAGAAACCTTACAGGTGCTGCATTTTTCAATTAATCCAACCTGGCTAAACAGTGAAAATGGTTCAAAAACACAAATGTGATGGGGTTATTTCTCTTTGTGGAGCTAAAGTGAGGAAACGCACGCCGTCAATAAGTGGCCTTAAGTGTTCATCAATTAGCAGGATTAGACTCAATTTTCAGTCTGATCCACGGAGTGTTTCCAGCAGCAGTGACACCTCTCCCCTCCTCTACGCCGCTCTTCACTTGCAGATAATTAAAAGGTTAAACTGTCAGCACGCGAGCTGGGGGAAAAAAGGAGAGTCCTCTCACTGTGCTACTCACAAACCCAGGAGGAAATCAGTTTTTACCTTCAGCTGTGATGGTGACACCTTTGGAGAGGCGTTCAAAGACAGTTGTAAACATGGGATATCTGGCTTTTTAATCATTTTGGAGAAGCATTAAAGGCCAGTTGTAAAACCCAGTTATTTGTGATTGAGACAATTTTGGAGAGGCGTTCAGGGACCACTGGGGATTTTCATAATGTTTGCTGGTATTTCGACCAGTCCTTAAACACCTCGCTATTCATGATTTTTACAGTTTTTGGAGAGGCATTTAATGACAATTCTGGATAATGGTTATCTAGATAATGGTTATCTAAAACTTTACAGACAGTTCTAGAAAATGGCTATCGAGAACTTTACGGACAGTTCTAGAAAATGGCTATCGAGAACTTTACGGACAGTTCTAGATAATGTGATTTTGGAGAGGTTGTTAAAAAAAAGTTCTCAACCTTGGTTTAGATTATTTAGGTTTTCAGTGATAAGATTTTGTGGGGAGGCGTTCAGGAACAGCGGGCCATCAGTTGTTTGCAGTTTGGAAAAGTTTAAAATGTTGTAAATTAAATGTAAAACTGCAGAAAAGTAGGCTCACTGGCTTAAACTCTGCCAGTAAAGGAGTAATTAAATTGTGCCAGATATGTCAGCAAAAAACTACTTATTAGTTATTAAGGTTTGCTCCAAAATGCTCCTTTAAATGAAGACATCCATCACCTATCAAATCTAATCCATTCGAAGGCAGTGTACACCCTGGACAGCAACCCTTATTGATGAAGCTGTTGAGATTTGACGCCTTCAAATCAAGATTAAACACTATTTCTCAAGAAATTAATGTGATTCAATTTAAAAACATCTCATTTTCATTTAAGAAAAAAAAAAAAAGAATAAAAACCTTTCAGGAAACAAATATAAAAGCAGAGACAGCTTTAGCCTTGACAAATGTTTGTTTTCCTGAGCCACATTTAAAATGAACTCAATCACTGGACCCTGTAATTCTCCATCTGGGCGCCTCCACATGAGGCCTTCACGTACACCCTGGTTTTAAAAGAACTCAAAGGCCCATACATGATGACTGTGCGAATAAACTAACAAATCTGCTTGACTTTGTGAGTTAACGGTTCAGAAATCAGAAGCTGACTAATTTTATACGAACAGCTGAATTTAGAGCAAACCAAACACCCAATGATGACTATGAGTCAGCTCTTTTGTTGTATTCATTCAATTGTGATTAACTTCTTCCACTTGAGTCGACTTCAGCGACGCCTCCTTCACGTCACGCCTACATGGAAGTCAACATAAACATCTTTTAATATCTTGACTGTTCACTAGTGGATCAAAGCGCAGCGTTTCAGTGGATCGGCTCTTTGATCCGGCGCTGTCGGCGTCGCCGTCCGTGAGCAGTCAAATTACACAACACGCCCACAGCGCCGGCCCACAGTCTATCTGTGCTCGCCGTGAGGCTCGGCTTGGCATGTGATGGAGACACACACGTCATTTCCAACAGGCTGCGACAGCAAATGAGTGACAGTCGCTCTGTTCTGGTAACACACCGACGCACCGCTCGCCGAGCTGTCACCCGGTTTGTATAAAACAGGAAGCACGTGCGGCTTTTCTTCAGTCACATTTAGCTACATCCAAAAAACAAAAACACCTCAAAGCCCTGCACTGAATTTTTTAATTAGGTTTGTTAATCAGTTTTGTTTTCAGAAGTTACTTTCTAAATATCCAAAATCACACGTCTGAGAACTTTACCCTCTTTTATTGGATTAAATGAAGTAAAATATGCATGTTTTGACTTGAAACGTTGAAGCATTGCATCGTCGAGCTTTAAGAAAGTGTTTTAATGCCTTGTAAGGTAATTACCTGCCTGTTATAATCAAGCACAATGAAGGCACTATAAGAGTCGCCATAGTTGTGTGGAAGCTAGAATCAGGCTCAAGCAAAGGATAACAACAGTCATTTTCAATCCAACATAGAGTAGAGTTAATTAACAGCCAATGGCTATCACATGCATTGACCAACAGCAGCATATATAATGATACATTAGTTCCCATGACCACTGGCAAATACCAACATGAGTCAAGAAAACCACCATTGACTTGGAATGAGTGTTACCTAGTCATCTCGGAGTACAGGGAGTACAGGGAATACAACCAACAACCGTCAATGATCCTGTCAGTCCCAAAGAGGAATTGAAAAAAAAATAAAAAATCGAGAGTCAAGATAGTTATCTCTCAATTTGATTCGAGCAAATGTTTCCAAGAGTCAAAATAGCTATCTGTCAGTTTCAGTTTGTCACAAGCAAAGACAAATAAGAAACAAGAGAGTTTGCAACCTGTCTGGACAAGAAAGAGGCAAAGGCCAACAAAAGAAGATATCTTCCTGTTTTGACGAAACGTATTGAAAAGTAAGAGTCGAGAGAGTTGAATTCAGACAGTACTCTTGTATAACCTGGCAGTTTTGGAGAGGCCGGGTTAAAATCCAATCAAGGTCAAGATAGTAATCGGAAAGGCAAGCAGTTTAGCGCGAGCCTGTTTAGGCTTGCATTACCAGTTTAAACCACAAGATGGTGTAGTGAGTCACTAAAATACAGGCGGAGGAACATATATCCTAGATTGGCTGATGTTCTCGACTGTCTATGCAATAAGCAGGTAAACAATGTGTACCTGTGAAAGCCTCACTCAGGATTAACTTGATACTACAATAACTTATCTGCTACCACTAAACACCAATTGAAGCTCGGTGTTTTAAAACATTTACTTGATGACATAAAATAAAAAACTGAGTGCTAAACAGCAGCTCGTAAAAAAACCAAAAAAAAACAGCTGTTCTATCACAGTTTTTCAAGCTGAACATTCAACGGTCATTAATATCACTGGCAAATCTTCCCCAGCGATACTAAAGCTACGCTCTGCACTCAGCCACTCCATACATTCATGCATTAGGCTTAATCAACATAGTGTAAATAAACATTGATTATTTATGATTGTCCCTTGTAGTAGCTGTGATTTATTTATTTATTTATATTTTTTGCAGTGAGGCACTGCAGACACAAGAGAGAGGCGAGGCTGACCTGAAATGCACTGCTTCAGGCCATAGACGCACACTGCCATTGTTGTTTTATGTATGCACAGAGAGAATCTAGGGCTGCAACGCTAATGAGGAACATCCAGAAACAGAGACAGTTCATGCTTGGTTATACACTAAAGCCAGAATTATTGCGGAAAAATGCACATTTATGGGCTAAAACTGCTGAAAATATAGTTCTGAAGTTGCATTCATACATGGTGAGCAAGTTTCAATCCACAATAGGCAAAGGCCAACGAAAGTCAAGATAGTAATCTTTCTTGACCCCATGAGAAATAAATGTGAGAACTTAGGCAACGTTTACGGGACGATGTTTCAATTGAAAACATATTAATTTGGTGTTTTTGTTTCAGGACTTAGAGCTGTTGGTTGTTTTTGCAATGAAATCACACACACATGCACACATAGACATTAACAATGGTGAGTACACAGACCTTTGTATGGACAGAAGACAAAATTTGGGCTTTGCCCTATTTTTGGCAAGACAACATTCACAAAGGGTCCCTGAACACGACCAAAAACTCCTGCAACGACCTACAGCTTCACAAGTAGGTGTTCATGGTTCCCTCAGAGTCTGCAGGACGTCTCAATCCGTTTTATTGTGGCGTCCTAAAGCTCCTGGTTTGACTGCCTTGCTTTCAGAATTTTCTCCCAACTAGATCGAGGACAGCTCGCTCAGTCCTGTGCGCAAGTGGCTCTGCATAAAAAGCTCTGGTCAAAGGCCGGAGCAGCGGCGCATTAGTGCCTCCAGGTCACAGCAGCGCAGCCGAGATGATGCGATTCAGCGGCAGAGAGGCTTATCTGCCAGAGCTCAACTGATTGCTGAGTTTATCTAATAAACAGGTGGAGCGCCGGATCGTCTTCTCAAAGACAGCAAATAAAAGTTTCATCCCGCAGCTCTACCCATCAAATCTGACAGGAAATTGTAGCCCGGGGCTCGTCACTGCGCTTCTTAATAACGGTGACGGCTTCATGTCCTCAAACCGGGTTTGTTTGGAAGCAGAGGACTTTGTGGGTTGAATAAACTTTGTTAATCCTTCAGAGTGCTCATTTCATTTCCCTGCCAGCAGTTGAGTTTTACAAAGAAGCTCTCCTTTTTGTGCAACTGAAGAAGGTTTGAGCTCCTTGAGTGGAGTGATTTTACTATATTCAACAGAACGTGATTACCACGTTGCTATTTTTCACAAATTCACTTCACAAGAACTTCTGCTGTTGATGTTCCAACAATAATCTCTTTTGGTGATGGCTTGTGTGTGTGTGTGTGTGTGTGTGTGTGTGTGTGTGTGTGTGTGTGTGTGTGTGTGTGTGTGTGTGTGTGTGTGTGTGTGTGTGTGTGTGTGTGTGTGTGTGTGTGTGTGTGTGTGTGTGTGTGTGTGTGTTTAGAGATCCAAAGGCCAACAAGAGTCAAGATAGATAGTTCAATCAGATTCAATGAGGAATCGCCCAAATAAAGACGCGATGAATATCTACCAGATTCAACAAGCCATTGGTAAAGGCCAACCAGAATCAAGATTGTGAGCTATCAGATTTAATCAGCCCGTTGAAGCCCCCCCCCCCCCCCCCCCCCCCCCCCCAAAAAAACAACACAAAACCATCATCTACCAGATTAAGTGAGACACAGAAGAATAAAAAACGGTCTCAGCCAGCCAGAAGCAAAGTCAGTGTAGAGAGGCCCTGTTAAAGACCAACAAAGGTCCCAAAAAAAATCACCAGACTGTCCTCTACCAGACTCAACAGACCCAGGTAAAGCCCAAATAAAGATGACATGAATATGGACCAGTACTTTCATCCAGCCAGAGGTAAGAGCAAAAAGAGTCCTAATAGTCCTCAGTCATCATTTATCAGGTACAGATAAGGGCCAACGAAAGACAAGATGGTTATCTACCAGTTTCAACCAGGAGAATTGTAAAGGAAACACGAAGCGAGGGTCTTTTAAGGTGGAACTTTCTGAAAATAAGGCCGTTAAAAGATAACAGTCGTGATTTTGTTTTGCATTGACGTCTAAAAGCATTGACCTGTATGTTGAATCATAAACACATCAGAGCCTCGAGCACTAACCTCTCAACATACTTCTAATATTCAGACAGAAATTTAGATGAGTAAGCTGGGAACGAAAGACTCATTACTGCCACCTAACACACAAAATTGGGATTGCTCAGATTGTACGTACTGTAGCTTTAAGGCCAAGAGGGAAACAGCAGCTACACTTCAGTTTGGGACTGTGGAACAAGTACATGTGGGGTACTTTTGCATTAAAAGTGACATTAAAAAGAAAATGTGTTTGTATTGCCATATAAATTAAAGGGCAAATCAATCAACAGCTGACTTGACTTATCATCTAAATTAATGTAAAAATGGGAAACATCCCGTTTTAAGCCTCTAAAAGATTCCACCCATTTAATGCCGTTATCTGCTTCACACCACGTCGTCCCTTTGTCACGGCCACACACATGAAAACCCGACGCTCTCCCACAGGTGAGACGCGTCCATCAGGGGTCCTGTCAGACTTCATCCAGCTGTGATCCACGGATAACCCTGCCAGTCCCACACACACACACACACACACACACACACACACACACACACACACACACACACACACACACACACACACACACACACACACACCTCAGCGTCTGCAGCCCGGCTGTCACGCTGTCCATCATGTCTCTTCCTCCTGCCGCCTCCATCATTAATAACATCTGCCAGCAGCAGGTTCTGCTCTGATAAACACTCTCGGCTGGATTAGGAGCTCCAGTCGGCCTGCAGCTGCCACAGTTTTACCTCAGTGTGTGAGTGTGTGTGTGTGTGTGTGTGTTTGCGCCTGTGTCACTGCAGTGGGATAAAACAGGCTTTTATGAATGACGAGGCTGATGAGGGAAACACAATCCAGTTTAGAGGTTTCAAAGGCCACTGCCGGCCTCTGCAGCTTCCTGATGGCCGGCGCTGGTGAACGTGACCCTTTTTCTTTCTGCTAAATTATTCAGCGCTCGCAAACCAGAATTTATTTACACCCCGAAACATCCCGGAGAGGCTGTGACACGCAGCACCATCACTGCAGGTGCATCCTCCAGCCGCACAGCATCTCCCTGCTGCACAGGCCCGGCGCAGACGACTGCAGTCGCTCCAATCTGAGCCTCCACGGGCTCGTCTCAGGCAACAGGGTGGCTCGCATCCAGCACCTGATCCGCACAATGTCGGCCGGTATGAATTAAATATGCCACCTCCATTATATAAGGCGGGAGATGCCGTGTGAGGCGGGCCGGGGGAGCCTGGGTGGGTTTGCTGTGATTGAATGGTCCACTGATAGACAGAGAGGGAGTGTTTGTTGTATCTGTGTGAAAAGGAGGGAAGGAGGGGGTGAAAAAATACTCCCAAGCATCCTCCTCATCCACCTCCTCCTCCTCTTCCTCAGCTGCTCTGCAGGCCTGAAAACACAGTGACAGAGAAAGGGGGGGGGGGGGGGGGGGGGGGGGCAGGAAATGTGGGCATCAAAAGCCCCCTAACTGCCCCTCACGTGCAGCTCTGTCACGCAGCGTTGCATCGCAATGCTATGATTAAACCAAACGCACACACACTAACACGCCAACACGCCGCGCGTGCACAGGTAGGCTCGGCTGGTTATGTCAACGTCTCAAGGTCAAACAGCGGCTCGCGGGTTCGGACCCGGATCGCGCGCCCGGTCCGGACCGTTTGTTTATTTTAACGGGGACGCTGCGGCGGGCGGAGACAAAGAGCGGCGGCGGCGGCGGCGGCCGCGTCCCGCAGCGGGCTGCCCCGCTCTGCCCTCATCCTCTGTCAGCTCCACTCAGCTGCCCAGGCCGGCTGACAAACATCTGGATGGGAGGAGCGGGAGGGGGGAGGAGGGAGGAGGGGGGAGCCGCAGGAATGAACGCTTAGATTCCGTTAGTAGAAGACTCCCGGTGTGGATGGTGATGGTGATGAGATAACGTGATAACGAGGGGAAAGAGGGGGAATTAGAAGAGAAGGAGAAGGAGGAGAGGAGGCTTCTCCTCCGTTTTCCGCGAATCCTTACCCTCTGACAGCTCCAGCTCCAGCTCCGCCAGCCGGGCTCGGATCTCCAGCGGGATCGGCGACGCCTCTCGGTCCGCCATTCGGCCGGCTCGCCCCGCAGAAAACACCCTCTCAGTCCCCGGTTCTACCGCTGCTGCCTCCCGCTGCGACCACCGCCGCCGCCTCCTCCTCCCTCCTCCGCCTCCTCCTCCGAAAGGGAGAGCTTCTCCTCGGCGGCCCCTCCTCGGCGGAGGCGCGGAAAGACTGCGAGGCGTCGAGGGGGAGAACAAAGAGGAGAAATCTGGCTGCGGCTCTTCTTAACGGGGGCCCGCCATGGCGCCCGCGGCTCCTCGGTTCGGTGAAGACCCCGGTGGCTCGGTCCGCTCTCGACGCTGCCGTTGCGGTGGTTGTGGTGGCGGTAGTGGTGGTGGTGATGATGATGATGATGATGAGGAGCCTTTTGCAGCTTCTTGCCACTGGTGTCACGTGACGCTACGGAGGAAGGAGGAGGAGGAAGAGGAGAGGCAGTACCAGTCATCACCGGGAGAGGGCGCAGCGTGAAACCACACCTTTATATTAGATATGACTGGAGCGTGGAGAGAGGAAGTCGTTTAAATAAAATAAACATAAATAATTTAGGTTGAATTATGATTTTTTTTATTCTGTTTTCAGGGTCCTTTTTTTATTTCACATGTAAATTGGAGGATACTGCAGTACCAGTCATTACTAAAAGGGGGCGCAATGAGCAACCACACGTAGAGTATATAGTCAATCTGACTGGAGCCTTAAAAGAAAAAGGATATTAAAATTATATAAACAACATATATTTACTGTAATAGGAATATTTTTGTCCGAATGCAAATAGAGGGAGGATGCTGTACCAGTTATTACATCAAGGGGACACCAGAACATCAGTAGAGTATGTACATATCAAATCTGACGGGTACCTTTGCAGACACAATAGTTATCCTCAAATATAATAATTATTATAATGATAATTATTTCACGTTATTTTCTGTTGGGGGCAGATTGTCTGATTGTCATATGTCTTACTTCCACCACCATCAATCGGAATCTAAAAAAAGCTAAAAAAAAACCTTTAATTATTCCAAACCACAGACGTTTAGTTTTTACGGCAACATCATTATGCAAAGAATGCCTGGGGTAAAAAAAATGGGGTAAAAAGTGGATTTGTGCTGGGAAATTGTAAACTTAAAATTTGAATCTTTTTGGGAAAGATCACATGACAACAAGAAACAGCAAACATATCATTTTTCTCAACATTAATTTCTATATAGTAAGAAGGCTGCATTGTGTTTTAAATGTATTTACATCTGTTTAAAATGTATAATTATGCTTTCAAGAAGCAGATATAACTGACAACAGAGCTTTATACATTATTAAACCCAATATATTTTATTTAGTGAGGCTACCGCTACACTGCATCTGTAAATACACATTTAACTGATCAACATTTGGTTATCGATATATATATATAATTTTCTTTTTCCAGATCATCTTCCTCTTCAAGTCAGGACATCACTGTATGCTTCATTCGTTCCTCTATGTGTGGAAACTGTCCCAACAGTTATGATTAATAATGAAGGTCAAGCAGTCTTTAATTAAGCACAGTTTGACTGATCAGGCCTAATATGACGATGACACATAAGTGAGCATCTATTTGCCCATCTAACACAGAGGATTTCATTAGTATTCTTTATCTCATTAATTAAGCCTGAAGGAATCAAATCATCCTCGATGTAAAGTGAGGGAGAGTTAGGGTGGAACTCATCTACCACCTGCTGGTGAGGAGGAAGAACTACAACACAGCTTTTAAATGACAGGACACTCGACGTTTTCATTTAATCATATTTACCACACACATACACTCAACGTAAATAAACAGACTGACAGTTTGACTTCAAAGGCACGTCTTTATTATTTGTTCAATATTATGTACATCTGTACAAAGAGACATGTGCCACAAACACGCCGGCCTCACATTGAAAATTTTGGATGTCAAACCAAAGAACAAAAAGGAACAAAGAAAGACTGGCCTAAACACAAACAACTCCAGCTCGTTGTGCTCGTTTATGGACTCTCCATAACTTCACGCACACATGAGACTCAGAGGTTTACACACTAAATAACTCCTGCTTTAACATCAGTAAAAATGCAACATAAAATACTCATGAAATGAAAAAAAAAGAAAATCATGCATAAATGAATGACTTGAAAGTAAACGTTTCCAAAGCAATTTGATTCCCGGACTGGTGAGATCATATCAAGAGTTTGATGCTGTTGAAAGCACCTAGAAATAACTGTGTTGCATGTAGTGCTATACAAATAAAGTTTAATAGAATTTGGTGTGTGTGTGTGTGTGTGTGTGTGTGTGTGTGTGTGTGTGTGTGTGTGTGTGTGCTACAATCATGTCAGAACATCACGTACAGATATAAAATATTCAACAAACACTAACAAGGAAATAAAAGGCCAGTGCCATTAAATGAGGGTAAATGAAAAGGAAAAGTGTTTAAGAACAAATCTGAACAGCCTATAAAGTAATAAACTGAAGTAAATCAGCAGGTTGACAGTGATATAAAGGCTGAGGAGTTGTTTTCTACACCCTGAGAGGTTTAATGGCCCTGAAAGCAGAGAGCAGTCACAGCGCCCCTTACAGCTGACTTTTTCACCTCCACACTTCTTATGGTGGATTTACAAGCTGTATAAATGTACTTCATGTAACCGAGCCTCACTCTCTTCCTCACAGTCAAACCTGCAGCCTGCGTCTGCTCTCAGTGGAATACAGCAAGTACATGTTCAGCTTATCAGACACTCGGCAGAGTCTCCGTCTTCATCCGATCAGATCAACGTGGCAGCAGCAGAGGGGGCGTGGCCTGGATAGGTGGGGGCGGGCTCTTTCTTGGAGGGGTCGTGGTCGGCCAGCGACACCTTTTCACTGGACGAGACCCCCAGGCAGATCTGAGCGTAGCTCAGCTTCGAGGACTGCGGACCAATCAGAGAACAGGACAGAGTGACTTTACTTTTAGCTGGTTCATTTTCCTGTAGCAGGACGAGCAGGACCAGAACCTGGACAACAACCAGGATCAGGTTTAAAGATCGCTGCTTTATGTCAAGTGCTCGCCGCCATGCATACAAGAAACTATTTGTGTTGGAGTTTGTGAGACTGATTGGACCTGGCTCATGTTTCTGTTTTTTTTGAGTTGAATGTAATCGTGTATGGATCCAGTGGAGTAATTATATGACTTTTTTCTGACATCCCCTACATGCTGATCATTCTGATTCACTGCAATATGTCGGCTCTGCAGCGCAAACTAGTGGCAGGAGGCTGCATAACAGTTGAAAAATGTTCTCCATGATTGAAACGCTGATTAATATCTCTGACAAGCGAGCAGTTAATGTTTAATAGTTTAACTGACTAATTTGACAAGTGTGACAGAAGAAGTGACGAGAACTTAATCACCATTTCGACTGGCTGTAAAACTGGGCCAGAGTTTCAAACTACATCTACACACCATCTCCAGAGCTTTAAGCTCATATAAACATTACAGTTTTTTTCAAAATGAGTTTCTGAATTTGCTTTAAATAGACTTCAAATGTGTCCTTAGTTGTTTTTTTTTTTACCACATTCGAAGGAGCAATGAGCTATTTTACTGTTTCAATGAAAATGTGTTAGTAATAATAATGAATAAAGAATTGAGATCACCAGACGCAGGACCAGAATAAACTTGCTAAAACAGTCTTACTGTGTGCGGCTCGTTGGCGTGCTTGACTGCTTTGGCCTCTCCGGTATTCTCTGCAGTCCCAGTCACATTCCTGCAGGAACAAACACAACTATCTCAACACGCACAGCTGCCGCTGTGGCCACACATGAAATGTTTCAGGAGTCAAGTGAGCGGGAGGGAAGTCAGTGGAGAGGCACGTGCAGCGGCTGCAGATTATGAATCATAGTAGGGGCGGCAGTGAGCGAGAAAAGAAACCTTGAGGAATGTAAAGATGGAGCATTAAGTGGAACGGCCACATCGCTGCAGCATCATCCAGCTGCTGCCTCAGAGATACTCACTGCGGAGGGAGCGGCTCCGGCTCCGGCTGAGGCTCGGCTGCCTGAGCTGGCAGGGTCTCGCTTTTTACCGGAACCTGTCGGGATTAAAGACCGTTCAAACGTCAGTGCACGTGTTCACTGTGTGAGTTACTGTGCACAGTCTGAAGACTCCGAGGACACTCGGCGAGCCTCGTCGGCATCAGGTGAACGCTGACAGAGACACTTGTTACCTTTCTGCTGCTGCTCGCTGCAGGAGGTGAAAGTGATCCCACTGGCTTTGCAGAAGGAGCAAGAGGGGGGAAGCTGCTGAGGCCAAACTCCAGAGGAGGAGACGGCTGACGAGGAGGAAGCTGGCTCGGTTTACTCTACACCATCAGAAACACACACAGTTTAATTTATGGTTTCATTCTATCACCAGTAGCACAAAAGGCCTCAAGTATTCAAACATGACAATAAGCACTTGTACAGCAGCTAAAACATCACGGTGAAGCCAAACGTACCTGACTGTATTGTCTTCCAGAGGAACTCAGATTCTTCCTCTGGCTGAGGTTTCCTCTCCTTCGGAGCAGAAACAAACACAGAAGCTTTGAGAAGGCGAGATTTATGCCTCTGCTACGCAGCATCACTCAGCCTGTCGGTGTCAGGGCAGAGGGGATCATACATCCACAATCCCATCTATTGAAAAGCTGAAGGACCTTCCTCTCAAAGCACAGTCACTGATATTACCTGTCAAATTCTTCTCATAGTTTCTTGTCTGGAGACACATTTTAATTCATTTCTGCATAATAAACTGGTCTGCATCAGTACAAACAAACTCTGCTATATTTGTCCAACTGGTTTGTTTAGACTCACTGTCAATCAAACCTGGAGGTCACCCCAGACTGTGGTTCAGTTCATTTGTGAGACAGAAGCTGAGCAGATACATCACAGGATTGAGTGACGGTGGAAATTCAGTAGCGTTCGAGGGAAAGCTGCTCCTTACTTTGAAACGTAATCTGATGTAAACCGTTTGGACAGTTTGTGATTCATTTCTACAGGAGCTCTGGGACGTCAGAATAAACAAACACATATGGAGCAGTGAGGTGCAGCTCCAGTTGGAATCAGTCTATCCAATGTGGTTTCATGTCTGAAGATCAGGAGAATTGTTTCCTAAAATATCCATCACACGGGTTCCTCGGGCTACACACTTCATGTAATCAGTCAATGCTGATTTTTTTTGCTTTTACAGGTAAAAGTCCCTGAAGCACTGGTTACTATTGGAGTTTCCATGTTCAAGGTTATTTTCTGGTTTTATCCCCCAGTACTAAATGTTTTTGTAGTTAATGTGAGTGTGTGTCTCTCTGTGTTTGTCCTGTGCTGGACTGCCAACCTGTCCAGACATAACCCAGATCCATTATAGTCCGTTGTGATCAGCTCAAGCACCACTCGACCTTATTAAAGCATTGCATAAGATTGATGGATGGATGACCGATGTACAAAATCTGAATTCGTTTCCATCCATGAACTACACAAATAAACAGGATGAAGAGTGAACAGAGGACAGCTGACGGCACAAACATTTTCAGACCAAAACATCTCACTGCCACGTTTGCTGATCACAGGCTTGGTGATTACAGTCTGTGCAGCAGTGAGTGACGGAGGCGGTGAGGCTGCAGGATGAAGCTCCTGCCATCAAGCACCACTGATGCAATCAAAGGAAAACGATGACACTCAGAACAGCTGTCGCTCCAAATACTGAAACCTATTTTTGTGTCTTCCGTCAGCAAAAGTTAAAAATGTTTAAATGTTCAGTGTGATGGCAGCTTAACAACGGAGATGAAACAAAGTGCTTCCTTCAATATTTCTGCGATGAAACATTAAAAAACTATTCAAGCGCTTTTTTTGTGTGTGAGTTCACATTCTCACAGGAACCCTACCCTGTCTTATTATTGTAGACGTCTATGTATAGTAATGTTTCCATCAGGTGTCTGCTGTTAGCACATAACAGCAAGAGGTTGCCAGGTATGAGTCCAAGCTACAGTCGTACGTCAGTGTGGAGTTTGCATGTTCTCCCTGTGCATGCATGGGTCTTCTCCAGGTCGTCTAGTGCTTTAGGTTAATTATTGACTAGAATCTGCCTCTCCGTGTTTGTTCTGTGACGGATTGCTGACCTGCCTTCACCCAAAGTCCAACTGGAATCAGATCCAGAGATCCAGACAGTAGTAAAGATGATGGATGGATCTTTTCATTTCATTATTTTTACTTTCTTTCTTCTGAAGTACCTTAAAATGCATTTCAAGTATGGTAGGGGGCTACATCAGTAAAACAAAGAGTGAAATTTATCAAGAAGTTGATTTCTGACTTTAAGATGTCTCATATTTAACGCTTTCTGCTACCAGCCGCCAGGAGGCGCTGTGTTTTGGTCTTGTTTCAGGGCTCTTTCATACAACTGATGGATTAAAATGCTGAATGTGTGACAGTTGTGATGTTACCTTCCCCGGTCAGGTAGGGAAGCTGTGGGCTGCCTGTTGCCCTCTGTCCTGCCGCTATGGCCTTGGCGGTGTGCGATGCCTCGCCCCCGTGCTCGTCCCCGCTTCGCCGGGGAGGCGGGGCACTCCGCTGACAGTGGATCTGATGACTGTGAGTCACTGTGTTGGGATTGCCGGCAGTCGGAGCTGGACCACCTCGAGCCTCTCCTGGAAGAGTTCAATCAAACATTGGTGTGATCATCCACAGACTGACGGTACACGAACACAACACATGGCAGAGCAACAGGAAGTTACCTCTGCTTGTGCTGATTGGGTGGTTGGAAGCTGGAAGCTCCCGAGAATCCGTTCATGGCCTCAGGCATCAGTAATGGAGGCTGCTGGGAAAGAAACGACATCAGCTTAATGACCTGAAAACACACAGCTGCTGCTCACACATTCAAAAACATGAAAAAACCAACAGCAAAAGAGAGATAGAGAGAGAGAGAGAGAGAGAGCAAGAGAGAGAGAGAGAGAGAGAGAGAGAGAGAGAGAGAGAGAGAGAGAGAGAGAGAGAGAGAGAGAGAGGGACAGGGACAGAGACAGTCCGTTGGATGTTGCCTTTTCAGAATGGAACAAATAAAAAAAATCACATGGGTCATGTTCATACTGAAACTGAGACATTAATCCAAATACTGAAACAGACCTTTGACAAATTTCAGATGAATAGATTACAAGAAAATTAGCAGCATCCCAGTAACGTGCAGACGGATCAGCGGCTCCGTCATCAGTTCAGTGTGATGTTTGTGGGATTGTCAACACAGTCGACTCACTCAGTGACAGTGTTTCCAAGACAAAAGCCAAACATGTATAATGATGTTTTGACAACATAACCCTTGAAAAATGACAGGTCGGTTCACTCTGTTCCCCATGCTGATTAAACACGTCCACAGTTTGGATTGATGGGTTGTCTGGTGAACACAATCAACACTCGGGTCTCACCGTGGCACAGTTCTCGTGTCCGGTGGTCGCTGAGGTCCACGCCTCATTGGGGAGACTGTAGAGCTGCTGTGAGTTCAGGGCGGGGTAGGACTGCTGGTAGGTGGCGGGGAAATAGGATCCGTACTGGCTGCTCCACTGGTTCACTGGAGCCGGTGTGTACTCGTTCTTCGGGGGGTAGGAAGCGACTGCCATGGGTTTGGCCTTTATCCTCACCATGATGGGTTTTTCCTTAAACGTTCGCACGTCTTCTCTCAGGTACCTGTAGGCCTGGAAGGACACACACCCAAAGTAAGTGACAATTTCTAGTGTCTTCATTCAAATTGTGCCAAGTTAAAGCAATAGTCTAATCCTATCTCGTCAGCTTTCATAATTTTTCATGGTTTTACCTGTTGTGCGTCAGCCTCTGATTCGAATGTGATGAACCAGTTATCGTTGCTCACAAACTCAGAGCTCAGAATCTTTGGAAGGTTCTCCCCTTCAAAGAGGGCTTCCACTTCCTTCACAAAACAAAGAAAAAATACTCTCAGAGTGCTTTCACACCAGGCTCCTCCAGAAAATCTGTTTGATCGGGTAGATGATGCAAAAAAACTCACACACACAACAAAAAAGGAAACAATTTCAGAACGTCATGCGACCATGTATCGGTCAGTGCTGCACCTTGTCATTACTCCACCTATGCTCACGACACACTTTCCTCACTTTTTCTTAGTTTTCCTCAGATTCCTCAGGCTAATGCAGTTTTTTTTCTACTAAGAATGTGCAACACACTCTACGTTGGTTCACTTCCTGTATTTGTGGTGGATGAGCTTCACCACACGCACAAACCACTTGAAGCGGACTAAACGGTGCTGGTGTGAAAGCAGCCTCACAGAATTCACTTCCTCTGTTTATCTTCGTCAACACTTCAATTTAAAATTTTCATCAGGCTGTAGGACTCTTGCCTCTTGAGGTGTGGTGCTGGGAACCTCGCGCAGGATCAAAACGCAGCGGTTCTGTTTGGACCGGACTTTCTGCTCACAGGGGGCCATATGGACCGAGGGTATGGCTGCAGAGAGCGGAGAATGTTTCAGAACAACAATAAAATACATTCATCACATTAAACTTGTCAGTCTGTGGGTTTTGGCTCAACCAATGAGAGCCTCCCGAGTCAAAACACAGAACTATTTCTAATGTGGCAGCTCCACAAAACAGTCCAGTCGTCCATCCTCTATACAGCTTTGTCATACTCAGGGTCACAGGTAGAAGGTCTATGTTACTCTGGACGAAGGCAGGTTACAACCTGTTCAGGTAACCAGTCCATCAAGGCAAACACACACACAGACACACACACACACACACCTTTTAGAGTGTCGCAGATGAGGCTCAGGTCTGTGGTGACGCTCTTGATCTTGTCCAAATTGGCCAGAGTGGCGATGGGGATGTACTGCTCACTGTCCATCTGGGACTGCAGGTACAGGTCGCTGCCCAGGTGCTCCCTGAGGAGAGGCAGAGGAAGACTGAGGCATGTCGGATGTGGAGAGTAAAACATGTTCAGTCAAACATGTTGAGTTAAAAGCCAGAAGGACGAAGGAAAATGTTGATATTTATACACGTAAATATGAGATATCTACATGATGTTGTTGAGTCTCTCACAGGCACAAAGACACTCTTTTATAGTGAATGTGTGCTTTCGGAAATTCTTGAATTCTTGGTGGCAGAGATGCAACAAGGAGCTGTAAACATTCTTTATTGATATGATGAGATTACACACAGTTTAACATCAATGATGTAACTGCCCCATTCCACCCAAAGAAGCTCTTCTGGACCGAGAGCTGGTGACTGTGGAAGTCACTGGAGAACAGTGAACTCCTCATCAGGCTTAAAAAAAATAGTTTGAGATGATCCCGTCTTTATGAGCTGGTGTGTTATCCTGCTGATGGTATCAATCAGAAGATGGTAGACTGTGGTCATAAAGGGATGGACACGGTCAGAAACAATACTCAGGTAGGAGTTTAAACAGTTCATTTGAAACTGAAAGAGCTTAGATGTGCCAAGTAAATCTCATTCACACCTTTACGGCAGCAGCTGAACCGCTGATTACAAGGCAGGATGGATCCAACCGTGAATGGTATGTACATCAAATTCTGAATGTGACGGCAGAAATGAGACTCATTAGACCTTCAAGGTTTGTCTCATCTTCTATTGTCCAGTTTTGTTGCGCCTGTGTGAACTGGAGCCTCTATTTCCTGCTGACAGCAGAGATACCCAGTGTGGTATTTTTTTTTCTGCTGTGGACCACTTCAGCTTCAAGCTTCATCCTGTTGGAAAAGCTAACAGATGCTCTTCTGCAGACTTTGGCTGTAAAGAATTGCTGTTCATAGGAAGAAGCTCTGAACACTGTAGATGGCCGTGTGTGAGAATCCAAGTATATCAGCAGTTTATCAAATACCACTAACGTTCAAAGCCACTTAAATCCCATCTCTTCATCATTTTCATGCTCGAGTTACACTTCAGCAGCTCATCTTCACCATGTCTGAATACCCTAACCTACCCTAACCTAACCTACACCTAACCCTATTGGCGAGTTGCATTAGGAACTAGTTGAACAGGTGTACCTAATAAAGTGTCAGGTGTGTGACTACAGATTATCAATCTTGGCTAATAGAAGACAACTGAAAGAACCAAGAGCAACAGCCGCTATGTATACGGTTATTACCTGGTCAGGCAGGTCTCCAAGAGTGTGTACAGCACTTGTTTGAGTTCATCTGTCAGCACAGAGAGAAAAACACTTTTAACCACAGATGATGTGATTTTAAAAAGAATCAGAAATTAATCAGATTCATACCTGCGGCAGGAGGGTCGCTGCACGCTCCATCAACTAGAGGGGCTTCAGTGGATTCTGTCTGGCATTGTGATGCACTGGGATCTAAGAGGCCCATGTCGTAGAGTTTGAACTCGGGTACGTATCCTGACAAAGGAAACAGATGTTAATAAAATGGCATGCACTAAGCATGTGTGTGTGTGAAGTGAAGTGAAGTGAAGGGACTATCAGCGTACCTTCCTGGCTGCTCAGCTGCTCGGGGAGCGGCAGCCATGGCTGCTTGAGCTGTGAGTAGGCGGGGTCAGGGATGATAAAGTTGGGGTTGGTCCATACCTCAGCATTGGGGTTAAGGCTGGGGGCAGCGGCAGGTTCCTGAAAACAGACCACACACCATACACAACAACCGTAAACGCTAATAGAAATAGCCCCACTTTAAAGGAGAGGCAACACTAAGTTGTTATGGTTATATTACAGTCAAATCTTTGTTTTGTCAGAACTCATTATTCCCATAAATCGGTCCCAAAAAAATGTAGGATGTAGGCTGTTGAGGCAGCAAAACAACAACAACAAAAAAAAAACATTTGCATATAATCACTCCACTGGAACAATGCATGGAAGTCGGCGTCACACGGCCTGTCTCAACTGAACATTTGCGAAGCTTTGAAGGCGTCAGGAAGTTATTAGAATATGGTGAGTCCGACCACAAGGTGCAGGGACGCTACATGCTAAGCTCCAGTGTGCTGCACGATGTGAAAGTGGAAAAAGAAAACAATGAAGAGACAATATGAAAACAGTGTTGTGGTTTCTGATTTGACCATAAAGACTCAACAAAGATTAGGAAGTCGTCCTTATCAACAACCTTGTACATTACTCGGCTTGTGTGATAGAATATTACATTGCCTCTGTAGCTGTTTTGTGCATAAACTACAGTGAAACAGCTTTGAGAAAATTCAATCTCATATATATTTTTCTTTTTGAGAAATTTGTTCTGGGATTTAGAAATGTCCTTCAAAAGTCCACTTTGTACTTTCATACTTACATACTTTCATATGTATTTTAAAGGCTGCAGCTTTTGACATTCAACCAATGAAACAAACTGGTATTTCTACTTTTACACTTCATTCTGAGGTCCCTCCCCCTTGTGTATGATGACTTGAACAGATTCAGGAACATCTTTACTTGTTTGTTCGACTCAGATCCACCGTCCCACCTGTTGAGTGCAGTCCATGTGCCAGTCCCACACACACGATCCCTGAGGCATCACCGTGCTGTAGGGGTACGCTCCCAGCAGAGCCATGGAGGGCTGCAGCTCTGAGACGGAGGCGGGGATCTCCTCTGCATCGCTCTCCTCTTTGCTGTCGTCCCTCTCTGACTCGGCCACGCCCTGAGCCCACCCCTCGCAGTTCTCCTCCAGACCCAGCTTGATCCAGTGGTGGGGGTAGAGACGACACGCGGTGGAGTCTGCGTCCTCTCCTAGCAGCTCCGACACCATCTCCCTCATCCCTCCCTCCTTCTCCCCGTCTCCCTCCTCTGTAGCAGCCGGCAGCTCGCGGCCCAGAAAGTGGATCTCGTAGGATGGAGTGGAGGCGTAAACGTCGATCTGTTCGGGGTCCACTGATATCAGGGTGGAACCATCTTGGCAGTCCAAAACTGAGAAGTCAGGAGGAATCAGAAAAGAGTTGTTGACATCGACACTCTGTAATGGCGCCTCAGTTGCTGCAATGTCTGGAGATGCTGATTGAATTTGGCTGTCCGCCGCAGGCTGCTCCAATAGTGATGTGTGCTGCTCCGTCTCATTAGATTCTTCAAAGTTACTTTCTTTTAACACATTTTGAGGTTGAAGTGAAGTGTCTGCTGTGGCAGAGGGAGATATTTCTAGTGGTTGAGAGGTTGGCTGTGAACGGTCTGCGGGGTCATCTTGAACTGGAATCAGAGCGAGCTGATCTGTAGCCGTCTTCTCTTCTGCTTCTTCAGGCGTAACAAGTATTACTTTCTGTGGTGGATTTGTCTCATCAGGCGTTTCAGACTCAGATGTGCCTTCAGAGAGCGATGAGCAGGATGGAGAGGAGGGGGGAGTGACAAAGGCTGTGACAGCGAGCACACGGTGAGCAGGAGGACGTGTGGGACTGGAATCCTGGATGATGCTCGGATTTACGACCACATGGTCATCACAGGACTCAGGCAGCACGTCACATGTTTCATCCGCTGATTCTCCGTAAGAAAAAACTTGACAGGTTTCAGGTGGGAAAACTGGAGCATCTTCCCTTCCAACAGGCTGGTTCTGATGGTTCATTTCTGCTGGTGGTTCTTCAACAAACTGTTTGTCGTCCTCACTCATGAGGGCTTGCTGAGAGGCTTCAGCTGATTCAGTTTCCACACCAGAGCCATGGACCAGTTTGTCACAAACAAACAGTGACTGAGGGAATGGCTGCTCCTGATCTGTGGGCTTCGTGGAGCTAAACTCAAATGTTGGATCATCCGACTCAACACTGAACTCCTGCGGGTGAAACATGATTTTGGCTGGATCCGAGAGAGGCGTTGACTGTTTGTGGCAGGAGTGAGCGACGACTTCAGTTGGCAGCGAGGACACAGTGGAGATGGTGGAGATTGAGGACACCTGTGTGAGATCGGTGTCTGCTGTGCCACTGCAGACGCTCACAGGGTTGGCGTCACTCTGTCCTCCAGGCACAAGCAGAGCATCGTCCTCCCTGTGGAGCTGTGACAAACCAGAGCCACTCGGTTCAATGGGTTCAGGATCTGATTCTGAACCCGACACGTCCTGATCTGCTCTCCGATCAGACTGATGCAGCTGATTGAGGCCAGAATCCACATCCTGATCTTTCTCCTGGAGGTCCACCGCTCTTCTTTGCTCAGCTTCCTCAGCATCCCAGCAGTCCTCCAAATACACAACATCTTCCTTTGAACACCCCACGTTCCCATGTGTACTAGTCACACACACACTGCACTGATCTGCAGGGACGGGCTCTTCTGACGTCTCCACTGTGGCACCCTCTGAACACTGCTCCTCCACACGTGCACTTTTCTCTCTGTGTGATTTCACTGAGATTAAAACGTCACGACCGCTATCAGATCTGTCCCGGGTTTCAACCACTTCACACCGAGCGCCATCTCCAGCGGACTCCTGAGGCTCCTCACAGGCCAGGGACTCAGACCTGGGCTCCAGTGGTGGTGCTTGTGTGGCAGGATGCTTTGAGGTGGTCTGCTCTGCTCCGAGTAAATTCTCGGTGGGTTTCTGTGAGCGTTCGACAACATGATGCCACGTGGAGGCGACTTGCTCATCGTGTGTCCGACTGGCCACGCGAGACTCCAGGAACTGTGCGTGGTTACAGACTGTAGCCGTCTCTGCGTGCGATTGGCTGGAGGCCGGAGACTCGGCGGTGCGACGTGCAGCAGCTGTTACCGCTTCGGCTCCTTGCGCCGGCTGTGCGGCTCCAGCTGTTTGAGACGGAGCGTGCTCGTGGTCATGTTCAAGGTCGTCTGCGTCAATCGAGCAAATGCTGTAGAAAGCTTGGGTCCTTGTTTCTGAAACTTGACAGAGCGTCGTCGTGACGACGCAGGCCTCCTCGCCATCCTCCTCCTTGTACTGCGCTCTGGTCGAACCCTGCTGTGTGACACTGACCGGATCACGTGATGCCTTGCTCGTTTTGACTTTGGGAGTGGACTGTGGCCCGGCAGGAGCCGACCAACTTTCCTCTGGCGTGAGGCTCCTCTGCTCCTCCGCAGGCTGATTAAACCATAAGGCCCTGAGTGTGGCGTTATCTATAATCCTCTGTTTGACCGGACTCCGACTGGACACCTCCATGTAGGGAGGTGTCCCACAGCTGGGCTCGGCAGCGGGCGTCACAACTGCCACTTTGTCTGAGTTTGTCTGTGAGTTTGTGATAATAATAGCCTCCTTCTCCTGGTCAGTGCTCACTGTTTTGAGAACCTGCGTGCGGCTGTCCACGCCGGCCACGGCCACCTCCGTCCAAACTTTGTCATCCAGTTCTGGGCAGATTGGCTCAGCTGGTGGAGGTTTCTTTGGGGCCGGTCCGCCCGGCACACACTTGTCTTCCTCCTCCTCCTCCTCGAGGCACACATGTTGAGCCACAGCAGCGGCGTGCTGCCTGACCCGCTCTGTCACATCATTCTGCCCATCGTGGTGCGGAGGCTGTAACAGACCGCTCCTCTCAGTCTGCAGGCCGAGGTTGAGCTCCTTACTAAAGCAGCACCCCATCTTCTCCGGCCTAGAGTGGGAATAAAACTAGAGACTGCGACGGCCACGCGCAGCAAGAGCCGACACAACACGAGACAGAAGCGTGAGCAGCTCCTCACGCTGCCTCAGCCACATGGAGAAAGAGGAACGACCCCCTCCTCACCTTCCCTCCCCGTTAACCCCCCCCCCCCCCCCCCACCCCGAAATAGCAAATGTGAAGGAGCTCACATGTTCCTGCCACTCAGCAGTGGGCTGCTCCCTGCTTCATGTGTGTGGACGTATGTGGGAGCCCTAGTTAGGCTACAGTTTGAGAGGGGGTCATCACATGGCTCGGAGGCGTCCAATCAGAGAGCGGGGCTGTGGCAGCATCCGCCCCTCCCACCATTCACTGCTCCTCTCCTTCTCTCACATACAACAGGTTTGTCCTCGCTACTCGACTTCCCCCTCCAAAGCCTCCGCCCCGTGTCTCCTTTCAAGGCCACTGCCACCCCCCCACGACCCTAAACTCCAGACATGTGGCTCTGGGTCAGGCCTCAACAATAACCCGCAGTAAAAACTGAAAACAATGATCTGAGAACAGTTTAAGGTTGATTTAACCAGTCAGATCTCAGGGCTTCCTGATAAACTTTGGACCGTTCACAAAGAAGACAAGTTCTAGTACGACGATTATCTCTTGATGATTCTTGTCAAAGCAGCAGTATTATAAACTCATCCTAACAAGGTGGAGAACCTTAAATATAGAAAACACTTATGAGAATTAAAGCTGTTTTGTTTTTTTTATCAAATAAAAATTATTTCGTATCCCTAGAGCGAGCTCACATACTACTGGGTGGACCTATAGTTCAAGAATCAACACTTTTGTGTTGAAGAATCAACACTATTTTCGATTGAACCATTTGTTGTGGTTTACTTCTGTCATTTAAAGGTTATTCATACCAAGCAGCAACATTTTTTTTTAAATAATTAGTAATACATGAAAGATATTTTGAGTAACAATGCATATTCTGAAGGATATCTGCATATTTTTGAACATTTCTGAAAACGACTAATAGAATGTGGCTTTCACCCGGAAGAAAAATAAATAAAGTTTTGACACTGAAACAATTTCACATGATTTGATCTGTGACAATATCCAGAAATGTTCTGGCTTAGTCAGGATGCTATTTTACATTTAAAAAAATGTGTCTTTTCATGTTAAACACTTGATGTTGGTTATTGAAGTCACAATACAGCTTTTTGAACTTTCTCTGTGTCTTTGCAACAAACCACATGGAAATTGGTTGTAAATTCAGTAAGTTAGGATCATTTCAATCCTAAAAAGAAGTGACGTGAAAAAAAAAGGTGTGGTTTGCAGCCCCCTGGTCGACTGTGTGAGGTAATTTACTTAAAGTACATAAAATGTTTTCATTGTTAATTTTTGCAATAGAGTTTAATATTAGTACAAGAAATATACACAGATACATATTGCTATCAACACATATCAATACTGTCAATGCAGGGTAGTTATAATAGCAGTCTAATCAAAATATTTTGGTAATTGGCTAAAGAATATTTTAAAACGAGATTATTCAATAAGTGTCTGATGATCAAGGATTTAATGAGGTGAATCTTTAAAGAATAAGTTGATGTGGAAGTGTGTGTGTGTGTGTGTGTGTGTGTGTGTGTGTGTGTGTGTGTGTGTGTGTGTAGTACCTGCTGGCAGGGCTCTTCGAGCGTTAACTGCGACTGTAGATCAGCCGGGTGGAACGGATCCTGCTGTGACGTCATGTGACTCTGCTGGACGGGTCCAGTGCTGCTGTGGTCGACGGTCACCGAGGAGACTGGAGGAGGCGGCGGGCGCAGAGAAGGAAATGACTCCCAACAGCAGCTGGCATGATGACAACACTGTCACTTAGTGCGGGCTGCTAGTGCAAAGTGCTGCAGAGCAAACTGGACTTGGTGTGTTTACAGTACACACACACACTCACACAAATCTCACTCATCACTATCATGTCTTCACAATACTTTTCACTTACCTCTCCATTCCACTTCCCTCTGTTTGTGTTTTATTCTAAATTAGGAATTAACATATATATTTGTAATGTTCCCTGACAAGGGTGTCGACTGCAACTGCTGATATTATAATGTGAAACTAATAAAAGATAGTTTTCATGACTTTGTGATCATTTTTATTTATTTTTTGTCACTTCTTATCTCTTTCCCTTCAATTCAGTTACACTTGATTGTTCTTGTCTTCATGTTTTGTCTATTTATAGTCATTTTACAGGTCGTTGTGCTCATTTTGCACCCCTGCACATCTTTTCTCTCCTTGTGGTCACTTGTTGTCTCTTTCTATGCATTTAGATTGTCATCGTTGCTTAGGGGGGGGCTTCATTCGGAAACGGTTTGCCGTTAACGTCCCAAAATCTCATTGATTGGTCCTTGGATTATGACAAATAATCCTTGAAGATTTAATGCAATTTGGTCAAATAGTTTTTGAGAAAAGTTAGTAACATTCATACTTATATATATATATATATATATACATACCACTAACTGGCTCTCGGTTGTGTGCATACATTCGCCAACGCCACACTTGTCACCATGGAAAGGCAAGATTATTTGTTCCACCGCACCATTCCATCACTTCATGTTGCTGCCATGTTCAGGCTGAGAGTGGAGGAAGGGGGCGGAGGAGCGGGGATAGCAGGGTGCTAACGCCTTTAGCCGTCCGCCTAAACGGCCTAACGGCAGCGTTGGGCGGCTCAGCGCGGAGCTCCAGCGCCTCTACGAGGGAGTACATCATCTTACCTCCCCAGGATGTGTTGGCTCCCCGAATTTAATGGGCTGGTCCTTGGATGATAAACAAATCATCCCTGAACCGTTCATGCAACTCGGCTTACTAGTTCTTGTTTTTTTGCGAAAAGTTGATTAAAAAAACCCAAAACCAAACAATTTACATACATACATACAAACCAATAAATACATGCGGACTAAAACATAATCTTTGGCGAAGGTAATCAGGGACTCACTGCTCCTTGTCTCCATCGCCTAATCCCGACCTCTCAAGAAACATGATCCGCGAACACACGAGAAGGGACTTTCAGCCAATCACCGAGCAGGTCCGGCCACCGGCGCGTGAGAAGGCGGGCAAAGGACGCTGATTTGTCAGTCACTCATATTGTTGCTCAGTTATTATTATTATTATTATTATTGCTCTATTCTTTTCCTCTTTTTATGGTAATTTCTGTCTACGTGTATTAATGTCCAATTAATTATTTTGCACCATTCATTGCCGTAGTACATCTTTTTGTTGATTTTAATTCTCCTTTACCATCAAAATGTCGTTTATTTGGTCTTCTTGTGTCTCGTTGCAGCCTCTTATGTTGTTTTGCATCTTTTTTGTGCTCGTTTTTATCTCAAATTGCCGTCGTAATTTGTTGGTTTTGGAAACAGACATTCAGTAGAGATTCTCTTCAGATTGCAATAATAATCATCAGATTTGTAGATTTATTTCTCGTGGTTCATGGAGAGAACAACATATCCACATCTGTTTGAGTGATTTCAGGAGTTACAGAACATATAGTAAAGATTACCTTTTCATATTCAGAATCCTAATTTCATAAGAAAGCCATGAACTAAAATGAGCTTCTTCCTCGAAGTGCCCTCGGTGTCCCCTCCACTGTTTACATCCGCCTCGCTGCTGTGAGGAAGGTGGGGAAAGATGAAGATGGAGCTTCTGAGAATAATATGATATAATAAATGTAACAAACACATTGAATGAAACATTGCAAAACAATTTTACAAACACGGTCACTTCATCCAGTAAAATGACATCACAATAGAGCTCAAATAGTAAATTAATTGATATTTCACAACGCTCCACTTATAAAGATGACATTTCTTTTCTAGTGATATATACTTTCAGCTTAATTTGACACATCATGTCATGTGCTTGAGGTGTCTTTAAATTTTTATGAGGTTTTTCAAGGCTTTTCAAGGCTTCTTTTTTGCCGTTCTCTGAATGAATTTTTAAATTTTTGCATCCCTTTATTCATTCTTATTTAAAATTCTCCACATTGATGCATTTATTCCTTCATTTATTTCTGCATTCATAAAGTCTAAAAGCCGTTTGTAGTTTTCTTCCCAATCTGTTTTGTTTTCTGGAACAAAAAGGCTATTTCTGTGTTTTTACTTTTTAATTTCATTTAGCTAAATATTACATTTATACATTCATCAATGTATTTCCTCATTCATTTACTTTCCCACCCATCTTCTATCCCGCTTATCCAGTTCAGGGTCTCTGGGTGCCGGAGCCGAACCTTTTCATAGTTTAGTCATTTTCTCAGGGATTTCATGATGCAGCCGTTTAATTTTACACATTTGTTCATTCATTATTTCCTTCACCTGTAGAAATCTTCATACAGTGATTATTATTTACTTTCTCTACATGTTTTAACCACATTAATTTATTCATGTATTCATTTCATATATATTTAGTAGATTAACATTTTTCTTCACTTTTTTGTAATAATTACTCGACTCAATTGCTTTACAGTTATAATGCTCCCAATATCATTCCAAGGTCAGAATTATAATTGTGAAAATACAGGAATAGCCTTTTTTATTACCAGTATTGATTATATTTGTGTGTTGCCATTTATTTTTATCATCAATGCCATTTTTCATTCTATATATATTTCTTTGTCTCTTCAGTGGTTCTTCTGTGTCTGTCAGTAGTCTTTTTTTTAATTTTTTTTCCCGGCTGCTCGTAGGTTTTTCAACAAATCAACATGCAGCACAAATGTGCTTTGAGTGTGAGAGGTAGAAAATAAAGATTGGAGTCCATGCGTGTCCTTCGAGACGTTCAGCTGCTCGCCTGTGAGACAGATTGTTACTCAGTCACAGAGCTCAGAAGAGCCGGTCCAGTGAGGGGACCCGTCCACGTGGCTCCCTGCCTTCGGCCCCCGCGCTGGTTTAGTTGTTTGCGTGGCGCCGGATCAGGAGTACAGGCTCCAGTAGATGGTGTTGAAGAGCAGGTAGGACAGTGGGAAGGCCAGCCGAGAGTACGAGTCGATCATGTAGCTGTTGCTGACCAGCAGGTCCACGTTCTCGCGCACCGACCGCTGCCGCCGCAGGCGCGTCCCCTCCGAGGGGCGGAGGTCTGGGCCCTGGGCGGGTGTGGTCAGAGGCTCGGTGGTCAAGGTGGGCGCCATCGAATTGAAGGGGGTCAGCTCGATCTCGTTGTCGTGGAAGCAGCCGTCAAAGGCCATCGCCTGGCTGGCGTTGAAAGTGGACGGGATCTGAAGAGGGAAAGAGAGTATTCAGAGGCAGAGGACGAAGCTCTGTTTATCTGTGCATATTTCGATATACTCTCTCCATCCATCCATCCATCCATCCATCCATCCATCCATCCATCCATCCATCCATCCATTCATCCATTCATCCATCCATCCATCCATCCATCCATCCATCCATCTCGAGTCTCTTCAGACAATCAGATTTGATAGCTCAGTTTGTCCACTAGATGGCGTCAGTATCAAGCAGCTGCGCGTTCTGCTGTTTCTGATGGAGTGGATTTCCCCTCAGGTTCAGTCTGCAGCAATAATCTGTTTCTGACCTTCCCCCTCTTCATCTTCCTCATTTCCTCCAGCGTGGTGCAGTAGTTCACGGCTGCATACTCGATCACAGACAGGAAGACAAACAGGAAGCTGGTCCACAGGTAGATATCCACCGCCTTCACATACGACACCTGGACAACAGAGTCACATTTAACCACGTTTTCTGTTAGTTTTCTCTCTTCACTCTGTAGTTCAGCCCTGATTTACACGTGCAGTAACTCTCCACCCAGAGTATTGCTGAAATATATAACCCAGCGTTATTCTTTATCCCTTATTATCATTATTATTGTTAATCTCTGACCTGTGGCATGGAGGACGACACTCCTGTTATGATGGTGGACATGGTGAGCACTGTGGTCATACCTGCAAACACAGCAACATTAATTACTTGGTTTTACTTCATTTTCCTGTCAGAATCCCCCCCCCCCCTTTTCTTAGAGTTTCACATTTTGAAGGCTGTTTTTGTTTTTTTTCTTTCAGTGATAGCAGAGTGCCAATATTTAGTGTTTATTTTTCAACTGATCAGCACTGACTAGAACAGTAGAGAACAAACTAATGAAAGATTGGATGGAAGTACGTGCATGTGAATGACAGACTATAAATAAATAAATAAAGCCCCCCGGCTAGATCAGTTGCTAGATCAGCATTCTCTTCTTTGTAGCGTTGGCAGGGTGAGGTGAGGCGAGTGCCCGGGTTTACCCAGAGACACTCGGGCAGGAACAGCCCGGCGGTCGATCCAGAAAGAGACCCAGGAGAGGACGACCATCAGCATGGTGGGAAAGTAGGTCTGCAGCATGAAGAAGAAGATGTGCCGCCGCAGGATGAAGTTAATGAAGAGACGATTGTACCAACCTGAGGCAGTGAAAGAAACAGACTCTGAACAAGGCTCTTCTACAAGTACCACACCGCAGAGAGTTTTCCCGGGATATCTGAATAGTTTCAATTCTGTGTGTGTTTGAAAGTTCAAATGCAAAAAACTCTTCAGATTTGTTGCATTTCTTACTGGAATATTGTAAAAGATTGAGTCCATGCTGTTTGAGTACCGTGGTACGACTCCCTAAAATCAATGGGCGTGTGCTGGAAAACCCAAGTCATGTTTTGTTGTTAAAGCACAGTTTCTCAAAGTTTATTGATTATATTTTCTTTACTTAGTAACGCACTACTCTCATATGACCACCGTTTTCAGGACGGGTCTCTTGTCTGTGAAGCCGCTTTATCATTAAACGGAACCGGGCCGCTCCTTGGTTCTCCTCCAAACTGACAATCAATCAATCAATCAATCAATCAAAAACTTAATTTGACCCCGGGGGCAATTAAATGGTAGCTAAGAGCAGACGATAATGCCACAACAGACAACAACTACATCAAAGGGGTAAATAAATACCAATAATTGTAAAAATCTGACAATAAAACAGCGAGTCAGATATAAATACAACAAAGAACGAAGGTCGAAGGTTAAATCTGTATGAACATGGTGCAGGAGGCAGGGATGTTGAGACGATGGGGGGTGTTGTCGGCAGCTGCTGAAAGTAACTAAAAAGTAACTTGTAATCTACCTTTCAAAAACAAGTAATCAGTAACCACGTTACTTTTTAAAGGGGTAACTAGTAATCAGTAATCAGATTACCTTTTTAAGGTAACCGTGGCAGGAGAAATGATGGGAAAAAAAGGATATTTTACCAAAACAATACCTCAACGTTTAGCATGAAAATATAATCACGTATAATATGACTGTCATCGATCGAGTCACTGAGACAGTTTCAGTCCCGGCAGGACTCTGAAGCTGTCAAACAGTGAAAACAGAGCTGCCGTTTTTAATCTGGAAATTCTTGCCTATTTAACAAGCAGAATTTATTTTACGTAGGGAATGTCGGTGAGAAAGATGATTTGTTATTACAGGGGTCGCCACAGCAACCAGCATCATAGTTTTACCGCTGGATGACCTTCCCGTAGCAACCCGGAATCCTGAACGGACCATGAAATATTATCTAATCTCCATCCAAGTCAACATTCAAACACAATGTGGTTAGACTCATACGAGGCAATCGATAGTAATACATTTTTGGGCCACATTTAGAAAACCCTTATGTGGTTTACTTTGTCTGTTGGGGAAAATGAGCCAAAGGCAGATGTAGGTAAATTCAGCAGAGCTTGGAAATGTTGTTTATTTGGCTGTATAGAACGCGTGTTCAGTCATATCTCCTCTAACTTGATTGCAAAACAAATTTAGTTGTATTTACACATCCACCGGTTTTCTGTCTCCAGATGTGAACCATTGGGGTCTGGGCAGGTTACACCCTGTACGGTTCACTCAACGCTGTGGCCAATCCAGAGTCATCATCCAACATAACACGGGATAGATTGTCTTCAGATTGTAGGACAGGGAGAACATGCAAACTCAATACAGAATGTCCAATGCAGCTCTGATTCTCCTTAGGGTTAGGGTTTTTTTTGAGGGGTTAACATCGGGTTATGCCGAAGGTGAAGCAGGAACACACCGGTGCTGCTGTAGAAAGCGAGGCCGCTGGAGGCGTGGAAATGCTCGATGAAGAATTGCGACAAGACGATCTCGTCTGTACGGAGGGAGTCGTTCCCGTTCTTCCAGTAAAGCATCAGGTCGTTCTCATTGTAGGCATCTGAGAAAGAGACAAGGAGGCGGTGGAGACAAGAGGACGAGCTCAGTGTCACAGAGGACAAACACAGTTCATGTGACATAGACAGGAGTGAAATGTGCTACTTGATTACAGTTCCGAGTTACCACTTTTAAAAACTACTGCAGTGATGTTACTTGTAACAGTTAACCAAGTAACTAGTTATTAGTATTTTATGTAATGGTCTACCTCAGTCACTTGATTATGGTCACTTAGCTGTATTATTGTAACGACACATCAGTCCATGGGAGGAAGATGCTCTATAATCTGCATGTTAGTGCTTCTTAAAGGAAACAGATTTATGAACTAATGACAACGACAAGTAGCGACAAAACAGCCGAGATAAACGACCAACATGGATATAGCTCTTAGAAAGGGAAGCGACGTTCTAGTTAAGCATGCCAATGCTCACCACTGCTCACCACGGCTCCTGTGCATGCAGGTTAATGCTACTCGGAGTGGAACGTCATGCTGCTGTCTCAGTTAGGTCTTTCTCTGTCATATTGAGTTGAACATTTAATGAAGGCAAACCCATAAAGAATCGTCTAAGTAAGTTACTTATGGTTTTCTGTATTTCATTTGTGACCATGTCACTATATTGCATCATTCTTTCCTTCTTTGGCTCTGGTGTCACGGCATGATGTGTGTGTGTGTGTGTGTCTCTCTTACAGCTCTCCAGCTCCAGCGAACAGTTCTGTGTGTCCAGCGGGAAGCTGCTGAAGTCCATCGAGCAGAGCGCCGTCACCGTGACCCTGAAACACACACACACACACACACACACACACACACACACACACACACACACACACACACACACACACACACACACACACACACACACACACACACACACACACACACACACACAGACCTAAGACTTTCAACACGCTGTCATCTTGCTCATATATATCACCATAAAGACTGCAGAAACCGTTCACCGTGTCCTGGAAAGACCTCTGAGGAAACCAAAGCACGTCTCCCTCCCTGTTTTTTTTTTTTTTCTTTTCTCATTCGTTCAATTTCAGGTGCATTTTTATTGGCAAGACAAGTGTAATCCCCTTCTGGAGCCAGAGCAAAGTGAAGGAAATCAGAGGATAAACTGTGAAAACAGAAGTCATTCGGTGGATTCGAAATGTCTGAAGTTACATTGTTTTGTCAGGATTTAGAGCAGAAAAACGGAATATTGTACTGCAATTCAGTGTGACCCGCCACATTATATGATGCAGGATACATTTGATCTGCCACATGTTGACATCAAGTCCAAACTTAGAGGAACCAAAAACCAAATGTCCGTGTTAAGATGTTGCAATGTGTAAGAAATTACACACAAAGAAATGATGAATTTGTTGGTGTAAATAAGCTGCATAAATTGCTATTTGGGTTATCTGATCCGTATATATTGGAAATATGCTTGCCATTGGGTGTATATTTTTCTGTGTCTGTTACTAAATATATTGCTGCTATTTCAACATATATATTCTGTATATAGGAGTAGGTATGTTGGTGTTATTTTTATTTATTTAATCAGTATATATTGGTAAATATATACATTTTGGTGTATTTTACCTTCTCATACTGCTAACAGTATTAATGTTTTTGTGTATTTGATTTGTATGAAATGGTGAAATGTTGCATTCATTTTAATTTAATTGTAGATATTGGTGGATGTGCGATGTTTTCTGTCAATTCTGACAGACATTTGTAACACTTCCATGAAGCAGGCCACTGTACCATCGAGCTTCAAGCAGGCCACCATCATACCAGTGCCAAAAAAGTCCTGAATAACCAGCCTAAATGACTATTGCCCCGTAGCACGGACTCCCATAATGATGATGTGTTTTGGGGGACCTGGCAACACAACTGCGTTGCCAGGTTCCCCACAAAACCACATCGTAAAGTATGCAGACGATACTACGGTGGTGGGCCTGATCCAGAACGATGACGACAGGGCCGACAGAGAAGAGGTGCTTCATCCGGCTGACTGGTGCGGGAGGAACAATCTTCAAAATGATCTGATGAGCCCCACCTGACGCTGTAGAGGATGTTCCCGTCGGGGTAAACCCGCAGCATGATGTTCTCCATGGTGGTGTCGTGGATGAAGGAGCGTTTGGAGTGGACGAAGAAGACGTCGGGGACCCAGATCTTCTTCACCAGCCGGGAGTCGAACGTCCTGCTCTGGTTGGTTCGAGACGGGAACGACAGCCGCTCGTCCTTCCAGTAGTGACGCAGGTACAGAGTCATGGTGAAGTCCTGCAGGACTCAAACACACACAGACATTTTACCATCAAGGGTTTGAATCTCAGGTCTCAGGCTTAATTGCCAAATAAATCTGTTTCTTCTGAGAATCGGTAGCATCCAGAATATAGTAACTCTATCCTTAGTATTTGTGGTACTAATTAGCAGTCAGAGAGACGGGGAAGGAAACTAGAGCCTGGGGAAAACGAGGGACTCAGGACCCAAAAGGTGAGGAAGCTTGGGACTCGGGACACAGAAACAAGTGAACTGAGGAACCAAGACCCAGAAAAAGTATTGTTAATTGTATAATTGAAAACGTGAGGTGAGACGCACAGGGGCATCACATATACAGTTCACGAAGAAGGGGACCTGGCATCTTTATATACAGTATACAAAGTAGGTTTATTCTCGTCTAATCAGTAAAACCTCAATGACCACTTGTATCACTTCAATAAACAATACTGTTGTTCCCTTCTTCTTAACCAAAATAAATTTAGATTTGATCAGAGGTTGTTTTCTCCTTTCCAGCTCCGTTTCCCACTCTGTTGTGGTTTTTGACTCTTCGCTGTGTGGATATGTCTCCGAATAACCTAAATCAATCATTTGATGACTGAAACGGGTTGGGGCAGTACTCTACGTGCACGAGCACATCGCCGCAGCCTGAGGAAGAACCACATTCACATTCCCACCGATCCACTTCAGGCCGCCTTGACAACAACGTCCTCCACACCATCTGTCACTCGGTGGACGCTCTTCAGTTTCTTTAAGCGGCAGGCCGAGTTTAAAGCGACGCACTTCAGAGGTCACGAACCACACAAGTGAACCGGTGAGAGGAGACCTCAGAGCAGCCTCAGCTCTTACTTTCATTTTCTTGAAGAGTGATTGAAACCAAAGTTATTGAAATCTCTCAGAATTACAGTTTATTCCTATAGTTTCAATAATGTAAAAAAAAAAAAAAAAGGGATTTTTTGGGGTTTTTTGTAGAGCTAAACCGTTTCACATTCCTTTTTTTTTTTTAATAGAAATGCTTGAGAGTTCCGGTCGCTGACAGCGGACAGCAGTTGTAAGAGGGAGAAGAAGCTGGTGGCCTGACCTGGCAGCTGCAGGGCGACTGGTTTCGGTTATTGGTGAAAAAAATGGCTAAAAGGGGAAGCTCTCCGCCGCTTTGAAAACACCTATTAACCTTTTATGTTTTCTTTTGAATTCTGCTATGAAATGTGCAACCTGAATAAGGAAATGAAAATGCAGTTTGAATGGACTATTATTAATTTCATTTATGAGTCAGTTTATGCAGTTATATCCGTGACATGAAAACTGTCAAATGTCAAAGTGAATTTTGGTCACTATTTGCGGGAGTATCTTTTCGAAAATTAAATCCGAATCGTCATTTTCATTTTCATCAAGTCACAGAATAAGCAGCCTTGTCAAAGAAAATGAAAATGCAGTTTGGATGATTGATTATTATTTTTCATTTATGACAAAAAAAAAAAAAATGCAGTTTAATCTGAAAATGAAAAAGCATTTCTGTTAATACATTTCAAACTGATTTTTGAGCCACATTCGCTTCCATAGATTAAAGAGTGACGTGGTCATTCCTCACCATGTTGACCTCAGAGATACTGTCGATGCTCTCCACCTGCACGTCGATGCCCACGGGGATGGCCGAACCTGAAACGACAACGCGGGGCCTCGTCACACTTCAAAACATTGACTCCAACTCTGAAATTTGAATCGGCATCAGATGAGAGAAAGTATGCTGACCATCTCAACAGCCTCCAAGAACAATTTACATTGTTGTTTTAGGTCAGCGTTCACAGGCCTTCGAGAGATATGAAGCGGGGAAAGAGCACGTTACTTCAGTAACTCGTCTCCTGTGCTTGATTTGATTCGTCGAACCCGTTCACATGAAAATGATCTCAAACCTTCTTCTGATCTTTGCAGTGTTCAAATCTCACTAATTGTAGTTAGTATTTTCTACACTTAACAAAGATCGTATCGGAAGCATTTTGTGATTATCTAGCAGTCTGTGATGTTGCAGTATACAAACAGTGTTGTTCATGAGAAAAACCTCTCTTTCCATTTTGAAGCCCAGTTTCAGTAAAACAATCAACATACCTGAGTTTGATTAATTTCAGATAAGCTGCATTTTCTCAGTTTACATGGACATAAAAAGTGGAATGTCTTTAAAACTTGCACTCCGGAAGCTCTTTACAGTAACAACCCACACCTTTGTCACGTAAAGGAAAATCAGGAGTGAAAACAAAGTTTACCGTTGTCACTTGGAAACACTGAATCGGCACCCCAACAGGAAAAGCTGTGTGTCCATGTTTTTTCATAGTTTTGTGCACAAATCAAAAAACGTTGTTGTATATGTGAAATTGTGGGAAATAAATAAATGAAATGAAGTGAAATCTGTGAATCCGTGTATGTCTTTCTGTTTTCTTTGCGCTCTGATGGATCCTCACCTGTCCAGGTGTATCCGTCTTGAATCTTTAAATAAACCTGGACCAGTTCCAACGTTCACAACCCTGAACTAGGGTTACAGCATTGTAGGAGATTGATGGCTTGTTTTGTTTTACAGATCCACAACCGTGACTCCAGAAGTCTCATTAGTGAGTCTCATTAGTGAGTCTTAATTCCGTACGGCTTCAAGATGTAGAAAAAGCGAATGTTTGTATCTATTTGGAATCAATTCGTCACAAAAGAAAAAAGAGACATGATTTGTGTATCTAATTCTAGCCCATTCGATCAGATCTATTTCTTTAATCCCATCATCTCTTCTGGCCCACAAACCTCATTTTGGTTTGTGACATCCTGTGTCTTCGCCACCGGCTCGCCGCAGCTGGCAGCATCTGTCGTGCGGCGCCCGCTCTCCTCCAGTCGCCTCATTAGCAGATTAAGCTCGTTTCGCCACTAAAACCTGAGCAACCCGATTTGTTCACATAAGCAAAGCAGAGAACAACACAAACCGCCTCCCAAATAACAGAATCCTCAAAAGCAAACGAGCGTAACTCAAGGCTGCTCAATTTACACGATCCACCGCGCCGATTCCACACGGCAATCACGAGCGGAGAAAGTTTGGGACGGAGTTTATTTCGTGGAGCCCACATCTAACTTTAGTAATGTTTCGTGGTCTTGTTCCTCTTTGCAAATTTCCTCGGCTAAGTTTAGGCTTTATCCTCCGCTGTGGCCGGCAAGGGGAAGAAAAAGCCTCATTCCTGCGACGACCACAAGCATCAACAATGACTTCACCGCTGTGTCGGAGGGACAAAAGCTCCCATCTGACTGGATAGGAAGGTGAAAGTTAAAGAGTGAGAGGAATGCTTGGTCTGAACTGACGACGTCTGCTTCAAGAACAGGTGAAATATGAACAAATGGGAACGATTCGTTTTCTAAACCGCTTCATAAATGCACCTGACCCCAGCTGACTGTGATCTTTACACCTGGACAGGTCAACAGTCCATCACAGGACAAACACAGACAGAAAGTCACGTTCAAGCATACAGGACATTAAGGCGCTTTCTTGAGTTTCCCTCAGAAGCGTTTGGAAGCTCTGAAGCCAGAACTTTTTGGAAACAACTTCCATCGTGCAAAGTTTTTGAAACGCATTGCTCTCCGTCTCCCTGTAAGTAGGAGAGACGCAACTTTTCTAAAACGCTGCAGTGCTGCAAATGTGCACATCGGGTCACTGTCAGGAGTTTTTCTTTCTTTTGTGCGAGTTGCTGGTCAAAACTGACAATGGAAGATTGAGGGTGTTTGTGCTGCTCACTTTCTAGAATTTAACAGAACTTCTCCAATAAAGTGAACACTTAACTACACCATCATCTGCATACATAGAGACTTCTTTTTTCTTTTTTTACATAATGCATATAATGGGTGGCTTGAACGTTTACATCGTACTGGTCACTGAGTGCAAGTGTGTCCAGTTATACCCTGCGTAAACATTTAACACAATCCTGAACTAACTCAGTCCTTCACTCAATGGCAACAATAAAGAGAAGTAAGTCAGCTTGGTTTCTGAGAGGCGTCTGCTTGTTGGTTGATTATCTCTGCTGTTTTGTTGCTGCGTCTTCTTGTTGCTCTTGGTTCAATAAATCTTCCTTGAAGAAGGGCTGACGTCCAGATTTTAGAGCGTCTTCCTCCCACTAACTTCAGCTGAACTTAAGTCATTATTTGACTGACCCACACTCACACTGTTTGACCATTATGGAGACAAAACACGCTGAGGAAGGACATTATATGCAAGAATAGCTTTACGAGTGACTAGTTACTTTTTTTATTTGGATTCATCGGTGTAATGATTTGAATACATTCTTAAAGATGTACTAGTAACTGTAAGTTGGTACACATTTTCAGGCACTGATTCACCACTGGTTCCAAACAATGCTTTGTTTGTTTTCCTCCCTCACGGTTTGAGTTTTACAGTATGGACTGTTTTGGAGAATTTTTAGAAATACTGGACTCAGTAAAGTTTTTGTTTACTACAAAACTGAAAGGCAGATTTCATGAGAGCGCACATGCTCTTTTGCTTCAGATTTGTAACTCACTGAAACCATGTCTGCCGGTCCAGCGTACATAAACACCCCGTCGCACACATGTGGGTTTGTTTGTGACCTCCGTCTGGACGTGGTTTACTGGCCCACATTCCCCTTTTCGCCCTAAAGGAAGGAACAATCTTCCACTCCAAGGTGTCTGTGTGGGTTTTGTGTGCGTGAAGTGTGTTAATTCCTCATGAATGTTAGCAGCCAGCGGCTCAGTAAAGACTTTATTTAGTGTAGTTCCTCTGACAGTCCGAGCCATAAAGCTCCAGCCAGGGTCCGGCTTTTGTCCCTGACTGACTCGTTAAAACCACCAGCGGTGCAGACTCAACATTTAATGTCACCATGGCAACGAGAGCGGCCGGTGGGAAAAAACCTGAGACAGAAGGTCAGTCTCTCTCCTCCTGTCCTCCTCACTGCTCCACTTTTCCCACGTCACGCCCAGTCAGGCTTCTTTATGGACACGTGCAGAAGCCGTTCAGCTTGAAGTCTGTCTCAGAGGGTTCGATGTCAAATGCTGGGTGGTACGGCTCCGGGAGGCCAGAAGTCTATGGGCCCGGGCATCACTCTACCATTGATTTCCCTTCATTTATGTTACTGCTACAGCCAGTTACTGCTGATTGGGCTTCGATATGTGAACTCCCAGTCACTGTTGCTGGTCATAGCTTGACTCCCAGCTCTGCTACAAGACCAATGAACTGAGCCAGAATCCAGCTCAGCTTGTTTCACAAAGCTCCAGAGATCGCCTCAGGTGGTCCCACTGCTTCAGTGGAGTCATTATTAAAGGTGTTTTATAACTGAAAGTCCACAGCGCTGATAATTCTGTCAGAAATAGGATTATTTCTCCTTGCAAGGCTTCAAAATGCAGCAGAAGTTGCCTGATTCTGTTTCTGGTTTTTAAATCCTCCGTGTGGGTGAAGCTACAACATCTCAGTTATTGAGCTGCTGTAGATTTAACTTGATAACACATGTAAATCTCTCCTGAAGCAGCTTTAAGGTCATGATGTTTTTTTTGTCCCAAATGTTCGCTCAAATAATGAGTGGTTTAATCCCTTAAGGCCAGCGGAGCCACAAACAGATCAATTCATGCAGCCAAAACGAGTCAGTGGATTTTCAAAGCTAGAAAATACACACATAGTGTGTATCACGGGTATTTGATGAAAAGTTGGCAAAACTCCCAGATATTTCATGTCTTTTATCTTGAAGTTTTCTCAAAAAGTTCTTCCAAAAGGTTCTTTTTTTTTTACATTTGATCCACATTTGTTCTACAATCTCATGTGATTATTGCAGAAATATAGGTTTATTTGGATGCACTTAGGTGTGTTTGATAAAGGACATACACTGTGACTTGCACTAGTTTTATGAGCACAGTTCATATAATCAAATATTGTGTTTAAATTCTCACTGAACTCTTATCCAGACTAGTTAAATGTGCAACAATTCCTGCAGCTTTAACCCTTCACTGTGCACTCACTGACATATGTGGAAATGGAAAAAAAATTTTTTCTTATTGCAGAATAGTTCTTATGGGTTCTTTTTGTATTTTTTTGCTATGGGGACTTTTTAAAGTAATTGAAAAAGCAAAACATCAAATCTTCTTATTTCATGTCTCTGATGAATGCATTTTTGGATCCATTTGAAATGCTGGCCTTAAACATAGCACTTTATATAAAAAACTACTGCAACTACTTGTCACAGAATACATTTTCCCCCCATATTACTACATTGCATTGCAGGACAATGGTGTTTAATAATATATAGCCACTTTTTTGAAGGGATAAAACTAATTTAGGGAATGAGAAATGGGGAAATATCTGATTTGTTTCAGTTTTACATCACTTTCCAAGAGATTTGGCTGCATTGCATGAATTTGTTTGTCTATATTACACTTAAAAGTCTTGAAGAGTTTGAACCGTAACTTAAGAGTAACATTTTTTTTAAATCTCCATATATTTCAGTGAGGTCCCAGGTCACAGGAGGACATGTCGACGCGGCGAAACATGGTCAGCGAAGGGTTAAAGGTGGCAGGAAGTTCTTGTGGGGCCTTTGGCTGTGGGAGGGGGCAGGTGGGTGGCGGGTGGGTGGGGTGTTAAGAGGTGCGGCTTTCAAACAGGGTCACAGTACAGCATCCATACTGATCCAGAGCAGCCATGCGTAATGCGGGCAGCTGTAATGGAATGAATGCTGGCAGCAGATTGAGTGACGTTTTTAGCCTTTGTTTTCCAAACCTTGAAAATAGCGCAACAAATCTGTGGGTTTCCTCACATTTACAGTCAGTCCTATGTGCTTTGCATCAGAGCTAACCTTCAAGGAAACCTCACAGAATGTATTTTCCCTCTGAATCATCGCCGACGTCACTCAAATCTGTCAGAGACTCAAAGGAGTCCAGTTCACTGTCGCTGTCTCTACCCGGAAAAACCAACAGAGCTTGAATTAAAGTGAGTTTCTCTAGTTACTCTTCCAAGTATATCACAAAGAAACTATTTATATAGCATTTTCATGCAGGCGAGTGCAATTCAAACTACTTCACTTGCATTCATACGGTTGTAATAATTTATGATGATTGTCAAGATTAAGAAAAATGGAAGTGGTTTGAGAAACACCTTCAAGTAGACAACCAAATAAGATCAAATTAAAAAACAAAATTTGAAACAGAAATATGAGATTTAGATAGTAAAATGAGAAAAGCTGACATCAAAAAAGAAATAAAACTGAAATGAAGATACAGAGAGTATTTACTTTAGGCCCTGTTTAGGCGGCAATGTTTTTGCATTTTCATGAAAGAAAGGTTTTGCGTTTACACTGCAAAGTTCACACAGAAATGGCAGATACACTGAAAAAAAATGTAGTCAGCTTATCAGGCCGTGAGTCGGCGCTGTTGGTAGAGTTTGTAATGAAACCACACACACACACACACGCACGCAGAGAACAACACGCTATAAACGGCGAGTCCAGAGGCATTGGTATGGACAGACGAGGGAAGTTCGACTGCTATTAGTCACTGTCAACTACAAAACTACCAAGTCCCAGGAGAACATGGACTGGAAGTCATGACCCTCTGGAGGCAAATGTTGTTGTTGTCCATCTACTCGTGCATGTGGAAAAAAACTATTGCCTACACTCTTGGTGCGCAAGCACAGCAGTAGCATTCAGAACGTTGCATTTTCTCTCGTTTTCACAGAGCTGGAGTTGGAGTATGTTTGTCCACTTCTGGAGCTGTTTACAAAAAGTTGCATTTTCAGTGGCTCCAGGCACCAAAACACCCACAATGCAACGAAGGTTTTCGGTTGTCGTGTGAAACAGGGCCTCAGTGAGCTTGTCACTTTTGTCACACATAACATTATTCATGTTCAGCATTCGTGAAGCACACCTCTGGTAAACAGGAGCTTAGCTGAAAAATAGCTATAATCGTAAGTCATTTGTTTTCATTTGCGACAGCCAAACGTCAAAAGGCAGGATCGAATGAGAAACATGTTTGAAGGGAAGCTCAGCTGAGTGGTAAACATATTAGTCCACACCGGCTCCGCTCTGTGTGAGCGAACCTGAGTTCACAAGACGTTTCCTCGACTGCACGGGTAAGGACACATACGCGAGTAATGCACCCAAACCTGTTTCCTTTTTTTTTTTTTAATTTTCTTTATTTTATGGAGGCAATAAATTTGCAAGTCAAAACTGACATTTGTCACCTGAAACTGGGCCGAGTGAGGTTGAGCGTGAGGCTCTGCAGCCAAAACACACAGCTGATTATCCAGCACAATCCAAAGCCAGCTGGTAAACGAGTTACGAGCAGCTGGCATCGTGGTGGGAAAAGGTTCAATGTGAAGCTTAAACCTTTCCAGGGGGTTAACTACGATTTATAGGTTAAAGGTTGACCTGGATGTATGACTGCTGCATGTGCAAGAAATTACAAGAGTACAGAGTATTTCTGGAGGGTGGAATGACCCTGAAGGCATCTGAGGAGGAGGAAGAGGTGGAGGAGGAGGAGGAGGGTAGGTTTTGATTCTCCAGACGTCTTGCGTCACAACACACACAACAAGCTATATGCTTATCTACGGACGGGAGGAAACTGCAGAGATTTCCCTCGCTGTGAAATTATAGTGAGTGGAAATGCCGCACGGCAGCGGGGCAGACAGTGGTGGCTTTGTTGTCCCCACCCTGAACGACAGGCAGGACCACAGAGACGCCGCCCGTCCGAGGAAGGACAATCAGTGGCAGCAACGAGGCTGCGCGCCAGAGGAATGTGCAAAAAAATCCACTCAAAAGGCTCCATGTTGAAGGTTTCCAGGTAAAATAAATGACCCCGGCGCATGTGAAAGTGTTCAAAGGCTCATGTGACGCTATCAACTGAAGGCCTGCATTCACCATAAAGACATGACTGATGGCAACTTTCAAAGAGAAGAAGAGTTGAGTTTCGTCAAGGTAAAGTTGGGAACAATGAGAGGAAGAGACGGCTGCCGGCAGAAGAAAGACGGCATTGTCCTCCATTCAAAAACGTCTTACTGGTTGTTTACATTTTCATGAAGAGCCGCCGCGTGTGAGTTGACAAATACGACATGAGTGAATATCCGTGAATAAAAGCCTCTTAAAAAAAAAAAAAAAAAAAAAAAAAGGCTCGGGAGAAGCCTATAATGACTAGATATATGTATCGTTCAGTCAGTCTATTCATATTCATACACACACAATACATACTGTATATAATATGAAAATTTCAAGGCGTTTGTAACAATGTGAATTCGTGAAATAACACCAAAAGCACTCTTTTTCGTGCTCTCATTGGGATGTCTTACTGTAAAAATACTGTTTCATAGAATTATTAAGCCTCTTTTATATGTGATCATCATCAAGTGGCTTACCCAAGTGAAAATGTACGAGTGTTAGATAGCGATGGTGATTTCTGATCTGGATCTGCCTTAATGTGGCCACGCAAAGCAGATAATGAACCGTTATTATCGATCACATTAAGAGGTTTCTACTTGGAACATTGATATCATTTTAATCCCCAGTTCACGTCATGCAAACATCTGCCGCTCTGCCTCGTGCGTCTCACGACTGTATTGTGATGATCTTTACTGCAGACCCCAGATAGTTTCCCACCCCTCCATCTGCTCCAGACCTGGAATAATAATCCAGATTAATGCACACGAATCCCTCCAACTCAAACAGTAACTTGCTCCACTCATTATTTTTGCAGAGCACACATAGAGACACACAATCACATTTGAGTGGGCACACAGAGTTCTACTGTATGCCAAATGCGTGCACACGCACGCACGCGCGCACACACGCACACACGCACACACGCACACACACAGCCTCACAATGGTGTAATCTGGGTCAGAGATGGTGATCTTTTTTTTTGATAGACACATCCGTTGTCTGGGTGACCCAGTGCCCATCATCACATCGCTATAGCGACATCATCAGCGTGGGACGAGGAGCGATTTTAGATTGTGCATGAGTGGATTAAATAATGTGGAGCTGGCGGGGGGGGGGGGGGGTGGGGGGGTTGTCTCGAAACATGTTTGTATGTTTGTGTGTCAGTATGAGTCTTTACATTGACTCTAGTAAAGCCTGATGAGAAATATGTCATTTTTTTAGCCTTGAATGTCACATTATACTCGTATTCCACTTGTAATCCTTTTGTTTGACATTTGGCTGACGCTGTCCCGGTCTCTGTCGTCCATTTGCGTCAGTCATATTTAGCTTTTTTTCATAATCATGCCTGTGTGTTTGTTCTTATCTAGTTCATTTGTAATGTGTTTAACAACCTCTGTGTGTGTGTGTGTGTGTGTGTGTGTGTGTTTGTTTGGTGTCGGACCTCCAAAGCCCGGCCTCATGGCGAAGTCGTGTTCCTCGATTCTCAGCAGCTGTTCACTTTTTATCAGCAGTGTTTTGGTGCTGTCCTGCCTCTTCAGCTTGTAGTCGATGCGTCTGTGGAAACACAACACACACTGCATTCATGAAAATCTGCTTTTTAAAAGCAATAATGGAATGAGCTTAAAATACGTTTTTCACTTTGTTATCGACTGGGGTTAAGGTGATGACTAACTAGTTATATTAAGGCTGTTATTACGGGGTTTGATTAGACTGTTTGTGATTTTCTATCACCTTCACTGCCCCCCACCCACCCCCCTCCTCCTCCTCCTCCCGAAACCATAACTTTAATCAAAGGCTCAGCAGCTCCATGAACAAATAACACACGTGCACTCATGCACACGTGTGTGTGTTTGTGTGTATGTGCAAAGCATTTTGGTATTGTGGAACAAACAGTCTGTCATTACTGTTGCCAGACTGATTGAAGCAGCTGTAGCGTGATCTAAACAGTATACTGTATATATGAAAGTTTTACATGTGAGCGTGTTCTTTCTTCACCCAGTAAAGTCAGAAATATAAATCTGAATAACACGTGAAATGAAAGTAAAGTTTAGCACTATAGTTTTGGCTTTGTTTTGAAATATTATCATGCACAACCCCCCAAAAAAAGACATCAAATACAAACATAGGCTCGAAATAATATGAAGTCACTAACCAAAAAAACCAACATTAAAAGGTCCACCAAGAGACAAAATCTTTTGAAACACAGACAAAAGAAAAAAAATACAAATAAACTTCCCACAGAGAAACAAAATGATTTGAATAAGACATCAAAACCAAATGACCAGAAATGGGTTGGACGCAACCTCAAAGGAAAATAGACAAACGATCACAAAACTACAGCGATGTCACACCAAAAGACCTTCAACAACAAGAAATGACAACCAGACCCAACTTGACCGCAAGGAGGCACAAAATGACTCAAATAAAACATGGAAACACTTCAAAAAGTCACAAAATGAACACAGTCACTTTAAAATCATTAAATAAAGTATATACATGCTATATACAAAATCTGGACACAAAAGACATACAAGTTAAACTGAAAACACAAAATTAATGAAATTAATGTAAACAAATACAAAAGTACCAAGAATAGAAACAAAAATGAAGGAAAAGACGCAGACCTTCTACAGCTTGTTGTGGGAGAATCTGAACTAAAGGAAGCTGTATTCTTAGAATGATGATGATAATGATGATGATGATGATGATGATGATGATGATGATGATGATGATGATGATGATGATGATGATGATGATGATGATGTGGTTGTTGTGTAGGAGATTGTGGATTTCATGCCCCTCTTACTTCTTATACACACAATAAACAGTTTGTGTTTCAAACAAACTGTAAACTACATGCGACTGTGAGTCAAGCAGGGAAACCCACAAGGACCAGTGGGCAGGAGGGGTAAGTACAATGTGTGTGTGTTTACAGACACACTTTTTTAGTCTGCCCCATTGAACACACACACACACACACACACACACACACACACACACACACACACACACACACACACACACACACACACACACACACACACACACACACACACACACACACACCAATGTTCAGTCGCTCCTCGCAGACACGTTCGCGGGTCTGGTATTGTGTGGAGGTCACCAAATAATTTGAGCCAAATCCCATTCCCATAATCCCTTAAATTAACCTTGAACCACACACGTCACAATCTCCCCAAACAATCCCAATTTATGACTAATCTCCATCCTCGGGCTAATTTCATTAACTCGAACCAACACGGGGAACAGACTGTACGTCCAGCACGCTGCTGAGGTCCACAAGTCACAAAAAAAAAACAACAGCCGAGAGTCAACAGCAACAGGACAACGTCCCAGAGACCAGCGGGCGGACGAGTCGCACCTCCAGACTGAATCTCGACTATTTTGCTCGTTATGACATTTAGCACATCACATTAGTTTGAGCAATACAAAATTTTATTGAGCCACTAAATCACCACAAGGAAGACGGCAAAGAATCGTGAAGTTGGATGGCATTTATTGTTTTGTTATTTTATATTCACTTTTTTTTTATTTTGTGTTTGTTGTTGTTTTGAATCTTATATTGTTATTTTGAATGTTTTTGTTTTGAATGTTTTTGTCATATTGAGTCTTTTGTTGCTGTTTTGAAGTGTTTTGTTTGTTTTAATTTTTTATTTATTTTTTGTCGTTTTGCATCTGTTTGTTGTAAACTTGCTTCTTGTTGTTTCTAATGCATCGGCGGTCATTCCGCCTCTGTTTTGTCGAAATCTGTTGTTTTGCACCTGTTATTCTATCTCGCCTCCTTATTGTTGTATGTTCTCTGTTTTTGTTTATCCTTTTGATTTGTTCAAATCTTTTTTTTATTTTTTATTTTATTGTTGTTTTCTTGCTCTTTGTTGCCATTTTGTATCTTTTTGTTGTCACTTTGTGTCTCTGTATGTATTTTGTATCTATTTGTTTCTGTTGTGTATTTTTTTGTGACCAAGCAAAAGTTTACTTCTCTCACCACCACTACTGCTTTCGAATAGAATAGAATAGAATAGAATAGAATAGAATAGAATAGAATAGAGCTTACATGCTCTGCGGACTGGAAACCTAACAAGCGTGGGGACGTTCAGCAGCAGCAGCAGCGGCAGAGTTTTAGTTTTTCATCTGCTTTGGCTCATGTCATCAATATGAGTGCATCCACCTGTCTTCAATAAACACTTTATCTAAGTAAGTTTGTGGAGCAAACGCTCAAGGTCACACCCACACTTCCATCACAGGACACAGACACAATCCCTCCCGCAGTAAAAAGGTAAATGAACTGTATTTGTACAGTTTGGACCAGGTGCTGGACTTCCACTGAGAGAAACTTGTTATTGCTCGCATCTGAAGCTGCACTCTGCCTCATCTCTGTGCATCTGCTGCTAATGCCTGTTGTTTCTGCTTCTCGGTTCACAGAGATCCGCTGCCATTCAAACCAGCTGTGACTTTGTGGATCAAGGTTATATTGTTATGGTGCCGGTGGAACACGCACATGTCAGCCGTGAGCCATGCAGAGCGTTTGCGTTTGGAGTCAAGCCAGGGTTGAGTTATCAGCTGGCAGAGGGGACAATACAATCTGACGTACACAGAGACCGACAGACTTCAGATAGTCATCAGAAATATTACAAAATGATCATGCTGTTCTATTTCTGCAGCAATTTCTCACAATAAAAATGAATTGCCAAACAACCTGTTCCCTGATTAGACCAGGCGCCTGCAAACTTTATGATTGACTGAATTAATAAATAAATACAATTATAAATCATCTTGTCACTGTGCACACAGACTTTTCTATGATAGAAATTAGCTTCTCATCCTCAATGATGCTAAAATAAGGACAAAGATGAGCATGTACAGATATGTCAAATATGCAATTGTCAAAAATAAACGTTATGTACAATTAGAATTTTTATAAAAAAAAAAAAGAATAAGAATAAAGATAATGTGCATCATAACAGTATATACATTAAAAATGATCAAAATGAATAACATGACTCAGTGTAAAATCTGATTTTTAACTGGCGCCACAAAACACATTTAACCTTTAACATCAGGCTGACGCAGCTTCTAAAGTTTCTTGAAAACAACCTCAATTAGTATTTAAACTGAAATGAGTGTTTTGGCTCATTTTATCATCAGATATATTTCAGATAAAGAGGTACAGTGAAAACATCAAAGGCTCACTGTTAATGTATGGGGCCCAGCTCAACCGTGTGGGTTAATTACAGGTAATTACACTAATTAACACACATGTTAATGTGTTCAATGTACTTTCATTGCAACATTTCAGGCACTGGGAAAGGCATAATATCAATGTGTGTGTGTGTGTGTGTGTGTGTGTGTGTGTGTGTGTGTGTGTGTGTGTGTGTGTGTGTGTGTGTGTGTGTGTGTGTGTGTGTGTGTGTGTGTGTGTGTGTGTGTGTGTGTGTGTGTGTGAGGCCCAAAGGTCATTCACACTGGGAAGTTCCAGGAACCGTGGCATGTCCCTTTCGTCATGTAATCAGAAGTAATAAATGTGTGGAGGTGAATTTCTGCTCAGCGCAGGTTTTTTATCTAAAACTGGGAAGTGAGAGTAACAAAGCCCTGAGAAACTTCACTGGAAGTGAAATACCACAAACCTCAGACATCCCTTCCTGCTGTCAATCTCATTCAGTCTCACCTTTTTTTATTTCCTCCCACTTCATCACACAAAGGCACCGATACACACACAGACGCGTGAAAGCCGAACTAATAACATACATAATGAGTCCAACAGTTTTTACACAAATCAGCATGTTTTCCTTCGTAAATGTGGAATATGTGTCCCAGTTCGCACTAAATACTGGGAAGACCGTATGCTAATAGACTGTTTTACAAAATGCAATGTGAGTCACAGAGTCTTGACTTGAACACAATTAAATTAAAATGCAGTTTTACACAAAAAAAAATGCCAAAATTTGCTTCCAATGTTATTTGTGCAGTTTATTTGCAAAGAAAAGTCATTAAACATTTCAATTTGCAAACTACTGTAACGTACAACCAACTTTCTCAGTGAATTTCAATTATTTAATTCTTTTAAATTGTTGGTCATTCCCAAATATCCCTTAAGGTGTAAATAAAGTGTTTAAAAAAGGTGTTTTGACAAATCTACTGGTATTTCTGTAATGTACAAAATGGAATTATTTGCGAAAACAAGCGGATTGCAATGTTTTGTGTGCAATTTTCTTCAAATAAAATATTAGACAAAAGTTAAAAATATGCACTCAACCTTTGGCAAAAAGCTTTAAAAATTTGTTAAATACTCAAAAAGGAGAATAACGAGGTGCAACTGTGAACTATGGACGTCTCTCGAAAAAGAAATCATGCATGAACTCAGGTGTATTGAAGTGCTTCTGTTGTTAGGTGTGCAGCAAGTTTTTAAAATGTGCTCAAGAAATAAAGTACAAGAGCATCTGAGAAACAAACATGCACAGCAATAAGTACACTGAAATGCATCGAATGCTGAATTTGCAGCTTTTTGTAAATAAGTAGACCAATAAAAAAAAAAACTGAAATGCCTGCACAGACAGCTCATTATGTGCACTCACAGTCTCTCCAAGCCACAAGCCTGTGTGTGTGTGTGTGTGTGTGTCTCACCCTCCAAACTTGAACTTGCTGTTCTCCCCGAGAAACACCTCCTTGTGCCTCCTTCGCCCTGAGTTGCGACCGCCGGTTACCATGGAGACGAAGCTGGCCAGAGCCAGAGCCAGAGCCGTGCAGGTCAGCAGGTCCGCCTTCATGTTTCACAGGTTTCCCTGCCAGGAGCGACACGTCTCCAGCATCCCGGCCCTGCTCCGCTCCGGGTGGCTCCACTGCGACCCTCCGGCTGCTCCTCCTGCTGGCTAAAGACGGAGACCGTGGTCAAACATCCCACAGAATGTGCGACACTTCCATGCATGAATCCCTGCGGCACACGTCCGTGCAGCTGCACACCGCGGAAGCCTCCAGGAACCTCCTGCTCTCCATCCGCTCCTCCGTCACCTCCGCCGTCTCTGTGGCGCTGTGGATCTCTCTATCTCTGATTAAAATCGATATGAATCTATTCCTCGCGGCGATAGAGGAATGACACTAATTCCACCCTAATCCTCTTATCCACAGCCACAGCAATCTTTCCCTAACCTACAAACAGTCACAGTCACAGTCACAGTCACACGCACACGTCCACATTCATACGAACACACCCCTGCACACACACACACACACACACACACACACACACACACACACACACACACACACACACACACACACACACACACACACACACACACACACACACACACACACACACACACATCAGTAATCAGATTTTCTCAGTGGGACAATGAAAAATCAGGCACCTGGTGTGATTATATGAGTTTTGTGCACACCTACCGTGTGTGTGTGTGTGTGTGTGTGTGCAGGGGTGTGTTCGTATGAATGTGGACGTGTGTCTTTGTTTGCAGATGGATGGAAAATGAATTGCGCCTCAAAGAACAAAAGGTCGTCAAGATCGACCCCGAAGTCTTTAATCCCAACTGGAGCGTCAAATACAGCCTCACCTCACACCTTCCGCAGTCCACGCCTCGGCAAGATGTAATCACACACACATGCCCACGCACACACACGCGCAGGCAAAACCAGACACGGTGCTGCAGTGGTTGGCACGGTCGCCTCACAGCAGGTTTACCAGTGTTTGATTTCCTGTGCGGAGTTTGCATCTTCTCCCCGTACCAGGGTGAGATCGTCATTCATTTTGATTTTAGGCTCCAACTCCCTGCGACACTGACTTGAATGAAGCGGTTACCGAAGACAGATGAGTGGAGAAGGAGGCTGGTGTCAAAGTTGTTTGTCTTTGTCTTCCTCATCTTCTTCCTCGTTTTTATTTTCTGCTTCATTTCGGTCTTTTTCTTCTACTTCTTTTTCTTCTCCACTGATTTCCTTTTGGTGTGATGGATTTCTATGACCCCCATCGTAAGTCAGTGAGTCAAAAAGGTTGTTGTGACGACTAATAGGGAGGCTGGAGTACAATTACAAGCTGATAGTGTTGCTGTCAATGGGGACACTTGATGTTCTCATGAAGCTCCAGCTCGCTGCCACCTCATCTCAAATGAAAGAGTTGTTTTCATTCTGCTGGCGCTCTTCACCTCCGTCTTCTTCTGCTTGTATGTGGGGGATTTCTTTTTGGTGTGACTGGGTCTGGACTCCCACCTGTGACTAATCTGCCTGATAAGATTAACTGGAATTCAAGTATCGACGACGGTTGGGAAAGATGAATAAGGAGGCTGGAGTAAAATTACAAGAATTCCCTGATAGCATAGCTGTAGATGATTAGTATCATTATAGAGGTTGTGGATGGATGGATGGATGGATGGATGGATGGATGGATGGATGGATGGATGGATGGAAGATGGATGGATGGATGGATGGAGTCAGAAAACTTCATGTGAGTCTGAACGCTGCTTGTCATTACCAGACTTCCTCAACAGCGTCATCCTTATCAAGGGATTACCTTAATTATGCAATAAGAGATAAATAGGTAACATAAAAACTCGCTCTCTTCTCGCCTTCCAGCACAGTTAACCCCCGAGCGCCCGGAGTTTACCCCTGAAAGAGACAACACTAGAGAGAAACAGAAGTATTTTATCGAGCTGGTGACGTGATAAACTGAGGCCATGTTTGACTGCACGTGTGTGTGTTTGTGTTTGTGTGTGTGTGTGTGTGTGTGTGTGTGTGTGTGTGCGGCTGCCAGCTGTTTCGCATAGCACGCGGTACACACTCACAGAAAGAACTCTGCACTTTTAAAACGACCCCCTCTGACATTTCATGGCACAGCAGAGGAGACGCTGAGGGTCCTTCATGTATATGTGTGGGACATTGCCAATCACACCAAACTCCACCCAGTCAGAGGGTGTGTGTGTGTGTGTGTGTGTGTGTGTGTGTGTGTGTGTGTGTGTGTGTGTGTGTGTGTGTGTGTGTGTGTGTGTGCCTGGTGCCTGGTGCCTGGTGAAATGTGTGCATGAGTGTGCTGCCTTTTCTCTAAATAACCTGTTGATCCAGTCAGGCTGACACTCGGTCTCTGGAGGCAGCGAGCTCAGCTCCTCTTCTGCCTCCACGCTCCTTCCTCTTTCTGTGGGATTTCATCTGAGCTGCAGCTGAGTCACTGTAAGTCCACGTTTTTTCTCTCTCTCTGTCTCTATGTGTGTGTATATCTGTGTGTGTGTGTGTGTATGTGTGTGTGTGTGTGTGTGTGTGTGTGCGTGTGTGTGTGTGTGCGTCTAACCCGGCACACTTCCCAGCACTGACTTCAGCTCTGTGGCTGCTCCACGTGAGACTAATCAGGCTATGAAAAGTTGACTTTTTGTGGTTATAAAGGGAGGTTTTTCCTGCAGATGCCCAGAAACTGCTGTAAGTATTTAGCGTTTGCTTTTCTTTTCCATTTCTTTTTTTTTAACCGCAACTTTTCCTATTCAAACACTTCGAAAGGAGAATCCAGAAGCCTGTGACAGAGATTCAAATCATCACTTTCAAGGCTCAGAGGATTATTGATTTTTGTCCCCCTGCTGCTGGTTATGTTCATTTAAGGACTTTAAGAAGCTGACGTTATCATTTATGGATGGTATCAAGTTGAAATCCATGAATCTGAATGGCTGGTGGTTTCCAGTGGTGCAGTTTGAGGATGAATCAATGCACCTGAGGTCACATGAGGTCTGTAATATGCTGTGCTGTCATTTTTAGTATACGTTTGAGTATTGAAATACCTTATTTTAAAGTTATTATTGGTATTTATTGTATTGTCTGTCTGAATTTTGTCACTGCTCACTGTATTCGGTACACTTGAGAGACTTAATGTGGTCCATCTCTGCCATCCTTTCTGCATTAGTGTTTTTCCCCATTAAAAGACATGAGAAGAGCAGCGTATCATGACCACGGCTCCATATGATACTAAAAATTTCTGTACAGTGAAATTACATTTCTCTGATGGTTTGAACATCTAACCAGTGAGTATATTTATTATACATCAAAGGTAATGTTGAAAACCTTCACTTTTCATTTGTTTTTGTATGAATAACGTCATGCTGATACACAGGAATAAAACTAAAGTTAATGACACAAAAGCCTGTATACATTTAAAGTTACACCCAGATCACACAAAGTCTAGAATATGTCATAAAGGGCTTTTAAAATATACTTTTTAAAATGAATTTCATGTTGAATTTTTTGAATACATCCACATTTTTGCCCTGGTCACTTTATTCATGATCCATCTGTGTCTTGAAGTCGACATTTATATAAGGCATTACGTCCAGTTTCGGACATCATGGGAGAGGTTGTAGTTTGTTGTGGTGTGGAGCTGGACTACAGTCTATAAAAGCTGATCTCTAACATTTCCCCCACTCTCCGTAAGATACATCACCACTGTTATTAAACATACAGTGAAATAACCCCCCTGACTGTCTCAGTCCTGATGCATGTTTCCATCAATAACTGCTTTAACTGATTGGCACATTATATGTATTTTATTAATTTTCCAACTCATTCAGCAGATTCCTCATGCTGGTGTCTCATCTGGTTTACATCCAGTCTCTGTAATTTGACACCAGCCTCACTGTTTTGTTGGTATGCTGCAGCTTAAGGAATATATCACAGTCTTTTAGATATAATGTGCAAAAATATTATCGAAATCCTGTGGGGGGGGGGGGGGGGGGGTTTCTTGGGTTTATTATGTATAAAATGGAAATTCTTTATTATTGTCCCACAATATATAGAACTACTTATAAAAGGTAAATAAAATAACAGCTTCAATCCACTTGAAGTGGGAAAATTCACAGAAAACGAGAGTCGTGACTGCATTAGTCTTATTCTTAATATTAAAACTATCATAGTTCATAGTTATAGCCTTGTCTGCTCATCGTATTTTAAAATATAAACTTGATTTGCTGGTCACTTTATTAGGTACACTTCCACCATGTAAGGGGATCCATCTGTGCCGTCCCTTCAGCATTAGTCACAGTATTTTTGCCCCATTCCATTTATAGACAAGTGAGGGGAAAACTGCAAAGAAACGTCTATGTATCACGCAGCTCAAGATAACTGCAAATGCAAACTTAAAAGATAAATTTGTAGGAGAACCTGTCAGGTAAGCTTGAATAACTATTTCCTGTGTGATTATGTGGTAATAACCATGTGGATACGACAAAAGAGAATGAAGTCATCCACTTATTTAAACTGATGGTTTCCTTTAACTGATATTTCGACTTTTTTCAGATGTAAGTTGAGCAAAATCACTTAAACCTTACTCACACGCTTTCCCGCGGTCTTTCCAAAGCGAGAATTTAACCTTTGACCCGTCAGAGTTCTTCCATAATGACCCCCCTGCAGCAGTGGGGTGACATACTGATCGTGGAGGGTCATGACCTGCATGTTTCAGACGTATCTGTGCTCAAACGCACCCAGATTAGCTCCCTGAAAACTTGAGCTGAAATCAAGAGTACTGAAAGCTGAGGCTGGTGTCAAATTACAAGCACTTCACTATATGTGAAGGGCACACCAGGCTTTTCTAACCATGTTTTATTTTCTTCTTTCCCCCACTGAGGAGATTACACACCAGAAACGTTCCTGGAATTAATCACTGTATATATATATATATATATTGCACACATTCTTGTGACATGTCAGGGTTATTTGCAGTTCAAATATAATTTATGACAAGAAATTTATTGGTTTTTTTCTGCTGTATGCGAAAACAAAAGCCACCTGTCCACTCCTCGCAGCCAAACGAACAAACCCGTTTTCTTTGCGGGCCAAAAGGAAAAAAGTTGTGAAGTCATTAAGGGTGTGCTGCCTCCATTGTTGGTGCACTTTTCTTCCGTTACAAACACAAATCACTGGAAACAATCGAAGAGCTGCAGCCTTGTTCTGCAGCCTTGTTCTGCAGCCAAGAGATGGGCACGAGCATGAAATATGAGAAAATAAAGTTTCTTTTAGAGTGTATGAGACTCAAAGAGGGGATTGTCTTCAACATAAACACACTCAGACTTGGACAATGACACCTGCCGCAGGACATCCCTGCACTCGAGGGGAATTTCATCATCCGCCTCATCATAAAACTCACTGTCTTCCTCCTCCGTGAGTCTTTGATGTGCAGCACAAAGTTCACCTGTGTTTGTTTTGGAGATTGGAGATAAAGTGGATATTGGCTTTTCCCCTGCAGATGCCTCCTCTTCCCTTTCTTGTCATAACCACTTGGGGAGATAAAAAGACGTTGTCGATATAGAGGACGAGATGAAGGAATGACGGAGTAGAAAAATAGAGGGGTTCAAGGCTTTCGGGGCAGTTTCATTTCAGGTCTTTTATTTTTTGGGGATGAATGGGACCAAATCCTCTCCAGTCATCAAAGGCTCAAAGCTCAGAAAGCTGCACACGTTCTGTCACGTTTCACACTCTCCCTCTTCCACATCTCTGGGTTTGTGCGTCTCTAATTATGCTTTTTCTCTTCCCCTTGTGTCTGTGTGTGACGCCAAACCACCCAGAGAGATCCAAGGGCAGACAGACGTCCTCCCAGAAGAAGGGGAAAAAGAAGAGTGGAAACCCTCGTCTGGAGTCGGCGCAGACGGACGGAGCATGGACTGAAGGCCTCCGGATCCCCGCAGTATTTACATGCCTGCAGCTGAAAGGAAATCATGTCAGCGATATACACCTGGCTCGGTTTCCTGCTGTGGATCAGCTTCGCCACACAGGACAAAACGCCAGGTAAGACACAAGCGCCTCTTTGTCCGGCTGCCTCAACTGATCCGGGATTAAAAGACTGAAAGGTTCGTTGTCCCCCCCCCCCCAGAAACCAGTCTGTGCTTCTTACAGTCTAAAAACGTCCAAATCAAAGTGTACAGGCGTGGTTTAAAATGTTATTACGGTCATTTGTAAAATGCAGTGCTAATCGTGGACTTTAGAAAGTCTATGTCCAGAGATGAAGGAGTTTGGCTCCTGTTTAAAGAGCCTGACTCTTTAAATCAGAGTTTGGCCCTGGCTCTAGTTCCAATAGTTTGGGGATAATTTTCGGGTTTGATTTAAAGAGTTAAGGTCTAGTTTAAAGAGTCTGAGTCTGGTAGCGTTGCGTCTTCATAAATGGCGAATATCAGGTTTGTTTCCCAGATTGTATAAGAAAAAAAAGCAGGAGTTTATCCAATAAATTAATATACAATGTGATTTACTACGTCTTGAAAACGGTTTTGTTGTTCCGGATTGCTTTTTCACGGGTTTTAAAAGAAGGTGCAAGCCGGCTCAGCCTTCAGCAGAGATGCTACCGACTCTGATGACGCTCTTTAGCAAATTCTATTGCAGGATATTCACTTTGTTGCACATCAGATTTTGACTTTAGTCCTCTCCTATATTGCATTTACCCTCCAAATTCCAATAGAATTGCTGCAACACTCTAACATATTCAATCACTTTATCAAGTCCAACAACTTCCTCCACCAATACGTCCAAGTCCACGTTGTTCTGCCTACGAGGCCTCAGAGCTCCAATCAATCGCTCCGTAGTGATCGCACTCGATTGACCACGGAAGCAATGCATTGTCCGATAGACTGTGTAAACACACCTACTGGACACAAACACTTCATTTGAAAACTCATGTCACGACTCATGGTGTTATTCTTTCGCAGCAAAACACACACAAGCTGAAAGCACAATCTGTTTTCAATCACCGGCTCGTCTCCTCACGTCACATCTGGAGTCATCAAGACTCTCGGAAACAAGATCCAAAGAAGCAAAAAAAAAATTCTAGAGAATTCTTCAAACACGACTAATAAAACACGTCTCACTGGACTCATCAAACTGCACCTGGATAGTATAAAACAGAGCTCGACCGTCTTCAGACTGCAATCCTTTACCAACCCAGACTATTGAGGTACATGAGCTCTTCAAACTGAAACCTGAAATCTTTAAAACAGACTCTTTAAAAAGAAAAGTTAATTTCTCTAATATTGCGCTCAAAACGGCGACACAAAAGCTTCAGCATTGTCTGAACCGCATTGTTGAAGGGTTGATCCTGCAACGGTTTGTTGTGACAGCGAGTTGTCCCACATTAGGACATATTAGTGAAGTATTTCCTCTTAGTAAAACTCTGACGTCAGAAGCGTCCTCGGGATGGAAAAACTGTTGAGTCGCAGAGAGTGAAAGAAAAAAAGAAAGAAGGTGCACATCATTCCTGACAGCCGAGATAACGTGTGATTAACTGCTCATATCTTTAGAGTTTTGCCCATATATGAATGGCCTCGGCTGTAAACCGGGTGGAAACTGAGTGCAGGGGTGAGTGTGTGAAAGGCCGGTCCCACAGTCGGACAAAAGAGCTCACCTTTCAGTCCCCATCAAAGTTGCCAAAATTTAGGTCACGTCAACGAGGAAGAAAGAAAACACATCGGGGGCAAATTACTAAAGGTTTCCGCAAAGCAAAAGGCTTCTCCTTATTATTATTCTTGTTATGTTGAGCGACGGCTTGTGTGACGTCTAAAATATGTTACACTTGAGTTTTTCCTGTTAGAACTGTGAGGAGCTTCACAAACTGCAACTGTAAGCTTGTTTTTAATATAACCCGTGTTGAATCTTCACAGTCCTGATATAGTTAACCAATTTATTGGAAAGTGTTCTTCGGGTGTGAAGCCGATACCGACTTCAAAACAATGAAACGCTCACAGCTTTTCTCCAGATGCCAGGACCTGAAAACCATAGAGGACATTTATTTTATGTTGTGAACACTCCGCTCTTTGTTTTCATGCTCACTTTGAAGCCCAGCAGGATTGGAATTCAAATTAACAGCACATTACTTGAATCCCTGACCTTGTGATTAGTGGTTGAGCCGCTTGTTATTCAAATCACAGTTTATACCTCCAGAGCAGTAATTTGAGTCTGTGCACACTTTAGTCTGTGCTGATCTCTTGGTCCATCCGATCGCTAACTCACTCGCGCACACTGTACCTGGAAGCAGGTGCTCTTTCCAGCTTTTGATATCTCTCGAACATCTGCGAGCACTAATGTACGCAGCACAAGAGACAAGTTTTACTCTCCTCTTTCCCTGCCTTGAGAAAAGCTGTGAACCGTTAAACCTCTGGATTTATTGTCTTCTATTTGAAAGCTTGAAGCAGTTCAGTATAATATTGTAACCCCTTTTGATATATTCTCCACTACAAACTAGGAAATAAAGCAACAAAATCCATCCATCCATCCATCCATCCGAGAGACCATGAGAGGATATTGAGCCTAACGTGCTCCCGTTGCAACAATTCCTTTAAAGGCAGATGACTATGTTTTACTGGGAAACTCTATGACAAATAATTCCTGGTCAAAGCATCTGGTTTTGTAATAAGCACTATAAACTGCCGCAGTCAGCACCCCCTGGGGAAATCATTCAGATTTTCACATAATTTGAAGCCCAACATCTGATCCATTTGGACCAGTTACTATTAATAAATGATGATTCAAATAATGGGAACCTGGTATAGGAGTGACAGGTGGAACCTGCGTTATTTAAACTGTTGACATTTAGGCCCCTGCTCGTCTCTTTGTGGTTTTGAAGGTCAGGCTGAGCCCAGCAGAGGATTGAAAAGGACAGCTGGCTATACTGAAAGTGTTGATCTCACAATGTTGTGAATGTACATTTGATTGCATGCATCTCGGGCATTACAATCTCACAAGCAGGGTCACCAATCAACCCCAAAGGCATGTTTTCTGAACTGTGGGGGGACAGCAAAGTACCTGGGGAAAACCCACATGCACGCATGCACAGGGAGAACATGCAAGCTCCACACAGGACAGATCAGCCTGGACAATTTTACTGTGAGGGGAGAGCGCGAACCACCACAGCACCACTTCATTTTCAAGACATTTCTGAATTCCAAATTCCAAACTTGTCTCCTGTGATGTGTGTGTGTGTGTGTGTGTGTGTGTGTGTGTGTGTGTGTGTGTGTGTGTGTGTGTGTGTGTGTGTGTGTGTGTTCACCACAGCAGTGTAATTTGGTGTAAGTAGCAGTAAATAGCAGGTTGTGCTGCAGTTACTGGTGAATAAAAGATGATGCCTAAAATCATAAAGCGAGTCCTGTGATTTGCTCCCTGAAAGATTAGGCCTCCCCTGTGTTTCTGAAGTTAATAAGCGGGAAAATAATGTTTGTCGACGACAAACCCTCCTGAAGACCTACAGCCGTGCTTTCACTCCTGAAACCTCCGAGCTGTTCAGGAGAAACTCTGCCGTCTTCTCAGGGTCCGACACCAGTTTCAACTTTCTTAGCATTCTGACTCAATCATCGGGAAAGTGACTGACTGTACAATCGCAGCTGCTGCACAATTTAGTCTGCGCTGATCTGGGACTGTTCTCTCTGCTACGGCTGCTACGGGTTCACTCTTTCATGCAAATGCACACATGACAGGATCCAAGTTACTCTAATAACACTCTGCGTCCTCTTCTCCTCATCTTAGGCTCCATACACGACAGAGTTTTCAAGGTGAAAGTGGAAAACCTTCATTGCTTTCATGGTGTGCGGTGCTCGAAGCCACTGAAAACGCGACTTTTTGAAAACGGTTCCCAAGGAGGAACTTCTTGAAAAAAATCTGACTCCGTCACCGTGGGAAAGGGAGAAAGAGCAACGGTTTGAAAATGTTCCGTCTCCATGGAAACGGAGGGAAAACTGCAACGTTTTCCAAAACACCGCTACTCTGCATGCGCACCACATGGACAATAACAACAACGGCGGCCTCCAGAGTCTCATGACTCCCAGTCCAGGTTCTACTGGGATTTGGTAGTTTTATAGTTGACAGTCACCGTAATAACAATCCAACATGGACGTCCGTCAATCAGAAAGTCGTTGCGCTCCCATTGTCAATGTTTACAGTGTATTGTTCTCTGCGTGTATGTGTGTGGGGGTTTCATTACAAAAACAAACAGCACCCACTAGGGGCCCTACAGGAGAACTACATCATTTCCAGCATTTTTGGCCCTTTTTCTGAGTGAATGGACATCGTTCTTAATACATTGCCATGGAGACACAACTTTTCTGACACAAAAAAACGTAAAAACAATGGATTCCCACGCAAACTCTTTTGTTCCATGTTTGTAGAATAACAGAGAACAGTTTAAAAGAACGATGCCACCAAGACAAAACAATGAAATGGAGGTTCTGATCTAAAGTAATTTTACAGTATCTCCACTGCTACTATGTCATCTCCTTCATTTCTCTGGAAAAGCTGTGAGCACTTAACATTGTTGAATTCTGTCAGCAAACTACAGCTCAGTGCATCGTTGTGGCCTCTTGGTATTTTCTCTACTGTTAACTAGGAAATGCAGCAAGAAGGTACCAAGTAACATTTATATTCTAAGTTAAGTAGGATGCTGTAATTTCAGCCAGTGGAGTTAAAAAATGTACTAAACGTTAACATTGCATCAAGATCACACTTTAGCTTGTGCTGGTTCCTTTCAACTCGATACTAGTGCAGCCATGCAATGGCTCTCTCAAACTGCTGAGCAAGTGCACAAATCACAGGGAGCCCATTACTTTTGTCATGCTCTCTTTTCTGCTCCTTCTAGCTCTCGAAACGATGTGAACTCATAACGATATGACATTCAAACTCTGGACAATAGAAACACGCAAAATCCATTTCACAAGTTGCTCACTTTGAACCAATGCCAGCCTGGAAAACCTGGAGAATTATGCGTTTCTTATCTTTCACTGCGAAGTAAAGCATCAGCTGTTTTGTTTTCTGATGCAACGTGCTGCAGTCGTGTTACATCGTCTCCGTGCAACAGACAGAAACAGCTGCTGAAAACAAAGCTCACAAGAGCTGAGGCGCACTTCCAGGTCAGGATAAATCAAACAAACAGCTTCTTCTACACAAAATAAACCTTAAGGTTTAGCTACTGGCTACTTTTTTGGAGAAACCAGTTCAAGGTTGAGTTAGTGGCGGTGCTCAGACATATTTATTGTTCCTGTTAATCCACTCTCCTTTGTGTTGCACTAACAAAGAGGTCAAGTGTTTGTATTATCAGATCTTTATTATGTGTGAGATCAGTGTCGGATAGTGAGTGAGTTCATTCCTCAGTAGAGTCCACACGGCTCACCATTTAGCTTCTTAAATCATACCCTGAGTCTTGTGTTTTGATTTCTACTGGCTGAGTTAGCCCTGAAGCTAAAATCAACATCAAATTTGAAGAGAAAAACAAAGTCTCCTCATGTCTCTTGGCGAATATCGTACTTGTTTTCTGATTATCTTCAACCTTATGCTATAAAAAAAATAAAAATACAACTGCTATTGTGTTAATTGAACACAACTGTTTATTAGTAAACTAAATGGTTTTACTCTTATTTCCTCCTTATCTCAAACACAATACACTCGTTTTTAATCCACTGAGATATCTGAGTAACAATACAATTGATCATGATTATTTTCAGAAAATCAATCAATAATAACTTTTAAACATTTCAAGGTTTGCACAGCATTAGATTATGTATAAGCGTTAATGTGTGACATAGGCCACATATGATTAGGTTTGTAAAGGTTACAATAAGTCTTAAACTGGGTAGTTCAAGCACACAACAATCATCTTACATGTGGTTAATTTCAATCAGAGTTAAACTACAACATTCAAACGCCACCGTGTCCAAATAGATTCTGAGTAGTTAAGTCCAGTTGTTGTTTTTCTTTCCCCCGGCCTTGACTCGTTCCACTTATGACACATCTCACAAATAATTTTCATCTATCTGCTTCCTCATCTGTTACTGTGCCTGACTAAGCCTCGCCGGGTGTTGGTGCTATCAGATGAAGCCATGTGTGAGGTCGGGGTAGCACACTTTGTCAGACACATCAAAGAAAAACGTCTCTGCTCGGCTCCACCGCATGAAACGTCACATGTGTGAGGTGGGGGAAGACCGATACCAGCGTATCAGCGTCGGTCGGCAGGTGTGAGTCAGGATCCTGTCAGGGCTGCCGTTTACAAGAAAAACGAGCATGAGAGCAAGTGTGTGTGAGGCGACCGAATCCGTCATAACACCGTCAGCTGGGAGGGCGGAGGGACTGAATGAAAGGAGCACTCAAGTGAAAAAAAGTCTATTAATCCCCTCAGTCGTTCTCCACCGGCCAAACCAGTTAACTGTCACACACGTCTGCTAAATCACTTCTGAATAACACACACACACACTTTGGCACGGAAGGTCCAACTCCAGTTTAGACTGCGGTGTCCTCTCACGGCCGTCCTGACTCAACCTGTTGACGGATCTACCTGTGGCTGTGGAGGCGTGTGAAATCCAAACATTTGTGATCAGGTTGTGTCCCAAGGCGTGTTTCTGATCACTGAAGGCTTGCTGTTGAGTTGACTTGATTTACTACTTTCGTACTTTCGTCAACAAATGCATCATGAAGAGGAAAAAAAACATCTAGAAGTCACATTTATTTCTCATGCCCTGACGTAACGACACCATTGATGATCCTGGTCTTAACAGCTGCTGTTCCAGGAACCTTCTGTGAAAACCTGTTTTCTGAAACACATTTGATAGTTTTTACTTTGAATTCTGCTCTTGAGATTTTTCTTTTTGAAGACCTTTAGCAAACAGAGTAGAGATGGAGGTTCGTCTGTGGTACTGGTGTTCTGTTGACATACAGATGGTATGAACTGGAATGTGTTGATATACTGGGTAGAACTCACTTCTTACTAGAAGTCAGTACATGTCAGAAAAAAGAAAGCAAGCGTACTTTATTGATCCATTAATCAACTCCCCTGCTTCGTTTCCTGACGGCTGAGACACGAGAGGAGATCGGCAACATCAACTTCCCTTGAGCGCCAGGCTCATCGCTGACTCAGCAGGATGATGGAGAGCAGCGAGTGAGAGTAGAAACCAAAGTATGCTGCAAGAGAGTGAAAGAATCAGTAAATACATAGTTCTCGCTGTAGTTGCTGCAGTTTTCATGATTCGCTTCCAAATGTTGTGTCAGCAGGCTCATCTATGAGCCTCTTTCCATTACGATCGTCACGAGGCGGTGGAAAAGTAGAAAAGGACCGTTTCTGCAGCAGACTGCTGAACACAAGAGCTATAATCAGTTTCAGACCTGAAGAAGACCGTAAAGCCTCCCGGACTTGCTTTGAATAGAGTTTGGGGTGAACACGTGTTAAAGACCTCGGCTGAGTCACGTGTTTAATGGAAGATGAGCTCTGTTTTAAACAGCAGAGGAGGAAAGACGGAGACGTTAAGCGCCGTCTTTATGCAGGCTGCACACTTTTTGCTGAAGACAATAAATCCTGTATTTTCAATATGGTCCATTTACATACCTTTTATTGTTTTTTTTTTTAATACATCAGGGGTGTCAAACATGTGGCCTGTGTGCCAAGATTGAACCCTAAAAGGGTTCAAGGAAATTTCATGAAAAGAAAATTGTATTATTTTAGGTTTTTCTTCAATTAAACAGCCATTTCTCATGTGTCCAGCACAAATTCACATTTGCTTGTTTGTTTTAGCAGACACAACACAACATGGAGACCTTAGCGTAAAAAGCCAATTATAGCAAAATGCTCCAGAGAAAGATAACTTCCTTTTTACAAACAAACAAACAAACAAACAAACAAACAAACAAACAAACCATGAGGTTGAGTTTGTGAAAACATGCACGCAGGAGGCTGCAGAAATCCTGAACTGACAAACTTCCACTGGGACAGTTCCTGCTGATTATTGTTTCACAAAACAGGACATTTATTCACCAGTAAGGACAACTGAAACTGTTCTTTTAGTACCACTTTACTGTGTGTAAGTAGCAAAAGGTAAACGTAGAAGGGCCAAGTTCATCAGTAAAACAATCCTTCCTGCTGCAGACATCCCTAGAAAACCTTCAAACTGAGTTTGTCTGTATAACATTGTAGATTGTTGTGAATAAGTCAAACTGTATCAGAGTTCTTTTGGAATTTTATGAGACAGAGCTAAAGATGAGCAGTCAAGGTTTTGACGTACTCAGGAGGTTTTATTTAGAATTGCAAAGGATACAAATTCAAGTCAATTGAATCAGAGCAAGGCCGTCGCTCCGACCACAACTCCAACCTCTGCCGTTGTCTCAGTCATCACAGTTTATATGGACAACAACCACCAGAATAACATCTGTAGTTTTAAAGATCGGAATTTATGACTCCTCTCAACCCTCAGCCAATATCAAAGCAGTGAGATCCTACAACAGCATGAAGTCTAAATATGACACTGAAGTCAAAATATATTGAAGTCAAAATATATTGAAGTCAAAATACTCCATATCAAGTGTTAAACTTGTAAAGTGACCGTGTGAGCTTATGTGGACATTCCACAGAGTTCTGATGCATTGCTCTGCTAACTGACAACACAACAGCGTCTATTCTCCTCCTCATATCTCTAGAAAAGCTGGCAACATGCAGATTATGACCAAATGAGCTCAGTGTAGCTTTATAGCCTGTAAATAGTTTCTCAACTCAGAAAGGAGATATTGTTAGCGCATAAAACCTGTAATCTGATCTCTTTAGTCTCTCAGTCAGTGGCTCAATCCCATGATGCTCATAAGTGCACATGATCACGTGTAACGTATTTCTACCAGGAAATTCAACAGTGAAAAATGTTTCGGCGGTGATGAGTAAACCTGCGTGATTCCGCACTGACAAGCCTGGACCGGATATTGCTCACACCATGTCATCATGAGAAAGCTATTAATTTATCAACACTGTTCTTTTTCAAGGAACTTGGTCGATCCTTGTGCAGAAACTAGATCGTGAATGCTTGTCGTCACTTGTATTTCCCCAGAATCATTGATTCGTGTCCAGTTTAGATGAATAATTCACCTCAGGGATGAAAAGTGGGAAATTCCAAAACTTCAGTGATGAAATGAGTCTGGTCCCTTAAATGAGAACCACATTTAATTCAACAGCTATTTGTATGATAACAATCGTTGCTGGATCTTATTGAGCATCACGTTGTTCAAATATCACCTATTTACAGTGTTGATAAGAAACCCACTGACCAGTAGGAAATGGAATGTTTTTTTACCTCTTCAGAAAGTTCAGTCGTGCAAATAAAAGAAATATGATACTTAAACCAGCTGCTAATCCCGTCTTCCTCCCCGACTCTTTGCCTTCCAGACGTCACAGTGACCTGCGTGGTGTCAGGAGAGTGCGTGCTGCCCTGCAGCTTCCAGCCCGGCAGCCAGGAGACCATCGAGTGGTTCAAGCAGGACGAGGTGATCTATAAGTTTGAGCGCAGCTCCGACGACGACGACGACGACGACGACAACAGCGAGGAGCACTTCAAGCTGGAGCAGCTTGCCGGACGCGCCTCCGTCTTCCCACACCTTATCTCCCGCGGCAACGCCACCCTCATCCTGCGGAGGAGCGCCCTGAAGGACAGAGGCACCTACAGGTGCCAGGTGCGAACGTCGACGGGCGAACACAACGCAAAAGTCATCGTCAAGGTGGAAGGTGGGCTTATATTCACACGGCAAATGAATAGATTTTATCAAGACCCCTCCCATTGGGGGATAAATCAAGCAGCAACTGATGTTGGACGCAGAAAAATGGACAGTTGTGAAAAGATGTGAACCGGTGGCAGGGTGATGGATGGCTGAGGGAAATTGGGGAGTGAAGGCATGAGGTCCGAACCAACCGTCAGGCCGATGAAGCTGCCGCAGAAGTTAATTCTGGTTCTGATGGAAAACTGTCAGAAAACACAGAGCAGCGGTTTGTTGAGTGAAGAAACCAGGTTGTCCATGCTGACCTCAGTCCACCACCAGGAGGTACCAACAATGGTCATCAGGGTTCCTGTGACCGAGTGCATGTGAGGTTTCTTCCATCTCCTAAATCCATCATAGAATATCCAATTCTGACTGGGGAAAATCTGTTTATCAAGTCATCTTCCTACGAGCCGAACCAGTGGAGCCGCGGGAAGCTTTAGACAAAGATCTGACCTTTCGTCCTCCACCAGTGTGGATGCGACGTTGACATTTCGCTCCGAAGTTGTACATCATGAACAAACTTTCATGGAAGTAATATTCAACGCAACATGAAACAAAAATAACCAGTTTCCGGTGTTGACATGACCTTTAAATTCTCCAGTCCCAACCCACTTGGGCATCGGTGGGGTGTGCGGGACAAATAATCTCTGATTAATAGAGGCCCAACCTCAACATTTCCAAGACTTAAAGGATCTGCTGATAACATATTGATCGAGGAAACACAGCACACCTTCAGAGTCAATAATTAACCCGAAGAGGTGCAGTTCCACCTCTGCCAGGTGGAACTGCACCTCTTTTCCCATAATGTCTCATAACATCCTTCAAATTTAATTCACTATCGCTCTTCTCCACTGTTTAGTTGAACATATCTAATATTGTTCAATAACTCTTGTTAGCTCATATACTCATGTACAGTTTATCTTAAGCAGTTTTGCAGTTTCAGTGGGAGCTGTCTCACTTTAGTCATGCACCTTGTATGACGACAATAAAGTCATTCATTCATTGGTTTTTGACATGAAGCATCACCGACTGGCACATGACAGTTATTGGGCAGCTCTTCTTTTCTCAGCCATTATTGTGTTCAGAGTTGAGTTGGAACCAGCTAACATGTAAAAAAAAACCGAACTCTTATCGCACCGAGAGCTTTAAATTAAAAACAAAACAGCAGAGCTCTCATGTTATCTGCATAAGAACGATACGATATGAAAGAATGCCAGGCTATATCAGTCACTGACATTTACAGTCTGTCATGAGCGGCCTCTGGGTAATGTGTGTGTGTGTGTGTGTGTGTGTGTGTGTGTGTGTGTGTGTGTGTGTGTGTGTGTGTGTGTGTGTGTGTGTGTGTGTGTGTGTGTGTGTGTGTGTGTGTGTGTGTGTGTGTGTGCAGCACCTATCCGGGGCCTGTTTCTGGAGCTCTCCAGGCTGAGCGGATACGAGGAGATGAAGTGCATCGTCCGGGACGTCTTCCCGGCACCTCGGGTGACCTGGACGACCGAGCCGCCCACGTTCGAGAGCCTCCGGCCGGTCACGCGCATGCTGGCCGATAAGATGGGCCTGTACACGGTGGACAGCCGCCTGAAGACGCTGGAGGGGCGGCCCGACCTCATCTACATCTGCAAAGTCACCACTTTGTATGGGAGTCAGGCCTGGACCGCGTCACTCAGGGAGAGAGGTACCGACACACTGCGACGTCAAAACACAAGAAGCACCTGTGAGTCAAAAAGCTGCTGCAGTTCTGGATGCAGCAAGTAGAATGTAAAGCACATGAAAAGATAATGCTAAAACTTTGAAACTATGAGCCAGGAGAAAAGTCAGGATCAATAATCCACTTTAGAACTGAAATACTTGGAAATACAGAAAAGTCCCTTTTACATTTAAAGTCATTTCAGAAATTGGAATCGATAAGTATAACAAACTGTTAAATCTTTTCTAGATTAATCACAGACTCAAAATCCATTGAAGATCCTTAGAAAATGCAGTTTCTAAAATGTCAAATCTTAAATTGTGCTTTTCTCAAATGTAAACTCTATTAAACGGAGTAATTGAATTATTAATCCATCTACTCTTTTCTAAAAATGGTTTGATTTGAATCAAAGCTCCATTAAAAAACTGTTTCTAAGGTGAAAATTATGTATTTTATTTGTGGAAATGCAACAAGTCACCTGTATTGAACACTAATACCAGGTTTATTGAGCATTAAGGATAAAGGACAATTATGGAAACATGTTAATTTCTCCAGTTTACAAATGGAATTAATAATTTACACCACAGAAATGTGTTTTACAGGATCTTTGATTCAGATTTTACTTTTTTTTAGATAAACAGACACTCAAACAAAGTTTCTAATAAGTCAAATCTTTATTATATTAATGAAAAACTTTTCTTTTTCACTCTGACTTTAATCATAGGAGAAAAATCAGATGAGTTTCCCCTCCATCTTCAAAATTTCCTTGAAAGAAAACTCCAAATTATGCTTGAAGTTTCAGAAGAATTTGCTGTAAAATTTGGTAGTTTGGCTCTAATGAGCTCAGAAAACAGAGTGAACATCTAGAAAAGACTCGAGTTTCACCTAGAAGTGTGTTTCTGAACGGGTCCTTATTCCTCCATTTGTTCTCTGGCAGAAATAAAAGGAACTCAGGGCCGAGACCTGAACATCCCCTGCAGCGCCCCCACCTACCTGAGCAGCCCGTCGCTCCACTGGAGCTTCTCCAACGGCGAGGACTCCTCCCACATCCTCTCCTACGACAGCCACTCGGGCCACAGCGTCTCCACGCCGCCGTGGGACTCCCACGTGGAACTGGACGGCTTCAGGGTCCCGTTCGGCGACGGTTCCTTGCGCCTGATGGACCCCAGGCACTCGGAGCACACGGGGAGCTACACCTGCGTGTTCTCCATGGCGCACAGCACGCACACCGAACGCAACGCCGTCACCATCGACGGACCTGCCGGTGAGGCCTCGGGCACAGCAGGGTCACACACCAGATCCACGACCAAAGACAGAAGCTTATAACACGGTTTAATTTTCACGAAGACCAAAGAGGATCAACGGGCACTGAAAGTTTAGGCAGGGATTACAGTTACTAGTTTAGATTCATTCAAAAGGGGCGTTTTCCGAAGTTACATCGGCTAGTGAGAGGAAGATGCTCTAAGACAGGGGTGGGCATTCCTGGTCCTCAAGGGCTGCAGTCCTACACGGTTTCTATGTGTCCTCCCACCAAGACAGCTGACAGCAATTAATGGCTCCTTATCAAGCTTTGTGCAGAGCGTCATCATGACAACTCAGGTGTGTTTGAGCAGGGAAAACATGGAAAACATGCAGGACTGCGGCCCTCGAGGCCCACCCCTGCTCTAAGATGTGTAATTGGTCAAATAGATTTGAAAAAAGAGACATATTTCCTTTAGGTAAACAACATTTAATTTAGATTTTTAATATCCCGACATTGCAATTGTTACATTTTAGAAGAGGGTTTTGAATGTAAAGAGGAAAAACATGAAAGTGACGCAGAAGGCTTGAGACTGATGTTTGAATGAAGTTCAATACTGACATTTAAATCTCTATGGAAGAGGTAATTATATTACTTCGTGCAATCAGGTTTCAAGATACAATCACTTTCGGAGCTCCTCTTTTTTCCTTTCCGTTTCTGTCGTTACTGAATATGTTTTGGTTTTTTTTACCTGGACTGACCGGGGCACAAAACAACCGGACAGACAGTAACTGTATCGCTGATATAAATGTCCATAAATAGTTCAGGAGTTACAATTTTGGGAAGATAAAATTGTACAAAAATGACTCCATGGGACACATTTCTTGGGAGACGTTGAATGATCTTGAAAAGTGTAAACATTGATGTTCACATGTTGTGCCTCCACCAAAACACTTTGAAACAAGATGATGTGCAATAATGCACTTTATTACCATATTAGAAGGTCTCTGCTGTGGCGTTTTCTCCCATCATTTTGCACGTTAATCTCATGTTGCTCCTGCTGCTCTAGTTATTCTTGTATCTTAATGTCTGAGACTCTGGCCTGCCAACAGACTGAAGAAGGAAACAATCTCTCGCTATAATTATGCATATCGAAATGAATTTCTTCACTAATGAAGGAACCCACCTTACAAGATATATCTAAATATGGTGTATTGTTTGAAAATAACCATGTTGCTGTGACCGTGTGTTTTACCCGGTGCAGGCCAGCGAGGTAAATCCGCAGGAGGTCCGTCCCACTGGTGGATCCTCGGTCTGGTGATCGCTCTGATGGTTCTGGCTCTGGCAGGAACGCTGGCCTACATGAAGCTGAAAGGTAAAGAAGGACTCGTGAAGACAAACTCCGATAAACAGAAGATCGCCTGAGAGCGCCGAGGACCAAACACACTCGCACACCAGTGAAACGACACGGAAAACGTCGGCTAAAGGGTCAAGCCGTGCTTTCTTGAACGTTTCGCGGCCGCCATAGGTTCTCTTGTTCACCAGGATTTGCAAAGCAGCGGTGTTGAAGATGTAAACCCAGGTCATCGACCCCCCCCCCCCCCCCCCCCCCCCCCATCAGGAGCCACTCGGGGGGTTTCACTGTCTCATCAGAGAACATTTCTGGATGGAGAAACCCAAACCTCGTGATTAGAGAACCACCGGGGAGAGAAGCCTGTATCAACTCCATAGCATTAAGCTTCTTTAATGCTCAAATATACTTTCAGAAAGGGAGAAAAGGACAAAACAGCAAAAAGCTCCTCGGGGTAAATTAGATATTATATATGAGCTTAGAAAGTCACATTTTGACATTAAGTTGAGCTGAGCGCCAAATATGCAGTAATGGCACCACCTGGAGTTATAAAATATAACATTACAAATAATATTTCATGAACGTATTTCTCCACATGCGAGATAAATAAAGGGATATCGTATCTTATCTTATCTTATAAGAGGGGGCAGGTGTAAAATTACCAGGCCTTTTTTTACTTTAGTTTATCATTTTGTTCTTTGTTTTTTTTAATGTGAATCATTTGAACTGTTTTTTTTAATTTTGCTATGACAATATAAGATGCTGCTATAAATCTGAGAGTTTTAATTCTAATTCAAACTGGACACAGCTTTGTTGTTAGAAGTTCTGATGTGAAGAGAAACACGCCGTTACAAAACATGAAGAAACAAACATTCACACTCTGATTTTAAAAACAGTTTTCTATGAAATAAAATCCCAGTAAAACCGTCTGAATCTCACAGTGACTGTTCTGTGTATCCTATTTAATACAAGCCAATGCAGACCGGACTTTTCCTTTAGATTCACACACACACACACGCCCAAACCAGTCGCTCCGGTTACTCCTGGTACCACAAACTGATTTCAGGCGGCAGGAGAGAGCGGGTGTCGACTGGAGATGTTTTTGTCTGCAGATATTTAGCAGCTTCAGATTTACAGTTCCAGGTGTGTAATTCTCTCCTCTGTCTGCAGGAAGAAACCTGAAGAGCCGCAGCGACCCCGAGGAAACCACGGAGCTGCACCTGGTCAAGGGTGAGAGAGAAACGCTGACGAATCACTTGTACTAATCCAGTCTGGACAGCAGGGGGAGCCAGAGAACAACACAATAGTTCACATATGTGCGCCAATTTACAAGTATAAATGTTAATATAATATGAAGTTAATAAGAATGAATTACTATGCATGAAAACATATAGACGCGAAAATACATAGAGCGTGCATAAAGTATATATGAAAAAAGTTAATAGGACAATTCGTTAAATTAGTAAACTAGATAGATAGATAGATAGATAGATAGATAGATAGATAGATAGATAGATAGATAGATAGATAGATAGATAGATAGATAGATAGATAGATAGATAGATAGATAGATAGATAGATAGATAGATAGATAGAAAAAATTGTAAAAATATACTGTGTTAGTTTTACTTTGCAACAAGAGTGAAAACCAAAGCTGCTTCCTTTCCTCCTCTGATCTCCTCCATCATGTTTCAGACACAGCAGCAGACAGCGGCCTGACCGACAGCAGTCCTCTGACCGCCGGCGGCACTAACGGACAATCAGCCGTCCAGAGCGGCGCCCAGCTGACCTGAGAATCAGCAGAACCAAGCAGGAACTAACAAAACACTAACCTAAACAAACACGCATACGGCCACACACTGACGAGGACCTCCAGGAGACACGGAAAGAGCATCTCGGTGGAAACCTTTACCTGTTACAGCATCTGTGGACGTTCTCTGGTCTGTGATGAAACCCTGGCGAAGGTCTATGAGACTGCATGTGCTGACGTTACTGCAACGTATTGATGAGGGGTTCATCAGCCCTGACTGTGCAGCAGTGAGCCGGGGGAGGGGGGGGGGGTTTATTATGAATCTACAAAACAGCAGAGACTTTCTGGGAAGTCCAGGAAGCAACGTTTCACCCAGAGGAGGAACCAGAGTCCGGATTATGTTGTAGGAACTTTGTGTTTGCACTTTCTGAAGCCCCGGGGGCTTTTTGGGGGGGGCAAGACGATATAAAGCACACCTGAGAAACTGCTGGTATTTTCAAGGTTCCTGCTTTTATATGTTGTGGGAGCGGGCATGGCTGAAAAAGTGTTTAGCTTCACTGTAATGCTTTAGAGAAACAAGAGTGAAGGAAGGCGTCCACTGCTTTTCTGAGAGGCAAACTGGGAGGGGACCCCATAAAAACAGAGGTTGGGAACTGTGAGAGAGGCATAAAGCAAAGTGTTTTCAGATTTGGACCAAAGCAGTAAAAAAAAAAAAAGAGAGAGAGAGAACATCACAAAATGGTCAAATTCACCCAATATTCAGGCCTTTTTAAACATATTTATAAAACCAAATTATTTAAAGCTACAGTATGTGTGATTTGAATAATTCCCGTTTCCTGAAAACACAGAGACCCAGGGTGACTCACTGCACCATCATGTGGTACAACGTGGTATTACAAGACCGATCAGGCCGTGGTTCGCTTTGGTAATTTTCTTTTAGAAACAGACGGCTCATTTTAAAGGCCGGACCTCTCCTATTGAAATTCAAAACAGTCAACCTGTGAAATTCCTTCCTTTAAAAGATTAATTCTTCTTTAAAGCCCCATGCGACCTGATTGCAGCCATTCTGAGCTGACAAAAGTCTGTTACTTGTCATCGTCGACAATAGCGCACATTAAAAGAAGACTTTAATGCCAGAGCAAAGCTTATAGCCCTAATGATTTAGCAACTGATTAGGGAATAAGTAAGTTAAGTTTCAGTGTGCTTGCTCCTTGTTACTAATGTAATGGAATCAGCTGGACTGTTGCAGAGCTGCTGTCTCTCGGTCAAAGCTAATGATGAGCTGCTCTGTTAGAATGTGTCATAGCAACAACACAGTAATACGCAATTCACTAAACTCCTGTTTACTGGAGGAGGGAACTCATCAATCTTTACTTTTATGCTTTTGAAGGCGTGACTTTCAGTAACTTGCACATCGGTGCTTGTTACTTACCGTTTTTACTCGAATTAATAAAGTAAGAGACGTCATACAATCAGCACGTGCACTTATACCTTGGAGTTCGATAAATACAGTAAACATGCAGGATTCATTCACACAATTCAAACATTTGTGTTTATGGCAATATATTCTGGCATTAGAGGACTTTCATTGCATTTTTATTTTTGCAAACAATAATTGGTCATAGAAAAAAACAAACGTAAACAGAGTCTCTCTTTGATTATTTCATTATTTTCAGGTGAGGGTGCTCTCTGTTCTCCTGAGGCTGAGCTCTGTTCAGCTCTCGGACACCTCGGGCGGAATGCCAGACAATGAACTGGTTTTAAAGCTCAATGAATTTACAGACGTGTCCACAAGGTTGGCGTCCCTCTGGCAATGATACCGTCCATGCCTTTCTGGAGTCATTACATTTGAACCAGCTGTTGAATCCTCGTCTCTGCTCCACGCTTTATGAATTATACTTGACCACTTTCACGTAACGTGTCATAATTGTTGTAATATTATAAAAAAAAAAGAAAAAAAAGACTAATCACTGAACTGTGCGCTTGAGTTTTCACTGTTCAGTTTGAGATATTTGGGAAAACCAAGATTTGAGTTCCTGTACGCAGGGTAGGAGAGCGAGAACAGAGCAGAGAGAATTCATGCCCTGACTGTAAAGCCTATCCGTGTACTTAAAGGCAAGAAAACCTGGTTTTTCAGACAAAAGGACACGCATGCAGTCAGAGTAAAGTGAGTCTCCTCCTGAGTCACGACAGATTCACTCAAGGACGCACAAGCATATCTTCAGTTTCAGTATGACCGGTCATGACCCATTCCAATGGAATTGAAGTGTGGAATGTTTGTTACACTTCCTGTTGTCACCGTCATAGTTCTGTTAAACGCCCAGCAGATTACCTGCCGTGTCAAGTTTAGTTTTACCTGCTTGACTGTCCTTGATCAGCTGAGTGTGGGAATAAAAATGGCAATAAAAAAGGGTAAAACGTCTCATTGGCTGAGGATCATTTTTGTGCACTAAATATAATGTCCGTGTATAATGTTCGCTTTACTTTGTTTCTTATTTTTCACGAGTCAAGACCATATCTAATGTAATCCTCACACTGAAAGTGACCTTTGAATCTGTGACCCATCCACATTTGACAAGTTTCACAGTAACAAACAACACCGGTTCAAATCACCAGAAACTGACCTTTGACCCCCCCGCTAATCGCTGTTATCACTTTGATGACATCACAGTGAGGAAATACACAGACCAATGACCAGTGCCATAACTAGTGAAGAAACTCCAGAAACTCCACTACTTTTGAAAATAAAAAGTGACTGAAAAAGAGGTTGCTCCAAATAACAACTTAAGATTTAAGTCCTTAATCTGGAGCGCAGGAGCTCAGCAGCGGTCATTACGAAACACAAGTAATTCTCAGAGGTTCTTGTAACAAGAACAAATGAAAGGTGGTACAATGAGTGGAATATTACATGTTTGGAAGGGTTGGTGAGAATTTTGCAACCTTATTTTTCCCCCAACAATGGTGAGGACGCCAGTGTTGGCACAGACCGGGATTTTCACAATAAGGTGAAATCAACCACAGATTTGCTTCAAGTAGCAGAAATACCTCAATATACTTTGGAATCTTCTCCACTCGGCTTTGCCCTGAGAACACACAGGATATTAAAGATTCAGCTGGGGGTTTACGGTTGGTTTTGCGATTTAATTAAAGCACTGTAAGGTTGTTGTTGTTTTTTTTTTACAGTAACAGTTGTAGTAGGGAAATAGTAGTAATCACAATAGTTTTAGTACTAGTAATAGTAATAGTGGCAGTAGTTTTGATATTATCATGGTTGTATGAACATTCACGTTATATTTGCAGTTGTTTTTCTCATATCATGTTAACAATGCTTTAATAAAGTTAATAAAGTTGATATATGTGCCCTGTTGTCTTATTCTTTTCCAGTTTTATGGATTAAATACTGGAGTTTTAAAGTTTTCTTTCTAAAACATTTTAATAGCTAATTTAGCTGGCTTCAGCAGCTTGCAAGGCAGTCGTAATAATAAGCAGTAAAAACAATATTGCACAAGTGGTCAAGCACGTGAAAAAAAATGTGTTCAAAATATTTATATTTACTTTCATTATTTTATTTTATTCTATTTATTTATTTATTTTTTCTTCGCCCTTGTCCTGTTCGGCAGCTTGGGCCAACAATATGATGTGATTGAGAGCCTTCGGAGTCAGAACAGTTTTTGGTCTTGCAACAGGGAGAGACCTGGAGTCTCCTCCTGTTGCCTTCTCCGTCAGAAGTTGGCATGGCTGCCGTACACGACCGGGGGGGAACGCACAAAGAGAGAGACGAAGACGAGGTTGTCCCGCATGCTCCGACTCTGGAGATCGAGGATGGACTCCTTCATCTTCTTGTTGTCCTGCGTCAGCCCGGTCAGTCCTTTATTAAGTGACTTCACCTCGTCCCGAAGTCCCTGGTTCTCAGTGGTCAGTTCCACCACCTGCCGCTGGCTGAATTCCAGCGAGTCCCGGAGAGCCTGAAACTCGCGGTGGAGCACCTCGACCAGGGCGAGCCGGGCATCGAAGCTGGACAGCTTGGTGTTAATGCTGTCCAGGATGTCCTCGAACTGCTTGGACGGCGAGGAACTCATGGGTGGAGAACTCTCCGGACGGCTTCTTTTAGATGACGCAGCTTGAGGTGTCTTCGGCATGACGAGACGGTCGTAGCACTCGTCCAAGTAAGCTTGAAGATCTTCGATGGTTTCTTCTTCCAGCGTTGTGGGTGATCTTAATTTTTTCCTTTTGTTATTTTGTTTTGTTTTTTCCTTCCGTCTGACGGAAAAGTTTGTACTACAAGCAGGGTGCCGCCATGTTGGATTGCACTCGATGACGTCACACTCGAATTACTCACTGCGCATGTCGGAACTCTCAATCTCCTAAAATTTTTAATGTTTGTTGTTTATCTGGGGATTTATTGAAAGGACTGCATTTTACCAACAGTATTTATTTATCTGGAAAAAAGATCCACGTATTATAAGTAGTAGAACTATCAAATAAAATATGTATTTTCATTAAACGGTTGGTCTGCAATGATTTGCATTTGTCATGAACTCACATTTATTTATATTCAAAACTATTCCATTAACATACTTGTTTGAACCCGTTCCTGAAAATATTTCAATCATCTCAGTCGTTTTACTTTTTATTGGATTGGTGTTAAAACTGCCAAATGCAAGATGTTGTTGAAAACGGTCTGAAATTTCCTCAGATGCAGACAAAAGACTCCTTCATGCTCGCTGAACTTTTTAGAAACTTCTTCTAGGGAGCAACATTTTCACCAACGTCACATTTGTCACCATGGAAACCAGTGGATTACAAGGTTATTGATCCACCACACCGCTGCTTCCATCATCGGTCATGATTGCTTGAATTCCTTCATGTTTCAGTGTTTAGGTTAAATAATGTTCTGTTGGTTGCTGTTCTTTTCTGTTACTGGAACCTCACCGGAAGAGTGAGTGGGCCTGTGATTGGCTGAGAGCGGAGTGTGTGTGTGTGTGTGTGTGTGTGTGTGTGTGTGTGTGTGTGTGTGTGTGTCTCAAGGATATACCTTACCCATAAGTTCTCAACAACACTTGAGTCACACAAACATTCAGTTTTGGGTCTTTAAGTTCATTTTATTGACACACTTGAAATGAAAAAGCGTCAATATATGAAAAACAGTTAAATATTACAGATTGTTAATTCTAACATCCATGCTTAAAGAAGCCATGTTTCCCATTTCCACATAAGACTGTGAATGCAGCGCAGTATTGCCGAGTACAATGGCGCCAGCTGGTTGGCTGGCCAGGACGCCACTGTACTCAGCAATACTGCGCTGCATTCACAGTCTTATGTGGAAATGGAAAACATGGTTTCTTTAAATATGGATGTTAAAATTAACATCCATACTGTTTGGAAATGGAAAACATGGCTTCTTTAAATATGGATGTTAAAATTAACATCCATACTTAAAGAAACCATGTTTCCCATTTCCACATAAGCCTATGAAAGCAGCGCAGTATTGCTGAGTACAATGGCGCCAGCTGGTTGGCTGGCCAGGACGCCACTGTACTCTGCAATACTGCGCTGCATTCATAGGCTCATGTGGAAATGGGAAACCTGGATATGGACATGGATCGAGGGTCATATACTGGACTCGAAAACTAAAGTCTCAAAGTATAAGAAATGGAGGGATTTGGTTTTTTCCCCCATGGGCTCCATCTCTGTCCATATTTCCACTTTTTGACGCTCTTCCACCTCTTTCTGTGTGTATTACTTTTTCTGTCTCTCCCTCTTTTTCTCCTCCTTTCGGGCTTTCTTCTCCACTTTCTTGATCTTGGCCTTTTCTTTGTCGGTCATGGAGGCGACCCTGCCCAATGTGTTGATCCGCCCCAGAAGTAGCTGGATGTCCAAGTTTGCCTTGTGCCTGTCCTCCATCCATTCGCCCACATGTGCGATCCAGGCCTCCTCCGACCGTCGGGACTTTGTGAGAAGCTCCTCTGCGGTCTCCTTTGCAATGGTCTCGCTCTCCAGCTGCTCTTTCAGAGCGCTGCATTCTAGCACTGGAAAAGGTAGATAGTAAATGGTCAATGGACTTCACTTATATAGCGCCTTACATGGTTCATCACATTCACCCACACACATTTTCATACACTAATGGAGGCTGCAGCCATGCGAGGCACCGTCTCTCCAATGGGAGCAGTTTAGTCGTAGTTGAAAGTCATATTTGAGTAAAACGTACAGATACTTTGCTGGACATGTACTTGGGGGAAAAAGTGAAAGTCTCACCAAGGACTTTGTTTTCATCAGCAGCCTGGGTCTCGAGTTGTTTGACCTCAGCCTCCCTGGTCTGCAGAGCCTGTTTTAGGGTGGCGATCTCTGAACCCAGCAGGCTGAGATTCTGCTTGTTCTGTTTTTGCATGGCAGCTTTCTCATGGGATGCCTCCTCCAACACGTTCTCCAGGTCGGCCTTAGAAGTCTGCAGGTGAGTCATGAGGGTTGTTGCCTCTACACAGACTTCCTGGAGTTCCATCTTGAGACCTGCAGTCTCTGCCTCCTTTAGGCCCAGAGCGTTGGTGAGGTCCCTCACATTGACACGGAGGAGGCTGTTGTTGGCCTCATAGTCGGCAACTCGCTCCTCGAACTCTTCACAACGTTTTCTCCAGACCTGCTGCAGCTCACGGATTTCGTTGGTCGTCTCCCGCGACTTCCTCTCAGCGTCTGCTTGTTGTTCCTGGAGACGTTTTTCAAGCGCCTGGACCTCTACCTCCTTGGCCCTCAGTCGCTGGTCCTTCTGTCGGAGCTCCGAGTTCAGTTGTTCTGTCTGGAGCTCCAGAGCTCTGACCTGGCTCATTAAATCCTCCCTCTCATTCACCAGCATCTTGTTTTTCTCATCCATACTGGTGTGGGGCAGATGGACCTCTGACATTTTCACAGCTTGCCCTTCACCAATGTCAGGACAAGGATTGTGAGTCTTTCGCCGTCTCCTCACTCTGGTGCGCTTGCGCCGAGTTGGTTCTTTTGTGCTCTCCATATCTTGTCCAAGGTAATTGAAAGGGTTTGTTTATAAGTAACTCCTGTTCAGACCGTGAGACAATCTGGAGCGCTTTAAACCGATGGAGCTCGTTCAAGCAGTTTTATATGCAGACTCTGCTTTGTGACATCGTTGACTATGATGACTGGTTCCTGATATATTAACATCAAAGGAGTGAACAGTGATTATGTAAATAGTGAGCCTAACAGTTGATGTTGCCGTGGTAACGGCTACAGCTGGATTTTTTTTTTTACATTGATTAATGCATTTTATTTAAGAATATCATTTAGTTGTGTATATGTAGATGTAACATGTGTAACAATTATTAGTGTATTGTTTGTAGAACTACAGAAAGGCATTTCGTTTTTCTTCTGTAGTTTTCACATGTTTGATGATCGGTGTTTGATTATTGAGAGAAAAAAATAAATCGACACAACACCCCTTTTGAAATTCTCTGTATCTTCAAATAACTCCACCGGAGGGGTGAAGAGTAAAGTGTGACCGGGGGTTCGGACCATGCGAGTCTCGCGCACTACGTCATGCATGTGCGCTTGTGTGAATGACAATAACGGAGAAAGAGGCTATGTGGAGATGCGTGAACAGAGCAAAACCTTTTTTTTTTTTTATTTAATCTTGACAGCCGCCAGGATAGTATGGGAAACAACACTTTACAATCAAAAACGGCACCAACTACCAACAGCAACGCCAATCCAATCCAGAGACAGAAAGATAGAAAAAAACTAGCACTCACCCATCACTTGTAGATGAAATCCGTCCTGCGATCCTTTTTGATGACTCGCTCTATGAGGCTGCTAAAACCACTGCTATTCCATGTTCCGGAGCTGAACTGAAGAGTCGACATGGCCGGCAGAACAGCTTGTTGTGCTCCCAGCTAGCTGTCAGACAGTCCTACCGTTGGTAGTTTCCCGCTGTAAAATGCTGCACAAAGCTTTTGGATCTTCCTCTACTCACAATTTCAATTTCTTCTACAAACAGGCGCCTTGAAAAAGGTCTCCGAACCAGGTCGGCTATCATATCATCCGATTTTGCTCTTAAATTAGCCGCCATCACGTCCAGAATAGCGGATAATGACTGCGTCATCACGCACCTGCTCATGGGCCAATCAGTCAAGCTCATTTCAATGACACGCCAAGAACAGCACGAGAAACTCCGCTTGCCCTCGGGCGTTCCGTCAATAACACATCAAAATGTGATTGGCCGATGATACTGTCACTCAACATTTTAAGCCAATAGCAACGTCCAGCTTCCGTCAGAGGTTCGCAATGCAGTTACTGTTGTGATGCGTTTAGAGGGCATAGGAGATTTGAGCTCCACAAAATATAACCATTCGTTGTATGGATAAAGTTGCATACTGAACAAGCAGCCTAGTTTATTCCAGACACAAATTTCAGAATCACTTTTATATCATAAAAAAAAAGAAAAAATATTTTGGACAGGACAGGACTACACTGATAACAGCGGTACATATTTGGATTAGATCTACATGGAGAGCTACATGACACAGTTTCCCTCGATCATCAATATACAGCAGCTTGCAAGGCAGTCGTAATAATAAGCAGTAAAAATAATATTGCACAAGTGGTCAAGCACGTGAAAAAAAATGTGTTCAAAATATTTATATTTACTTTCATTATTTTATTTTATTTTATTTTATTTATTTTTCTCTCGCCCTTGTCCTGTTCGGCAGCTTGGGCCAACAATATGATGTGATTGAGAGCCTTCGGAGTCAGAACAGTTTTTGGTCTTGCAACAAGGAGAGACCTGGAGTCTCCTCCTGTTGCCTTCTCAGTCAGAAGTTGGCATGGCTGCCGCACACGACCGGGGGGGAACGCACAAAGAGAGAGAGAAGAGAAAAGAGAGAAGAAAGTTGAGGGGGGAGGGGGGAAGGGGATAACATACAACATCTTTGTTGTGCCACATATATTATTTGCAGTTATCACACTGATCCAAATACTTTCCAACTGTTTTTGGATTAAACCAGTCTGAGCAACTCTATCTAGACAGTAAAATGATTTCTTAGATTAACCAGCCTGAGCAGCTCTATCTAGACAGTAAAATGATTTCTTAGATTAACCAGCCTGAGCAGCTCTATCTAGACAGTAACGTGAAGCAGGAACATGAATTAACAAAGAGGTGACAACAAAAGAGGAACATGATTTTTAAAGTTTGAGCAAATGATGACAGAGAACAAGCAACTTCAGAAGCACCTTTCGTGAGGAGTGGAAGTGTGTGTGTGTGTGTGTGTGTGTGTGTGTGGCTTGTCCACTGGGTGTGACCGGAACTTCTGTGGGGGGACCCGTGGCGACACCCCGGGGTCAAAGGCCATCGGGCCCGGATATAGCCACCCCGGCAGACGGAAGCCCCCCAGGCCCGGGGAGACCCCAGCGAACCACCCCAGAGAGCCACGCCACCGCCCAAAAAGCACCCGACGGAGAATGCAGAGAGGAATCCCCCCCAGGCAAGAGGGGCCCACAAGAGAAGGATAAAGGGCACAGGGCCCCAGGCCCCGACCCAAGCCGCCAAGCCGAGAAAAGGCCGGAGCAGGGCCCCCGGGCCGAGCGGGCCGAGAGCCCCCCCAACCCGGCAAAGCAGAGACGGCCCCAGCCACCGTGCCCCGGACCAGCCCCGCCCCCAGACCCAGGAAAGCGAAGGCCGGCGCAGGCCCCGGTCGGAGGACAGTCAACTCTACACCCCCAGGAGCCTCATATCCCACCCGCCCCATGATCCTCCCCCCCGGTCTTGATTGAAAAACCCAACCCCTGACCCACCCCCCACAGACACCCACCCCTGACGCAGACGCAGACGCAGACGCAGACGCACACACACACACACCCACACACACACACACACACACACACACACTCGGGACGGGGGGAGTGATGACTCTCACCCCCCCAGGCCGCCGGCCGGGCCCCCACCCGGCCACCGCGGTATCCCAACCTCCACCAATCCAACAGCAAATGGAGAAGGAGCACCGCGCCCCAGCCCCCCCACGAGCGCCACGCTCGAGGGAACGCGCCCCCCGCATTCCAGCCGCACTCACCCCGGGCCGGGGTGGGACCCCAGCGGGAGGTGCTGGGGGGAGCCACGTCTCCCGCCCTTCCCCTGCCCTATATGTGTGTTGGATGTATGTAAGGGTGTGTCTTTGTGCTTTGAAAAGGTGGATGCAATGTGTGTGTCTATGGTGCGGTTTAAAATTGGGGGGTAGCGGGGCCCGGGCGTTCTACCGCTGACAAGCGGCAGAACCCCGAAAGCGGCTTACCCCCTCAAGACCCTGCGTGACTAAGTGTGGTTAAAATTGTGGGTGGTGCAAAGTCGGGGGAGGACCCAGACCGCAGTTAAGTAGCCTGGACCCCCCACCTAGGCACCGCCCCACTGTTCCCTATTGTGGAGTAATATAAGGTGAGGTAAGGCAGGGAGGGTTCTGAGGGAGGGGGTCCCCCCGTCGCTAGGACCTTGGCCCAGCTGGACCCCCTGCGCTGCCCCACCCCACCCCCGAGCGGCCGGCCTAGGACCCGGGGAGCCACACCCCCCCCCCAACAAGGCGCCGTAATGGGACCCGGGCAGGGAGCCCCCACCCCACCCAACGGCCAGACAGCAGAGTCTGAGACCCGCAGGGCCCAGTGCGAGCCCAGCCGGAGGCCAGTGGTCAGGGCACCCCCCCTCATTCGCCCACACAGCCCCACCCCCCAACACACACACACACACACACACACACACACACACACACACACACACACACACACACACACCCATATATCAGGCCCTGGAGGTCACTCTCAGTCAACCGTCCATCCAGAACCCGGAGCCCCCCCGTCCCCCGCTCCCCCCAATCCGGGAACGAGGCAGACCCGGAGCACGGCAGCAGGGGCCAACCCGCCCCACCAGGGGAGGGGGCCAGAGGGAGGACCCACCCCCAGCGCCGCAGCGGGCACCCCCACCGGAAAGGGGGAGGCCCCGCACCCCCAGGGCCCGGACGACCCGCCCCCAACCCCCCCCAGCCGACAGCCCAGCCGGGGCCCGAAGCCCAGCCCCCCCACCACACCCCAGCGGGCCTAACCCCGGCCCAGAGCAGAGCCCCCCCCACACCCCCGCCCAGGACTCCCCAGGCCAGGCCGCAGCCCCCCAGCATAGACGCTAGGACCCCCCCGAGCCCACAGAGCCACCAACCACCAAAGCCACGACGCCCCAACCACTGACGGTCCCCAGAGCCCCGGGGTGGAGCCACCACCCCCCCACAGGGCTACATGGTGTATTTAATTATTGGAGACCATGTGGACTCAAATTGTGTCAAATGATTTTTCCTACAAGCAGACATTCTCTCCAATGTGATGTGGTCTAGAAGTAAGTTTTTAACTTTATATTCAGATTACTTTTGGATTTCCAGTTCATGAGGATCGCCTTTTTTGCGATGCTTAGGGAAACCAGGAGCATGCAGGACTCATTTTTTTCACTTTTAATTTCTGAGATCTCCTAACAAGCAAAGTGAAGGTGAGACTAGAATAGGGTGGCCCAGGCATAACGATAGATCTTCACAAATCTTTTGCCAGAACGTTTGGACTGGCGTACACAGCCAAAGTGCGTGTAAATAGGTATCGGGGAGATCACCTGTGCAGTTTGAACATATGTTAGTGGGAGTGAGCCCCATCTTGAACATCCTTTGTCCTGTGTAATGAACTCTATGAAGGACCTTGTATTGTATGAGCTGTATATTGGGGTTTTTGCTCATTTTGAATGTATTTGTACAGATTTCTGACCAAAACGTTGGGTCTCTGTTGATGTTGAGATCTTCTTCCCATTTGAAGGTGGGAAGGGATATTGAGATATTTGAACCTGACAGGATTGAGATAATTTTAGAAAGAGGTTTAGGTGCTGAGATCTTCAGGAGATTTGTCACTGTCTGAGGTAAGTTCAGGTTAATCTGTTCTAGTTTGAACTTAGTTTGTATTATTGACTTAAGCTGAAGATATTCCAGATAGTTGTTTTGACTGATGCCATATGTTTCTATTAGCTCATTAAATGGAATAAAAGAGTTATTGGAGATAAGTTGTTCTAAGTGTCTTATTCCTTTATTTTGCCATCTTGGGAAGTTTATTGGTTTCTTTCTTTGCAGGATGTCGGGATTGTTCCAGATGGGTGTGAGTTTGCAGGGAATGAGTGAAGATCCATTCATTTTAAGAAATTCCCACCAAGCTGTCAGCGATGTGTTTATATTGATGCTTTTAAAGCAACTGTGCTTTTTGATGACAGGACTGAAGAAGGGAAGATCTCTGACTTGGAGATCTTCACAGAATGTTTTTTTAACGTCTAGCCAGCCTTCATCTAAGGGTTTCTGATTGATCCATTTTACAACATAAAGTAGTTTATTGGCCAGATAATAATTGTAAAAATGTGGGAGTTCTAAGCCACCTTGGTCCTTGGTGTTCTGTAGTGTTTTTAAACTTATACGTGATGGTTTATTTTTCCATAAGAATTTTGAGACATGAGAATCAAGAGTGTTAAACCAGGTTTTTGGTGGTTTTGCTGGGATCATTGAGAAGATGTTGTTAATTTTAGGCAAGACCATCATTTTGATTGTTGCTACTCTCCCCATAAGTGAAATTGGGAGTGTCCTCCATCGAGTGAGGTCCTCCTCTATTGCTTTAATGAGGGGGGTGTAGTTTAAGTGTACCAAGTCTGAGAGTTTGGCTGAGACATTAATGCCGAGATATTTGATGTTCCCTGGTTTTAGTGGGGTGTTCGGTGTGTGCTGAAATGTAGAGTTGATAGGCAAGACGACTGATTTGTTCCAATTTATAGAATATTCTGAGATTGAGGAGAATCTGTCTATTAACCCTATTGTTTCTGGAAGAGAGGTCTGTGCGTTTTGCAGGAAAATTAGCACATCATCTGCATAGAGACATATTTTATGTGTTACATTTGCTGTTCGTATTCCTTTTACGTTATTGTTCTGTCTGATGGCTGCTGCTAGTGGTTCGATAAAGATTGCAAAGAGAGATGGTGAGAGTGGACACCCCTGTCGGGTGCCTCTCTCAAAATTGAACCTTGAGGACATTTGGTCATTGGTTTTAACACAGGCACTGGGTGAGGTGGACAGTATTTTTATCCAGGAGAGGTAATTTTCTCTAAATCCAAATTTCCGTAGTGTAGCAAGTAGAAATTTCCAATTTACCCTATCAAAGGCTTTTTCTGCATCTAAGGAGGTGATAATGGCTTTTTGTTTATTGTGGTGGCAGTGGTCTATAAGATTAATTAATCTACGTGTATTGTTAGTGGAGTGTCGTCCTTTAATAAACCCAGTTTGATCTGGGTGTATGATGTGGGGTGTGATTTTTTCCAGTCTGCTTGCTAATGTTTTACTCATTATTTTAAGATCTACATTGATTAGTGATATCGGCCGATAGCTAGATGGTAGTGTGGGATCTTTATCCGGTTTTAGAAGAAGACTGATATTTGCACAGTTCATATGTTGGGGGAGAGTTGAAGATTCTTTAATTTCCTCAATTATTCTGAAAAAAATAGGTGAGAGTAAAGACCATAATTCTTTGTAAAATTCAGTGGGGTATCCATCAGGTCCTGGAGCTTTACCATCATTATTAATTGCTTGCTTTTTACTTCCTTTAATGCCTCCTTGCAGTACAAAGTGAAAACTTGTATGCTGCAAATAACCCTGGTTATTACGTGTATTAACTTGTCCACAAAGGTATTTAAATGTATTTAAATATTGTCTGTCTGCAAAGACAAACTCAGAGTAGTTTGTTTGTTTGTGTTTTGTTGTCCCTTTTAGAAGCCGGTAGCAGAACTGCGGCTGGTGGAATATTAACTGTTTTAGACCTTTATCCCTCCTGGGCCAACAGTCCTCCTGCAGTGTGATGCAATGCAGGCATTTATGTTTATCACAGGTTAAAAATATCCAACCAGACCTGATGGGCAAGTCCCGCACACTCTCCGTCTATTACTCTGTCGCAATAGTCCAGTAGTGGCCACAAATGTTTATCGGAAGGATGTGTCTGGGAATTTCTCCAGTGGTTTTGGTGTCCCTGAGCTTTCTGTGTGCTCTCACACGAGGAGGTGAGTGAGGATTTTACATTTTCTACTTTACATTGACTTCACACAGAGGGTGACTCAGCCGTTTCTCTTTCACCCAGAGAACCTTAAGGTACTCATTGGAAGTATTGGTTTTTTTAAGGACACACTGTAGCCACTATCTCAGTACAATTACTTACTTAAAACATGATTGTAAGGTGCCAAACAGACCAGAAAACAGAAACATGACATTTTAGGACCAAAAAGACTTTGGTCAAGTTGTTAAGTTTACTGTCAACAATTTAGAAAAATGATCATGTGTCTTTTTAAATGGTCAGAAAAGTATGTTTTTATAGACTCTGTGGTAAAATTGTCCTGTACATTGGTCCTGGTGTAAAACTATTGCAATATTTAACCTGTAAACTTGGTACCATGGTACTTTCAGTTTCTCGTTACGGGAAATGTTGAAACCACCCATGACAATAATCAGGCCTAAAGCGATGGGAAGAAAATGGAGAAAAACAATTGGAATTTAACTTTGTCAAAACAGTAAGATATAATATACAATGAAGCCATTTCATGTTTTTCTGGGCTTCTTTTATTTTTTGGTTGGGATTATAGAACAATTCTTTGTTTTTTTTACTTAAAACTTGAGTTCATCAACCAAGATGTCCAATATTCTTTGACTTACAGAGTAACACCCATCGTGTGTTCTGAAATGTTCTTTGGTGTAACTATAACACATTATGTGGTCGATGAGGACTCGCTTGGTCTCCAATGCCTTCACTTCTATTGAGGGACATGTCCTAATGCCACATGACACCCCCCCCCCCGACCAAAATAAACACAACTATATGCAGTATATTCCTAATAATATACTTTACCGTTTTCGTAAAAAGCAATCAGATTACAGTAACGCGTTTCTGCCCAGTGATTATGTCTATGCATGTACTTGCTTATCTTGATACGTCTGGTGCATGATTGGAATACATCACAGTGAAATACCTTTTTTATTTCTCCCGTTACTTTTCCAGCATCAGTCAATTAAACTGAACACGAAGACATCCCGGTTCCACTACGAACAAATGAATTATGTTGAATTCGATAAATTCCATAAAGTTGTAATCTACAGTTGAACTCACTTGTTACTTTGTTGCTTTACTTCTTAAATCAAAACGGGGTAATTTTCTTTGATATTACCACAGGCACTGACTGAAGAAAAAGTACATTAGAGTACTTTAGGGATCAGCTCAGCACATCAACAGATCAAAGTGTGGCGCAAAACATATAAAGTGTTGCTGAATAAAATAACGCAACTGAAAGTGAAAGTTGTCTCAGATTTGTTGAGACACAGTGGCAGCCTTTCCATCTTCTGAGTCAGGGGACTAAAGACGTTATCTTGAAGGCGACGTCTCACTATGGAGGCTGAAGCTGGAATAGTTATTAAGATTTAAATATGCTCGTTATTGAATAAAACCTAAGGAGATTGCTGATTTTGCTCCTTATGACTGGAATAAGTAACGAAATATGTTTTTATGTAACTTCAGTCGGAGATAAGCGGACTGATCTCATCAGCTTAGTTTCTGTTGTCATGGAATCGCCTCGTTAAAACAATACAAGGCGTTGTTTTACAACTACGATAAACAATTAAATAATAAAATGTGTTACCGTCATCTTGGCCTGACAGGGTTATATGATGACATTAAAAAATAAATATTTTCCACTATGGTTAATTTTTAAAAGTGAGCTGAACATACTTACATACATTTTTGTTTAACCCCCATGTAAAGGGGTAAGAAGTAACTATTACTACTAGTTCTACCTGTTATTAACATAAGCTTCTCACTCTCTCGATATCCAGATGACACACATAAATACATTACTCCTCCGTCCATGCTTGAAGATATTTAGCCTTATGTGATCCCTGATGTTAACAAGAATAATGGTTTTATTTATATCATATGATTTGCATTAAATGTTTATCACGTTTTATTTTGATGGGTTTACAGGCTTTACCTTGATGGATGTGTGTTTGCTGTTTTCTACAGATACTCCGATCAGCTGCGATTTAAAGGAGAGCTGCATCTTACCGTGCCGTTTCCAGGCCAGTGACGAAGAAGTCATCCACTGGATCCAGGAGAAGCCAGTATCGGCCTCAGCTCACTCCTACTATTACAAAAAGAACCAGCTCACGCTCCAGAACCAGCGCTTTAAGGGCCGGACGTCCCTGTTTCTGGACCAGCTCGCCAAAGGAAACGCCTCACTTCGACTGGATGAGGTGGAGGTTCAGGACAAGGGCAGATACAAGTGCTACACCAGCACCATTGCTGGACACGACCAGTCATACGTACAGCTCAGTGTGGACGGTAAGAGAAACACCGTCGTTTGTCTTTTACATTTGAAGGCATCTTCTCAATGGGGGAGCTTTCACGCAGAAACTCTACGTCAGCAGAGGTTCTGGTTGCTGTCGCTTTCACTTCATGCACCAGGTAAATACAAAACGAAAGCCTATAAAGCAACACCACAGAGTGGAAGAAAGAAAACTATCACACAATACGCTCATCAAAATCCTATTATTACGACTGATACATAAGTCAACATAGCGCAAATTACTTAATCTGTGATTCCTCTTATTCAACAATCTACCCCGAGACTTTTGTCTCACGCTGAGTATACCACTGCTGTACTATACAACCTGCAAGTACAAAACACAGTTTTCCCTATGAAACTACATGCATGGACACGATCTGTCATCATTGCTGATGGAATGTTCAATTGTCCGTAACGTACTCAGGAAAAGAAGAAATCCTATCTCGTCTGAGTGGAGACTCTCGGAGCCTCTTCCGAAAAACTGTAAAGAATATACAACACTGTGTGAAACAGGACAAGCTTCATTCCTCAGAGGTGTGCCGGGACAGCTGACAGGAGATCATTGTCATTTCTAAACCCAGAAATGTACTGTGGACTACATAAAAACCTTTTACACTTCAGAGTTTCTGTTTTTACCACATTTCTATACAACTCATAAATCAGTTAATTTGGACAGAAAGAGCTTTATTGTTAAGAAGTGAAATGTGTTGCAGGATTGTCGGATTGTTCATAAAAACTATCCATGCAAAGAGTTAGCTCAGAAAGAGAAAGGTGAAGGAAGTAAAACCTGATTGTTGACCAACATGTTGAAGGAGCTTAAAGACAAAGTGGTGGTCAATATGATCAGCTCAGTTCATCCTCTCAGAAATAAAAAAAAAAAAAAACACAACATCTGTCTTTAAACCTGCAGAGTCATGATTTTGTGAACTTCTAAAAACAACTTATGTTAAAGCAGGAGACGCAACAGAAGGCGATCAATCACTCAGGACACTGAGTGATCGATGCACAGAGCAGATTGACGCGTGTCTGTCAGACAAACATTTACGTTACTCCACTCAATTGCTGCACTTACTTTTCGCCCATTTTGGAAAATGTTGATGGTGATACGCTCGTATCAGAAATTGCAATGCCGCTTCACATTCATGGAGGATAAATACTCAAACATTTGGAAATGTGCCACTTCCTTGGCTGCATTATTTGGCCACACTCACTTGTGTGGGTCAGCCTTTTCCCACATGAAGATTATCAAGTCCCAGTACCACTGTGGTATTATGCCTTACAAGTTCATGCAGTTATTCAGGAGTTAGTCAGCCTTAAAGGACATAGAAATAACTTTTTGTTTATCTAAATGATGGAAAATCATCGTCATACCGGATAATACGAGCACAAGCCCATGATTAACTCTTTCATCAAGGTTGAAGTCCGACTTCTTAAGTTATACATTGTCAACTCTAATCTCATTCATTCAACCTGTGATTGTTACTCACCATGGTTCCCAATGACACAAACCCCTTCGGGACAAGACAGAACTAATAGGTACAATTGTTATTGAAAAAGGTTCTTTTAATTTAATCAATTATTCAATTTTTGTAGTTGTACAGTGGCATTTCCATATGGTTGATATTGTCGTGGTAAAATTATATCTTGGCCTTATACTCGTTATATTTTATCATCATAGGCCTTGTACTCGTTATACTTTGTAGGCTTCATATTTTCCTGGCTTCAGACGAGGGAAGACTCCCTCACTCCCTGGTCCAGCTGAATTTCAACGAACAAAGATTCCTTCTTCCAGCAACAGCCTTATCTGTGTGATAACTATGAACTCCAAGGTGAGCCACTTGTTGTGGCCAAACTCTCTGTGGTTCTATTGTACTACTCACCCCTCCTTTCCCTGCTGTTCTTATTAGGACCCGCAGACACAACCTGGGTCACACTTGATCTTGCAGACCGCTGATTGCACTCTGTAGGATTCTGTGGCTTGAGGCCTCAATAAAATACACTTGACTGAGAAACCCTGCTTTAACAGTTTATTCCAAACAGAATATCCACAACAAATACAATCAAAGAATAAAATTTAGATTTTTTTTTTCCCCAACATTTGAAATGTTTCAGTTTCATGTTATATGTGTAAAACATTGTCAGTTATTAATTTGTGAAAAATTATGACCTTTGGCAAAAAAATATATATTTATGTTTTTATTCACTATTTTTGTTGTTGTTTAGTGTGGAACAAACCTAACAAATGTGGAAGCTTCACCGTTTTTAGTTTGATGTCTGATAACAGGAGATTTAGCTGAGGTAAAGAAGCTCGCATGTTAATATGGCCCATACAAATAAATGAGGAGTCAATGATGAAGAGACGAAGAAGACGAGAGGTGGCTTACGGGTTTACTTCTTTTTGTTTTTGCAGCTCCGGTCCATGAAGTCAATATTGACAGGAAAGGAAACACGGTCACCTGCAGCTCGGAGGGGATCTACCCTGAACCTAAACTCACCTGGTCCACTGAACCTCCATCGGCCACTGATGATCAGGACACCACAGTCCATCTGAGTGGACAGGCGCTCTACAAAATCAACAGTTCTTTTAATGTTTCCGACGACAACCTAAATGTCACCTGCACGGTCCAAACTCGCAAAAGCAAGAGGAAAACCACTCTGACAAAAAGTGAGTATTCCAAGAAGCTCTGGGGTCAATTAGAAAGTTTAACAAATGTCAGCGACATTTAAGTCCGTGTATTTACATATTTTCATCAAAACATAACAGCCGACCTCGAATGTGTGTCACCCACCTTCATGTGGGACGAATCTGAGACACCACAAATGCAGAAATGAGTTACAAGAATTATGAGGAGAGATAAACTGACGCTGAGAGAAAAAAAAACAAAGAAAGTCTATGGAGCGATCAGCGCCAGTCCTTGTGCATTAGTGCACAAAAACATTGTTCATTTAGAAAAGTCCATTATGTTATATGAGCAATGGTTCTTTTTAGCTGAAGGGCAAAATTATTGATACCCCTGAAAGTATCTCAACAGAAATGTCCTTTTCTGATGCTGCCCATTGTTTTTTACTTCCTGCTCATCTTTGTCCTCCAGTCATTTTAAGACATTTCAACTTTTTTGGTTGATCAAATGTTAAAATATGATATTTTTTTTAAATAGCATCTTTCCAGAAGAGCATAAATAGATGAAGAGTTTTGATTATTGTCTAATGTTTAATTATGTATTTATTGTATTTCTTGGCCTACAAAATAGAGTACCGAGACAGAAAAGTATAGAAAGACATTTTGAGAAGTTGCGAATGATAATGTTTTACTAAAAAGTTTTTAAAAAATCCTTTAATGGAGTTGGAAAACTCTATTTTCCAAGTACTTCAGTTCACAAAGAACTGGCAGCGGATAATACATGTTTATTGATTCAGAATCATTTAAAATGGCTATGATTTCATCGTGGCTTCAATCCCAATTGTTCATGTTTCTTTCTGTGTCCTCTGATTTCAGCCGCTATCCAGGATTCATCAAATGAAACCAAACTTTCCTGCACACTGCCGGCTGCACCCTGGACTAACCTCGTCTGGAGGTTCGACCAAAATGAGGAAATCCTGAGCCAGGATTCAAATAAGGAGGCTGTGGTCTCAAGCAAGTGGGAGAAGCATTTTGTTGCTCTATCAGCATCAGGAAGCCTCGAACTAAAGGACTTAACTTCGGACGAGGGAGGACGATATACCTGTGAAGCGAGCAACTCCGAGGAGACGCTAAGATCTGACACACATCTGACAGTAAAGGAAACCCAAGGTAAGACACTTTCTCTTTGCATTAGGGTCATTAGTGTTAAAGATAATGCTTGTAGATAACAGGGACATTATGTCTGTGTGAAGCACCCAGATGGTGGCAGAAGTACCCGCATTATTTCATTCATGAAGGATTTCAGATACTTGTATGACTAACGAGAGGTTAGAGGAACTCCAGGAGGTAGGAGGGGTCGGGGTGCTGGCGGATCCCGTCTATTAGTGAGCTGCAGGTGTTGGTGGAGTAAAAATGTGGGGGAGAATTCACTGATAAAATCCTTGTTTGGTTTGGGTGGGCGGAAGGCCAGTTTTCTGCTGAGTCATGGACCGAAAAGACGTACACTCTCTGGTACGGTCACAGACGAGCCCTTCCAGGTCTCACGGTAGATTATAGCGAGGCTTTCCCAGCTCACGGTGCTTCAAGGCCGAAGGGTGTAAACAAACCCATGTGCATTGGCATGGGTAAAAAGTCACCAGGTTGTTGCAACGTCTCTGTTAAACAGAAAAAAAAAAAAATCAAACGTACATTCGAGGCGGAGGTCAAAGAGGAGTCGCCCGACGCCCGTCAGAGAGTGGACGTTCATGAGCCCGGTGTTGACAACAAACTGGCAGAACCCCTGAACCGCCCTTACTGAGGTTAAAACAAGGAAGAAGCCACTTTGAAGAAAGTTAAAAACAAAGTGCAGACAAATGAAAAGTCAGATTTATCAAGTAAATACGGATATTTTCAAAATCCACTGAAGTCCAGCAACAAAGTATTTGTAATTAATTAACTGCCACCTCTGGTCCACTGTAGAGGTTTCATTTCCTCTGAGGTTGTTGTTTAAATTCAGAATGAATGAACCGATAGAGCAAAACTTTAATGTGCAATGTTTTAAAGAATCTATCCTGGAGATTAATCTGTCTGATTTTGTGTTTCAGAAAATTCAGGGGGCAATACAGGAGTAATAGTTGGTGTGGTGGTGTTCGGAGTTTTATTAATAATTCTGCTTCTCGCAGTCTTTTTTTGGCACAGAAGGTAAATGTTTTCCTGAAATATTTCCATTTAATTAGTGATATGACTGTAATTAAATAACTTATCTTACTATTGCATTAATCAGACATCAATGGCACTGTAATGGATTTCGCTTAGTAGTAATGTAAAGTGTATGATTCTTTCACAGAAATTGTGTGTCTACTCAATAGTGATTTAAGAAGATCACAAGGTGGAAATTGTGCTTAAGTAAAGAATATTCATAAGGAGTACAGTTACCACATGGAGGAGTACCTAAGATTTGTTCCATCCATCCAAATAAATATGTGAATGTTAATGAACACAGTTCATCTCAGGTGCAAATAGTACTGAAGATATGTACTCTAGTACAGCTACTGTTGCTTTCCTTAATGTTTGACTGATATGTTTAAAAGTGTAATTTAATTGTTTTGTTTTCCTCGTCTTCCCCAGAAGAGCAAACACAACAGACAATGATCACGTGCTATGAGTCAGAACAGAAGAGATGTGTTCAACAACATCTCGGAAAGTTAAGACTTTGGAGTTTACGTGACGTGAGAGTGTCAGGACAACGAGGACAACGAGGACAACGAGGACGTGGAGACACTGCGGTTTATATGAAGAATGACGGGAGACTGAGGAGCTGACTGTCGGTGCTAATGACACTGCAATCCAAGAAGATTGAAGGATTTCTGTATTGAACTTTCTGAGAAGTATTTAAACTTTAAGCAAATAAAAATGGACGCCAGTGAGCTGAAGGCCGCTACGAGGGACAGACTCGTCTTTAAAGAGCGGCAGAGCTGCTGCCGGTACATGTATTACCACCACTAACACTACAAGAATACATCCAAGCGACCTATAACCGAAGTGACTTTCTCCAGAAACGCTGGAGTTGTATTTAGGTATTGTTTGGAAGTGCTACTTTTCAGTAACCTGAACAAACAGTTACAGGAGAAGTTTCTCTCTCTATCTTATCGGGAGCGCCTCGGTGGAGCCGACAGACTCTGGGAAATCAGGAGGAAACTATGCGGCTTCGAGGTCACGAAGCTGATAAAAACCTGTGAGACCATGAGAGGAGGACATGGGGGGGGGGGGGGGGGGGGGGTGTTCATGCTGCGATGAACTATAAAAGTGTTGAATGTATGTCAGCCAAAATATTCAAGTGATCTTACAGAACTGAAATAAAAGAACATTGAAAGCAGAAGTTCTGCTGTTTAGATTGGGTGTATTCTTTAAATTGATTGTAATTGAAAAATGTGTTTTTTTTTATAAAAAAATGTTATTTAAAATCTAAGGGAACAGGACAAATTGTGCAATAAAGTCGATTCAGTGTGCAGCGTTTGGATAGTTGAATTAATGAGGCAGCGATGGTACATAAAATCCTTATAAAACTTCCGACCCACTGGTACTTTTATTATCAGCAGGAGCCGCTTGATGAAAAAGTTTCCGTTTGTAAAATGTGCCATTTAGTCTTTATAAATCCACAGCACTTTGTACGAATGAAGGATTTTGTTCATTTATATTTGGAAATAAATGTATTTATTTAATCCACTGGGGTTCTCCTTTCTGTACATCACATTGTCAGTTTCCAGAAATCTTGTGTCACATATAATTCAGCTTACAACCGAATACAAAACCAGGAAGTTCAGTTATTTTTGTGTGAAGTTGTGTGGGGCATTTTATTCATAAAGGGACACTACCATTTTATTAAACCTTTTTTTTTTTTTTTTTGTCTGCCAAAGTCAATTTCATACACTTTTATGATATTATCAAATATGCACCCTGCTGAAAATATGATTAAGAAAAATTTGTACTTTTTCCAACTGACAACTTAAAGTTGTCATTTATCATTTTTGTTAATACTTTTCAAAGCTTTTTCAGCCTTTGAAAGCTTATTCCAATTTTCCTAACTGTGTGTTCTCAGCTGGAATCGAACCTGGGACGCCACCGTTGAAACTTTTACTCACAGAAAGTCTTCCTCTTCCTCTTCTTCGGCTTGTTGCAGACAAGAGACGGGATTCAGGTGCAGCAGGTTCGAGCGCAGGTAAACTCGTGACGCTGCTCCTTTGCTTTGGCGTTTAAATATGACTTTCGTGGTGACACACGCACACACACACACACACACACACACACACACACACACACACACACACACACACACACACACACACGCACACACACACACACGGGACACGCTCGGTCGAGGGCCACGTGACTGCAACACAATCAGAAACACCTGTGGTCGATTAAGGTGAGTTTTCATTGAGTTTTTCTTTCAAACATTTATTTATTTATATATATATATATATATATATATATTTTATTTTTTTTTGGGGGGGGGGGGGGGGGGTACGGGGGACAACTTACGGTAAACAGATTTAAAAACAAAATATTACAAAAGAGATGATTGGCACATCCGGCCAATCAGCAATCAGAACTGATTCAGACACTCCGAAATGTAATTAATTAACTTCATTAATCCAAATAAATAGAATATATTGACTGATTTGTCAAGTTATTTTTATTTCATTCATTTGATATATATATATATATATATATAAAAATTTCAGTTCATAAATTCTTTATCAAACTTAAATTACTTCATTCATTTATTTTTGAACTGAATAAATTGGAATTTTTTAATATATAATTTTATAAACGTCTTTTAAATTTTTTTATTTGGTTTAAATTCAATTATTTCCTGTTTGATTGCTTTATTTAATTTGATCTGATGCTTTAATCAATTCAAACATCGTGATTTGTTTCAGCTGTGGATCATGCTCAAGAAACACTTTTTTAAAACATCTTTTCTCCCTTTGGTTTTAGAAATCATCTGTGTATGTTGTTTCTTTTTATAATATGTTTTGTTTTGTTTTTTAATTGTATTCATTTTATTCTTTAGCTCGTGGCCTCTATATTTATTCTGCATTTTCAATGCACTGTGGAGTGGAGTGTATAACTTTGTAATAACAATAACAATAGTTATCAATTCTTTTAGCTTTTAGTTTTAAGTGTTTCTAACCCTAATTTAGTTTCTTACTTTTGTTGGTTTTTCTTAATTTAAGTAAAAGCAAGGAGCAGTTTCTCATTTATTTATTGATTTATTGATTTAACGAAGCTAATTCGACAACATCCGAGCAGAAAGTAAAACCTTGTCAGCCCCAAAGTGGGTTCCAAATCCCCGGTCTAGAAACACTCCGATGGAGCAGAAATTGAATGAGTTGTCAGCTGTTTTGTTTTTCATTGTGCCTGAATGGAAGGCTGTGGACCCCCTCCACAGTGTCTGATTAAACAAGACATGACAGTGAAGACTTTACACTAGAGGCCACACCTCCTCTTGCTCACATACTAAAGCAGCAGCAGAGGTTTTCTCAGGTCTGGTCGAGAGTAAACAAAGTTTTATATAATTGCCTTTTTCTTAAACACATGGCAGTCTAAGTTTGAGAAGTTGGGATCCACCAGCCGATGCCTCTGTTGGCTAATTTGCCGCATCTAGCGAGAGACTAAAATACATCCTTGTAGAAACTAACATTTATCTTTTGGTTAGAATAGAAACTATGACGGACGATTTACAAGCATTGTTATTTCTGTTACACCCAACTATTCCAAACACTTCTCTGATGACGGATTCATCATTTGATTGCCGCTGAAGTTGTTTGAGGCAGCATACCAGTCTGATCGGCTATAATATGCGACTGACTCTCCCTCGTCTGCCCAGTGTTTGAGAAGCGGAGCCGGGACGAGTCGAATGCAGGAGGACGATGACTCGGATGGGACGCCTGGTGTTTCTGGAGGTCCTGACTCTCCTGTGGACCCTGTCGAGGGGAGGTGAGCGGGGGCGTTTCCAGCCCGTACGATCCTTTGACCTCAGGTGTTGTTTAAAGCGCCGTGCTGTCATGACGCCGCTTCAGGGGAGTGGAGGGAAAAAAACAAAAAACCTCCGAGACACACCTCACCGGCATGTACACAGAAACAACTTCTTCTTTTCTTTCAGGCCTGCGCCTGTTTATGTAATGTTCATGTTCTGGATGTATTGTGCAAATTCTGAATTGTTTTCAGAAAGAGAATTTATGAAAAGGCTTCACGGATTCACACTGAAGGACTTCGACAGGCTTTGAGTGAAGTTAAAGAGACTCCATGGTGACATTAGGTGATAAATACATGTTTTCCTTTTCACTTTGCAAGAAACTGAACCAGCAACAGAGGTGTGATCGCTGAAAGTTGGATTTTACAGAATGTGTTGGCGGATTTGATCAAAAGAAAACAACAAAGAGCCTGTAAACGTAAAACAACTGGTGAAAATGTTTCTTTATTATCAGCGAGGCAACTTTGTCAAGCATCTTTAACTTTATAAATCATCTCTTTGTCCGGTTTATGTTCTAAACTCTGGAGATTTGTCATTTTATGTTTAACTCAAAACATTTACTTGTTCCAGATTGTACTCACATAGATGATTAACCTCTCAATTTAGTAAAGAATTATACACTTTTTTCCAAACAAGGAAAACTCTTAAAGCAAAAATTCAAAAATGAGCTCTGTGAGTTCAATCTCTGTGTTATTTGAACTTCCTTAAGTCGCGAAACTTTCAAAACCGTTATCTGGAGGCAGGTCATTGTGGTTCTGAACTGTTTTATTTAGACCTGAACGCATTTTGAGAAATAACTGCTTGTTTTGTACTAATCTGTACTTGTACTATACAGTGGCCTCCTGCCATGAAGAGCAGTAATTGAATAATTAATTGAATGCTGGACACCTTATGTATTCTACAACTTTTCAAATTAAAGCCCTGTTCACACGACTTCAGAAAAGATTTGAATTGACACGGCAACTTTTTGAGTTTCTCGTCAGCATGCCGGGCCGCGAGTCGGTGCTGTTGGTTGTTTTTGTAATGAAACCACGCAACGTGGTGTAAACGGAGCCCGAGAGACATTCTGAAAGGCCCTTTGCAGTCAATCGAATTTGCATATCTTCTAAATCAATCCATGTACAACTCATCAAGTCCTGCGGGGTTTGTTGTCTCGCTTCCAGACACGGACGTCCTCTGTGTTTTCATGGAAACCTGCATGTTGCCGTGCAGCTTCCGCGGTGGCTCGGACGTCATTATTCACTGGACTCAGATGAAAAAAAGACAAAGCTTCGTCCACGCGTATTACATCAACCAAAACGTGCTGACGCACCAGGACCAGCGCTTCGCGGGACGCACGTCTCTGTTTGAGGAGCAGCTCTCCGGGGGAAACGCCTCGCTCCTGCTCAGGGAGGTGCAGATCCAGGACCAGGGCAGGTACAAGTGCTTCACCGACGTCTTCCACATCAACGAGAACTCATTCGTCAACGTGAAGGTGGACGGTGGGTCCGACACGGCCATCAGTGTTTCTAGTGATCTTTATTTCCAGATCGCAGCAAGGATTCAATCGTCAGTTTCTTGTGCAGCTCCGGTCCGTGACGTCCACATCCAGCAGGAGGGAGAGCGGATCACCTGCAGCTCAGAGGGAATCTACCCGGAGCCCAACCTCACCTGGACCGCCAGCCCCTCGTCCATCGCGAAACTGAAGAGCACCACCATCGTCCAGCTGAGCCGGCAGCAGCAGCTCTACAACATCAGCAGCTCTGTGGCGCTCTCACACAGCGACACCGGCCTGGTCTACAACTGCACCGTCAGCAGCGCCAGCGGGGAAAAGACGGCGTCTCTGTCAAGCCAAGTGAAATCTAGTGAACAACGGTATCGAAGTGGTAAATGGATTTTACACAAGTACCACATTATATCACAACATTTGTGCAGCTCGACATGTTGTGGCCTCAGGATGAGTTTCATGGGACCGACTTCGCCATAAATAGACATTTAGAACACAAAACCAGACAGTGTACGCAGTTTTAATCAGCATGCTTACCTGATGGGATCTAATTTTCTGCTACCGGAGCACACTCAGTGAAAGGTCACTGACTAAAGCCCCGTTTAGACGACAACATTTCAATGTGAAAATGGAAAAGGTTTCGTAGCGTTTTGGGTGTCTGTTTCCATAACAACACTCCTCGGCGTCACGGAAAACCTATCCATAGCCTAACGGGGGAAATGCAACTTTTCTGAAACGCTGCCACTGCACATGCACGCCACACCTCTAGTAAAGAGTTTCTTCTGCACATGTACGAGTAGAAGGGCGACAACGGCAACGTTTGCCTCCAGAGTGTCATGACTCCCCCAGTCCATATTCTTCTGGGACTTGGACGTTCTATAGTTGACAGTCAAGCGAAATAGCAATCCGACTTTGTCATCCGCCTGTGTGAATGTCCGTGTACTCTCCATTATGAGTGTTAATGTGTTTATTGTTTCTGCGCGCATGTGTGTGTGTGTGTGTGGTGTGATTACACAAACGACATCGTTTTTGGTGTTTCGACCATTTCAGTAAACGTTGTATAAACGGGAAACTGTTGTGAAATGAAAACCAAAAACAATGCATTTTCACTCGAAACATTGTCCTGTATATGGGGGTTTAATTTAATATTTTTTTATTTTAAACTTAAATTAACAATGCGCAACAAAGACATTATCTCTGATTGAACACCAGACTTCTTTGAATGTGAAATATTACCTAAAATATTGAATCGAGAAAAAGCATATGATGTTCAGGTGAAATAGTAATTGCAAGAAATGATTATAGTAAGATTTTTAATTTTCTGAATGATAATTTGTTACAAGCCTTATAATGTGGATAACTTCTAAGGTCTAACAAACAAATATAAGTTACACATTCAAATACAAACAAAATCCCAAAAACTGAAAACTGAAATGATTAGTTAAATGCCTCTTCTTCAAAAAAGGGAATATCTTTTTACATCGCTGTTCCGATTAATGGAAACATCACTAAAATCCCACGCAAAAAAAAAACAATCTTTTAAATTTCACATGTGCGTGAAAGTGTGTTTTCTCTGTGTGTGTTTGTGTGCGTTGCAGGAACAGCAATAGGACAGGTGGTTGGAGTTGTTTTGGTGACGGTGTCGATGGGCCTGGTGCCGTGTTTCTACCATAAATGCAAAAAGGTAAATCCACACGCCGATTGGAAACGCGGAGCCGCTGGCCTGCGGTGACCTCTCTGAGTAACTCTGTGTGTGCAGGCGCGTTGTTCTGGTGGGACAGAAGTCGTGTGAAAAAAACACCTGCATCTGCACAGCTGGAGATTCACCCGCGTCTGCACAGGAGGGCGGGACGACCACCCAGTCGCACCGCGACGCACCGATGTGACGCGCTACTTCAGGAACGCAGACTTCTTTACATGCTGAGGCATCTGCAGGGAAGACGAGGAAGAATCTTCACGTACAATATTAGTGATAAGTTATATTTGAAGGCGCCTTTCTCAGGCACTCAGGGACACCGTGCAGTTACAACAGAGTATTAAAAACTGTATTATTAAAACAAGACACAGGGTGATTGGCATCAGAGGGAATATACAGTTTTGGGCTGGTGGGGGGGGGGGGGGGGGGGGGGGGGGATTAGATGCGTGGAGACAATTGATGTTTTCTAACTGGAAGTAGGTAGATTGTTATTGATTGAAAAGACGGAGTGCTGTCGAGGAAGGCACCCAGACTCTTAACCTATGTTCAGGGAGTTTCGGGTGACCCAGGTTATTATTTCAGAAATGCAATCAGTGAGGGGGCCGAGTGGGAGGGTGGATGAGGGTTTACTGTTGAGGTAGAGCTGCGTGTCATCCTCAGAATGGTGGAAATGTATGTTAAAGGGGAAGGTGGCAAATGATGAAGAGGAGGAGCCCCCAGGACAGAGCCCTGGGGCACACCTGTGGTGGCGGAGAAAGGGATGGATTTAGGATTTAAGTTGAGTGAACTGAGGAAAGAAGTTAACCTGAACTCTAATGGAACGTGGGTGATGCCAATGGAAGACAGTATGATAATAGATTAATATTATAGATGATATGCTCTTAAAGTTAGTAAGATTCATATACACATATGAATACAAAATCATAATGAAAAAATTTATAATAACATAAACCGATAAAAAACACAAAAACCATATATAAGAGAAATATATGCTGTAAATACACAAAATCTATCAATAAAATCAGTATAGAGCAATGAATCAAATATCACTAATTAGATATTTTTAATAGTAATGTTACCAATAACCATCATCATTATAATAATATTAGAAAAGAATATACAGTTTAATTAAGAATACATTAGGAACATACCTTCATGAGAACCAAAACGTGCTCTCATGGTACAACTTTCCACGGCTTCATGAAAAGTACAATAACTATTTAAATACACTCAATACTATATGCAAATATAAATGTAACCACATGAAATAGGCATGAGATAAAAATGTTGAACTATAAATGCGGACAGAAATGCATAGACTTTGTTAAATATTATGAAATATTAAAAGAAAAAAATATACAAGTTAATTGATCAGCACCATAATTGTGCCCATATATATTATGTAGTTTCAAGATAAAATCCTAAATCTATACTTCAGTTGACTGAGGACTGTGTGTTTTAGAGCCAGATCCTGAACCACAGTTGAAATTAATATACTGTTTGCACTTTAATGTTATTAATGTTATCATGAGATTCCTCCTCTACCTCATCTCTCAGAAAATAAAAATGTAAATAAGACGTTTTGTTTTTTTTAACAAAATCCAGACTAGTGAAGTTTAATAAATACATTTTTCCAAAAGCAGCTCAGTGCCCACACTTGTTTGCAGCCCCCCCGAGATCATTTCCAGAACGAAAAAGGTCTTTGAAAAAAAAAAATTGGAACCCAAAATCTATCGCAATTATCTTTGAAAAAACGGAAAACTAAATACACCTTTTTATGACGAAAATCATAAAATGCCTTTTGAATCAATAAGCTTAATTTATAGATCATTTCTTATTTCTGTTGTAATTTGGCCCTCTGGTAGTGAGGAAGACATTTTTGTGGCCTTCATCATATTTAAAGTTATTTCCTGATGAAAAGATCTCAGGGATTTTCTGAGTTCTGGGAACACTGGGCTGAAATACACCACGCATGTCGGAATGGATTTGTAATTCTTTTTTTACTATGAGATTTATTTGGATTGTCTGTCTGTTGCACTGTAAAACAAAATGTACATAAATATTAATTCACTTTGGCGTGTGTCAGTCCTTTAATAAACCTATGGACTGTGAAGCTGATTGGTCGGTCGTCCTGCAGGCCGCTGCAATGATCAGTATGTGGTTGAAAACCTCTATTTATCCCCTTTTTTGTCAGTTAAAACTTCTGAATATCGTAAAGGGTCGAGGAGTTGATGTGAGAATTGAATCGGTTGAAACGTTGAGCATCCAAACATCAGCCGCAGGTCAAACATTTGCCTATATTGTCTGTAAAATGAAGGGAAATGGTGCACATCACATTCATGTTGATCCACAGTCAGTTTGAATTTGTCAACAAGCTCATCTTAGAGGCTTTCACAGGTCAGAAAAAATAAGGGAAAACATGTTTAACAATGTTCTAAAAAACACTACTGGATTTTTAACTTTGTTGTTGGAATATTTTTAATAAAGCATGTTTATTTTTACATATGAAAGTTGCCATTGTATTATTGGGGAAATATAACTCGAGAGAGAGAGAAATGGCTAGACAAATAAACAGATTGAACAATCAAACAACGGATTAATTAAAGGCCAAGTGAACAAATGACCAATCGAGTTAAGAAAGGAATGAATCGATTACTTTACTATCACCTGGTCGGTTGGCAAGTGACTGGACAGGTGACCAAATTAACTACAGGACAGTTATCAACTCACATCGTATTGTTTACCTGTGGTGTTCTTCAATAACGAGGCGAGGCACGCGTTTCACCACTTATTATTCTGACATCTGGGAGCAACATAGACAACGTGATACGAGGGTGTTAACGAGCTGCCTCCGTTAATGACATGCGCAGTAGGCACACAAAAGCTAACTACGGCAAGTCTACAAGGTCAAACTTAATGCACATATAAACAGTATTAATACACCACATTACCGAAGCAAAAAAAAAACAAAAAAAAAACGCAAAACACACACAGCAAATTAAGTGATCGGTTGACGACTGAATGAATGAATGATATTCTGATAGTGGGCAACCGAACGAACGATAAAAATCAAACGACTGAGTGACAAATAATAAATAACGTAATGGAAATGCATGACGCATGATGACAAGGTCAGTTTTTAAGCCTGTTTTTACCATGGGTGTGCATCACTGCTGAACATACCTGAGATTCTTGAATATTAAATGTCAGTACGCTGTACGCGGTACGATGCAGGAGCAGACCCGCTCTGTCCATGGCTTTGATCGCAGCACGCGCCGTGGTGCTTCTGGCTGTACTGGACTGGACTCCAGCCGCAGCAGGTGAGTGAATCGTTTTGTGTTGTAAGATTCCAAAGGCTGTTTAGAAATGACGTTATGGTATTTTAACCTGTGGAAACATAAAAAAACAACAACCAGGAAGTAAAAACCAAAGAACAGCAACAAGAGAGGTTTTCTGTTTGTGGTTTTCGTTGACTTGTCCGTCGAAGTACATGAACATATGTGAGTTCGGTTTCTATCATTTATAGCCTACGCACCAAATCAAAACGTGAAAAGCAGGAGGTCGAAGCCCAGCCCGGCTTCCTCCAAAGCAGCAAACCCCGAAAGTCTCTTGATCGCTTAATATTGTACACTTTAGCTGCATAACGGGACTAAAGCATAGACATATACGCTAGACGCCGCGCAGCCTGTCTCCGCCCACCGCTCCGATACGTCAGAGCGGCCGCCATCTTGTGAGGGGCAAGTCTGACCTGTCAGCCTAAAGAAGTCTATGTGACAGTGATGTGTTTTCTGAAGAAAACCACGCAAATATACATTTACGTGACTGTGAAGAATCATTGCTTTAATTTTTAATTTATTAAATAAAAAAATATTTCATTTATTTATTTATTTATTTAATGTAGCATACTTATAGAAAGTATTGAGAGGAAATGGAAGAAGTTTGCAGACGGGACATTGGGACCGCTGCACTCTCCTTTTAGAGCAGCAACATGATGGAGCCCATGACAAAAATATGCAAAAGTGTTTATTTACACACAATGTGACATTTATGTACAATGAACATGTACATTAGGGCACAAGTTATAACGTTTTTGTGGAACAAATTTAGATTTTTTTAAACATATTTACACACAATAACATATTTACCGATTATGCTTTCATTTATTTTTACATATTTACCTTTAATATTCCATAGGAAATAATTGTTAGATATTTACCTATTACATATGTATTTATTGTTACACATTTATCTATTATTACATATTATATGACATATTCTCTTTCAGCTCTTCATTTATTAGATTTTTCGCTCTCAGTTCCTCCAGAAGACAACACACTGTGCTCTTTGCCCTCCGTTCTCCATCTTTTCATTCCTCCTCTCTCTTCTCAGACTCTCCACCTCGGCCATGGCTTCACTGAGTCTGGCTGTCAAAGCATCAGGACATGTGGGCAGTGCATAGGAGTGGTCCTAGTGAGAATAAAAAAGATTTACATGTTCAGAGTCCTGTGTTATCACATTAATTCATTGCTTGTGCAACGTGCAATCAATTGATCTGCTATCCTAATCAATATATATAATAATAATGTTTGTGTACATGTCAGTATGTCTAAAAGGGGTGACGTGTGACATGTTGCTCAGCTGTTTGAGCACAGCCAGACAGTACTTCCGACTGGGATCAGGCTGAGGTTCTCCTGCTGTAACAGGCGGGGAACAGTACACTGACTGGTTCTGAGCAACTAACAGTTAATGTTATATAAGCTAAACACAACGGTATCGTTGCTGAACTCCTGACAAATGCCCCTCCCAAGATGGCGGACGCACTGACGTGTGTTCCTGCCAGTCGGTGAGGCGTCTAGTGTGTATATGTCTCTGGACGAAAGGACCAAAACAAAACCAGGAAGTCACTATATGCAACATATCTTTTTTACTGGTTTAAAAAAAATGCATCAGAAACAGTGTTGGCTGTGTTTGGTATCTATCATTTATTCTATTGAATTTAAGGCAATATATTTTTTGTTTGACCAAAATTGGACTAATTTTGCATTCTTTTGAGAATAAATGATTATAGCAGACAACAGGACCAGAAGTAGACTGAATCTGTCTGGATAGATTTTAGCCTTTTCACAGTGGAAGAAGGAGGGAAAGCCTCCAATCCCAACAATTGAAATGATTTAACTTTGGGGCTTCGTTATGAACATTATTTTCAGTCAATCCCAAGCTGACCGCCCGTATTTTCATAAAGAAATAAATAAAAAGGTTTTCAATTGAAATGAAGTATAAGATCACTCGTTCCACTAATTCTCGTCTGAAAAGACATTTATGAGAAATAATAACTCTCAGTAACTCTGCAGTTATTAGTCAAATTTAGTCAATACCTGGATAAATATATTTAGATAAACAGTAAATACTGTTTATTTTTAACATTATTTACATGGATTCAGATGAGATTTTCCTTAAACTGACCTGTGCTGGTACTTGTCTTCCAGGTGGTGATGAGACCTGCGATTTCAACACCAGCTGCATCTTACCGTGCAGCATGGAGGTTGACAATGCAGATGTAATTCACTGGCATCACATCTGGCAGGGGCAGAAACTGATTGTCCACAGCTACTATGAGAGAGAGGACCACCTGGAGAACCAGAACCAGCGCTACAAAAACAGGACGTCCCTGGTTGAGGACCAAACCACCAAAAGAAGAACCTCGCTTCAGCTGATGAGGGTGCAGATTCAAGACGAGGGCACTTATGAGTGTTACACGAGCAACAGCGGAAAATTCCTCGGATTCGAAGTCGTTTTGCGTGTAAATGGTAGGAGCAACACTGATGTATTAACAACAGCACTAGAGCATCTATTTACACTCCCCACAAAGATTCTGGGATATTGGGCTTTCAGGTGAATTCAAGGATGAATCTCAACTTTACAGGTGAACTTAATGTGACCTTCTCTAAACGTTTGAATGCAAACGTCCAACTGTTTTTGTACAACTTCCTGTTCATAACAAGGAGCTTAAGAGCAAAACTCAACAGGTGTTTGATCCATGAATCGACACTTGATCAACAGTACCTCGCCATTGAAGGCTTTAAGCAGGTGTTCTCATTCAGGAGTGTCCACTGAGCTTCAAATGTCATCAGCGGGTTGAACAGAGACACTGGAAGAGGGACTAGAAGAGTAACAGAAAGACATAGAAGTGGACGTTGTTCATCCACTTCTACTGTATGTGTGTCCGGTCAATACAGAAAAATTCTACACTTTGTGAACGGTACAGTGGCACAGTGCAGTGATCTACTTTTACATTATATCTTTAACGGTTTCTACTATTCTAGGTTGATATTCTATATTATGTTGGGAGGCAGCTGTTTCAATAACTAAAAGCCATCAACCAATATATGAATCCAGAGTGCATTTGGAAGCGGAGCAGATTTCAAACAACTGCTCAGTTGTCTAGAAGTTTGATTCAAAACACAAAAATAAAAAATCTATAAGAAGTCCAGAATTTCCTGTTTATATCTATTTGTAATAGGACAGTCCCAAAACCATCTGCTGACTACCGGACTATTATTATCTCAGCTCCTGTGGACAGTGTCAGCATTCGCCGTGAAGGAAGAGGCACCACCTGCAGCTCTGAGGGGATCTATCCCCAACCTCAACTCACCTGGTCCACTGAGCCTCCGTCAAACGTCACCCTTCAGGATGAGCCCACGGTGCTGGCAACTGAAGATCGGCTTTACAACATCACTAGTTCTCTGACACTTTCACACAGTGATGAAAATCTGAGCTACAGCTGTAACATCAGCACTCGCAGTAACTGGAAGAAAGTCACTCCGAGGCAGTGTAAGTACAACGATCCTGGGAAACTGAAGGGATTTTTCTAAGTTGGCAGCTTTCCCTCATAATTTCTAATGAAAACATGTTTCCCGGAGGCAGCGGCCAAGAGCCCAAACATGCCCCATGCTCACAAGAAGAGTGCAAAAAGTAAATATGCTGAATATTAAACCACAGTTTGGTTCAATCTGATGCACACTCGTCTATGCCAAATGCTTGAACCTGCTTAATAGGACCGTTTGTATAAACAACGACATTAAACATTAAATTCAGGAGAAATATGAGGCACTTCTCTTTCTGCAGCTTTAATTGAACTAACTAATCACACACATCCGGATTCTTTTAGATACTTAAATGTGGAGGATTTTCTCCATTTAATTGACTTATTTTACGTCCTTCAACAAGAGTATATTTGGCCTCTTTTGTGTTTTTTTTTTTTCTCACAATCATTTCAGATTTATGCAACGAGACCCACATTGAAATCCCCTGCCGCGCCTCCAACACGTCTTTACGAGACTTCAGCCTCATCTGGCGATTCAATCACAGGGAGATTATTGTGACCCGGACCCTTCCCAACGTCACCTGCAACGTCTCAGATCAATGGAAGCAACACGTCAAGGAAGTGTCACAACCAGGGAACCTCATTCTGCAGAACCTCACGTCAAACCAGGGGGGAACATACACCTGTGAGCTCCGTCAGGCTGGGAATGGACTGATAACTGAAAACAAGATACTTATAACTCAAACTGCCCCCAGACAGAGTGAAGGTAAGAGACTTTTTTTTTTTTCGATTAATCATCTCGATGTGCTTGTATTTAACCGGCTTCTGTTTATTCTTTTTTTTCAGCGAGCGCTTTGGCGTTAGTTCTAGGAATTGTTCTTCCAGTAGTTATCATTGGTTTTATTGCAGCGGTTGGGGTTGTACTCTGGCAAAGAAGACGTAATACAGAGTAAGTATATCCTCTGTAATGAATCAAAAAAGTGCTACTGCATTTTTAAATACCACTCAAGACTTTATTATGGGATTTAATCAGAATAGGATCAGATTTCCTAATTTTTTCAGACAGACCATAGTGGAGTAAGTTCATTAACTTCACAGGCAGTGACGAAGGTTCAGCCATCATGCAGTATGTCGTACTTCTCTCTATAAAACCTTTAACTCTCAGGACCAGTCTATACTGGGTTAACAAATCAGTACATCTAATTTTTCTCCACTTTTTAAATGTTTTCAAACAGCCGACCTGAATATAAGCCAGCATTGTTTGAAATATCTGAGTTTTTTTTTAACTTGTAACTTCATTCAGCTTTCCATATTATACATTAACTACCTTAACTGACAAATTGGCAGTGGGTAGGTAACTCAAATATGAGATGAATTTTAAAAAGACAAAATGTATTTTTGTGTCTATGAACTGAAGTCACATCCGTTACGAGGAGGAAGATGCTCTATATTCTGGATCTCAGTTCTTCTGGAAATCTTAATGTTACTTGTTACAAATGTGCTCGACTTATTTTTGGAGTGACAACGAGTGTTTAGAGGTGTAGTGACTTTAAAAACATTACCCTCTGTCCACTGCCACAGCTAACAGTGGCAGCGGCTCGGATGCTGTTTTAAAATCTGACAAAAAGGTTTGAGTACTTACACTTAAGTAATTTTAACCAAGTCACTAATAATATTGTAGTAAGAGTCACTACCGTGTCACTGACAGAGGTCTCTTCTTAACATGGTGACTTTTCCTATGATAGGTAGAGAAAGGTATGCAGGGTATTATAATAGGTATATAAATAACATTATGCGGATTCCAAAAATACAAAAACACCATATTATTGGATGTCGTTTCCTGTCTACTTCCAAATTTACGCTTGAAAACAAGGGAAATCCCATTTTAAAAGAGGAGCCACATCTGCCATCACATGACTCATGATGAGTCTCTACTTAAAAAGATTGAACTTTTTTGTGTTTCTCATCGAATAAACTAACAACTCTAATCATTCTTTATTCTTCAACCAACAGTGCTTCTCGTGTGCGTTACAGCAATCAACCATCAGAGCCTGAAAACTCCTCCAGCCCCGAGGCGACCACTTTCATCTAAGCAGGATGAGTCCATTGAGCCAGCAAAATCATGGAGCTTGTGACCTGGGATATCAATATGTGAGGAAAACAAGCTGAAGCCGGGGAACAGCATGCGACCTCTTTGTTTTGGGGACTGTCTGCATGCTACCCTCTTCCATCCATAGGCTCCGATGTCCTGTTGGGGGGACGATACCGTCCTCAGGGTCTAGTGATGTTATCAAAGCAGCTTAACACTGCAGCTATTTCAACCCAAGTTTGTGTCATGGTGCTAAAAACAACAAGAAAAAAAAGCTACAGAAGCCCTGAAAATAACATCTATTCCGCCTGCTTCTTTTCACTGGTTCAAAGTGAACACACGAAACAAATAAAGTTTACTATTTATACCTATTTTGTATTCGATTGAATTTTTAAAAAAAAATGTTCCCCCTTGTTCAAACAATAATATGATTGAGAGCCTTCCGGTGTCAGAACAGTTTTTGCTCCTACAACAGGAAGAGACTTGGAGTCTCCTCCTGTTGCTGCATTTACTGGAAGCTGGCATGGCTGCCGAACACTACCGGGGGGGGGACGCTCAAAGAGAGAGAGAAGAGAGAGAGAGAGAAGATTGAGGATGTTATATTAAATATTTACCATTAACGAACCAATCCAAACACTCTCCAGCCATTGTTAGATTGAAGGAACATGAGCACTGAGCAGCTCTGTATAGCTGTTAACCTGATTTTTGAGCAGGTACATAAATTAGCAAAGTAGCAACAACAAATACAGAAGTACATGATTTTGACGGTTAAATAAATGATGGTAGAAAAGAAACTTTATTGAGGAGGAGTGTGTGTGTGTGTGTGTGTGTGTGTGTGTGTGTGTGTGTGTGTGTGTGTGTGTGTGTGTGTGTGTGTGTGTGTGTGTGTGTGTGTGTGTGTGTGTGTGTGTAAGAAGCAGCTACAGGCACCAAGGAGTTAATGCTCTCCTGTGTGCGTCTATGTGGCGGTTATTAAAATGACTGTTGGGATAAAGGCCTCAGGCATTCACGCCCACACACATCCGACCTGAATGAACTGAGTCGCGCAGCCTGTGTGTTTCCTGTGCCGCCAGTCAGAGCTGCTCACGGCCCAGAGGAGCATGGCGGCGATGTGGAGCGTCGCTCTGCTGGAGATCCTCACGTTTCTGTGGACTCTCTCCAGAGCTGGTGAGTGTTTAAACGTCAGGATCTACGTCAGACAGAGAGAGGAAAATACAAGAGAACAGAATACGTAGATGTAAATAGATAAATATATATTCTACACGTGGAAACACAAGACACCCAGATGGGGGAAATACACGCAGAAGCAGTAATATTTAGAATATTTATGGTATTCAGAAGTACTAAGACTGGTTTTCATACAGACGTATTCAGTTGCTGCTGTTGAACAGTATGGGTATGAATCACCTGTGGTTGTGCCACTGAAGGAGCTGGGTGAAGCTCTGCAGTGTCGTGGAGGGGGTGAGAGGTGTTGTTCAGGATGAATTACAAATTCTCACCCATCTTCTCGATGGTCTGAAACAGGGTCTCCAGGACAGAACTGGCCTTCACAGCCAGTCTGTCCCGTCTCTGACTGTAGCAGAGAAGTACCAGCAGGCCACTGCATAGAAGACGGCTGACGCCACCACACTGTCACAAACTGTACAGGGCGTCTGTGTTGGTGGTCCAGGTTTTTTTGTTTAGGTGATTAGGTATTTGTAGGACTCCACTGTCTCTGTGTCCAAACCAGAGGCGGCTGGCCAATAGAGCGCTGCTCTCCCTGGGATCAAGAAGGATTTTTTTTTTTTGAAATAAAATATATTAATATACTATAATTCTATCGCTGCTGGCTCGGTGATTGGCTTAAAGTCCGTAAACGTGCGTGTTTCTACGAGATGTTGAGAGTCAGATTATCAACTCTGTTACATCTCTTCTAATTGAAAAAGGAAAAGTTTGTCTGAAAAGCTGCAGGTCAGGATCAACTTTCGCCATCGTAGTTATTTTTAAACGCACACAAACAGAAATGCTTTCAGAATTTTGCTAACGTGTCCAGGTTTGTTAATGTATATAAACGTTTAGATAGGCTCACATTTATTAATGACTTATAATCTAAGAGCTTAAAAAAAAAAAGCACAGTTTATTTTGCACTTCTTTTTTGAGGTTTGAAAGATGGATTGATGTGTCGTTTGAAAATATACCTGATATACCTTTTGTTTTCCCAAAACTCAGACTAACGGTCATTTCCAGTAAACCAGCCCCAAAACATTCATTTTCTAAAAGGGGCTCATGGAGCATCAGCTTGTATTTGTTTACAAGTACGTTAATAAAAGAGTCTTAATACGTGCTCTCTATTCACTCGCTGTTTAAAAGTACAGCAATGTTTCATCACTCCTGCTTGGAGCTCCAACTTGTCCTGGTCTGGCCCTGGGCTGACATTCATCCATATCATCAATATCAGCTACTTGAAACTCACTCAGACTCTAATGAGCTGGAGACTCTCTTTTACTGCGACCCACCCCTCAACTCTGCAGCCAGTAGAACTCCAAGTCTCAGGGATGTTATTCAATAATTACTTTGAATAATTTGTGTTGCATTATTTCAGACGTCATCAGCGAGTCAAACGCCACCACGATCGCGCCTTTCACCACGCTGAACGCTACCGCTCCCACTGTGGAGGGTTCAACCAGCGTGGGCGCCATCATCGGGAGGGTGGCCGTCGGGTTGTGTGTGGCGGGAGCAATCGGTGTCATACTGTACCTCATGAAGAAGAAATGTGAGACGTGCTTCACTCTCCTTTTAAAAATACTCTTTTTGTTCCACTTGCAATGACGACGTAAACGTATGGGTTTGATTTCTCAGGTCCGAGAGGATCCAGTGGTGGTGAACATCAACCGTGAGTACATCTAAAAAAACAAACAAAACAAAAAAACCCAGTCACAACATCACTTTAAATACGGCTGAATGAGACGTTGTTCCCACTCATTCACGTAGTACCACTGTTTACCACAAGATGGTGTCGTGAGCCCCCGTGTTGAACGAGGTCACAATCAATCATTCGAGAATCAGAACATTTCCTGATTTCCTTCTCCTGGATTGAGAGTGTTCAAATTAATGTTTCTACTTTGCAAACTATTATTTTATGGGTGTAGTTTTCCATAAATGACAAAGCATGGTTCAGATCTTAACACCACATACGAAGCCACTAACATCAACAGGTTGTTCAGAGACATAAAACTTGAAATTCTTGATTCTTATTCTAGTATTTAATGAGGTTGAACATCTTTGAAACCATATTGTTGACGATCAGAGTTCTATGCCCCGCCCCGGTAGATCATTGGTTTAGGCTCAGTGTTTAAGCTCCAGCGGGAGGAGGTGGAGACAGCCGGGGTTTTGTCGGGCGAGTGCGAGAAGAACTGGGTCACCTCCAACCAGTCACTCCGCACAGAGCAGGGAAAGGAAAACAGAGAGACAATTAACAAAGGCCGAAACAGAACTTAAGTATATAGGCGTGCGTGTGTGTTGTGTAAGCTTTATAACACTTTGTACACAGTGTTTTATCCCTGCGTGAGTCTCTACAATCAAGCTTTTTTAAATTACTTTTATTACTTTTTTTTTTTTTCTTATTCATTTACCACTTTGTTTATGTATGATGTGTAAGATTTCTTACATTTCGGCCCTGTTCACACGACAATGTTTTTATTAAAAACATATTAAACGCATCGTTTTTGCGTCTACCTTTTCAGAAAAGTTTCGCGTTCACACCGCAATGCTCTGAAAACAAAATGGCAGAACTGCTGAAAATCATCACATCGCTCGCCCAGTATTGGTTAATTTGTCACTTACATGCGTTCAAATGTAATGAATTAAACACGGACCTCCGTTCAAAAAGCTGTTCCGTTCACTTCTGTTCACAGAGTCGTAGACCGTCGGCGTGTGAATGGAGAATCTCGTCCTTTGAACGGAGCCGCCGTGTCCAACGCCGTCCCCGCCTCGCCTCAGCTACACAAAGACCCCCGACCGGACTGGGACCACACTGTGCAGTCCTGAGGTCTGACTTCCGTTACAGTATTGTGTTGTATGGAAAACGTTGACAGACCGGAGAGTTCAATGAAAGTGACCCACAGAGGGCTCGGTGATGATTACATGTGTGCGCGTAGCAAAGTGAAGTCGAACCAGGATGAAAAAGAGGACAAATGGACGGCGAATAAACTGGCTCAGGAGATTTGATCAATAAATAAAGCTTCATTTGAATAAATCATTTTGTCACATGTTGAGACAAACCCATGGCTTTAGTAGAACTGCTGGTGTTTCATTTTTAATGCTGATTTCTTCTTCTTGGTACTTGACAGCTCTTTTGGAGTTTCCTCGGTGCTTCTTTCTCCCTTTGGGATATAAAATAAATTTGTTGTTTCTTAGTGGTGTCGTACTAAATGATCTACAACCAGGGCAATGGGGACCTTTAATAAAATCTAGTGCTGATAAGAAGAAGGCCAATTCCTCTTTTTACAATGATCATATGGGAAGAAAATGTGTTTTAGCCCAACTTGTTTTTGTGAAGAGATGATTTTATTTTAATTTTTTTTCTTAACAGTTCAACTCTGCTGAGGTTACATACAGTTTTATCCATAATCTCCACAGTCTCTTCCTACCTCACTGGTTTCCAAGACAAGCCTGTGTCACATTCAGACCGTTACGATATTGACTATCTAAGCTGGACTAATCGATACGGTACATTTCATACCTCATGAATTGTGTCGTAAGCTGTGAACTTTCATAACTTTCATCCAACATTCCATCAGTTTCTAGTAGGAAGTGTCGGTTTAAAAGCATTCAGATTATGTATTTCACTCAAAAGTAGAACCTTTCCCACCTGCCAGATTATCTTGTGTTTTGTGTTCCAAGCGAATTGGAGAGCTGCTTACATTTCAGGGATTATCGGATTTGAATGAAATGTCACTAAAACACTTTAAGGGAGAAAAAAAGTTGCCTTAATAAAGTATAAAGTAAAGAAATCTTCACTTTAACATTTACTCTGGGCTCATGGATTTTAAAACTTATTTTAAAACTGAGTTTTATCGATTGTACATCTTTGATTTGATTTTTTATTTTGTCTTTTGAATAAAAAAATAAAGTGAAATATTTACAGAAGATGTGGACGACTTAATTCAACCATAAAGTTATCGTGCAGTGTTTTATCTGAAGAGAGTATTCCTCAGTGAAATGTTTTTGTACGTTTGCATACTTTCCAACCGAACGGTGTCAGATTGTAAAGTGTTGATTCCTGCTCTGTGTTGATGTGTGAAGGTATCTGACCCTCGTCCCGCCTCCTCCCTGCTTCCCGCGCCGGCTGCTCCTTCTGTTTTCTATTTTCTGCCCTCTGTTTCTGCAGCTGCCTCCCGTCACTCAGCCGGTGGCTCGGCCCGCTGGCTGGCAGAAGGTCACTGGGCTCCGGGACTCAGGGTCCGTCCCCAGCAGTCGGCCATGGAGCTCCCTCGGACGGCGCTGTGCTCCGTCTTCCTGCTCGCTCTGCTCTCAGCCGGTAAGTTTGTGGAAGCCTGACCAGTTTTTCTTGTGCTGCAAAGTTGAGCTTGTCTGTGAAGTCAATCGTCATATGTTTTAGATGAGATTCCCACGAAGGCCTATAGTCACTGTTTTGGTGTCGTAGCAGCCTGTGTTGTGGTTCTAGTTGTAAATATCTCAGTCATTGATGATTTAAGACTGAAAGTGTTTAGATTTTTCTATGAATATCTTTTCTAATGGCCTGTGAAATGAGATTCAAACTCTGAAACGCCTCATTTGTGTCTAAAGTCACTTGTTTATTATCAGATAAAAGACCCCTGTTTGCTCATCTGTCAAAATGACAATAATAAAAAATGTTTAGTTGACAGCTAAATCAAATATTGCTTTGTTGTTTTTTCAGAGAATAACAAACAAACACCAGAAACTGTTGTCTTGAAACGTTAACTTATCTATAAGACTAAACTGAAACATAATGTGAATCACAGTGTGTTCCATTTTTTTTTATTAGTGTTGACAAATCAATTTCGAACAAATATTGAATATGTAAGATTTGTTACTCCGAATTATAAAAAGAGGGGCGAGCTGGTTTCAGTGATGATTTCAATTAGTTTAAAGAATAGGACTTCAAATAAAAGAGTAATAAGTAAAATAACTGAGGAGTTTTTCATAATATTACTACACAAATCTTGACATCATAATTTTTTAGTAAAAATGTAAGTGATAACTAATACGGACAAAATAAGTAGGAGTAACCAACACATCACAGACAATGTGAGATCTTTTCCTGTTGTGATGAGAATCAAGCAGACACTACATTTATTTTTTAAAACATGCATGCCATAAGTTTAGTAGGATAAAGAAATCCTACATTTTAGTAAACAACACATTGTCGTGTAGGACTGTAATATTCAGTAGTGTACCTTTAAGTAAGACTAACACCTACTCACACATTTATTTCACGTGAATTGGTGAAATATGAGTAATTTTGGACAGTTTTAACCCACTTCGTAAGAAATTTGTTCAACTGGAATGAAATGGTGAATCTGATAACATCAGATTTTTAAAGTCTTAAATTTTATAAATGCCCCAAGTAAGAATCACAAAACCCTCTTTGGCCAACTCAACTGGTTTGTTGATGTGAGTTTTAATCAGTAAAAACCAGAAAGCTGAAGTATATGTCTGTATACCTCATCTAAATTCATTGAAGTCCGCTTCACACTCATCTAGCAAGCTCTGGTTTAGGGTTAAAGGGAGCTACACCTCATAATGCAAAACTAACTTCCAGGCAAAACTCTATGGATTTAGGTCAGGTAAATTAAGAATTACACGAATTAAATCTCCTTGTATTATCACTTTTTTTTAATTAAAATATGTATATTCGTATATTTATGTAGTAATACTAGATTAAAATACAAAATTTTATATTTGGAAACGTTGTAAATACATAAATGGAAATAAAGTCACACAGCACACCCGCATTACCTCAGACGACCACTAGGGGAAGACAGCTCTCACTTTGAATTGCATATTTCACATATTTTAGTGTACTTCCTGTACAAGGTGAGGCTACATGCTTGTGTTGATTATGAAATTGGGCTTTGTACTTCTAAAATTTGCTTTCAAATGGAAAACAAGTCAATATGATAAGATCAGACAACAAAAAACAAGTTTATTATTTGACTTTGTATGAGTTCCAGTGTGTGTGTGTGTGTGTGTGTGTGTGTGTGTGTGTGTGTGTGTGTGTGTGGAGCAGCTGCCACGCAGTGAAATTCGATCAGACTCTGCCTCTCTGATCCAGTTGGTTTGTATGCATGCCAAAGAGTGCTTTGTTTACGCCATAATAAGATGATTAAAACGGTTCTAGTCTTGGGAATTAAAAATCAGAAGTAGTTGAAGTCAACCTTGAAGCGAGTCATTTGTGAAGGAGGTATAGACATTTCATATTCATGAATTATACAATACATGGAGAATAAGCAAACTGGCCCAAAATCACTCACATCTCACCCTCTCTACTTGGGCTGCTGCACATTTTGCAAAATCAACATGTGGAATGTACATGTAGTAAAAGACTTCGATGCTCTGCAATTTCAAAATGCCACTATTCTATTTATGGAAAAAGAAGTGTTGAAAGTTTTGTATGGCCCAGTAATAGCTCGGAGCAAGGGAAAGAGCACTGTTATTTTTCAGAATTTTTCAGAATTTTTCATAACTAAACTGGATTGTTTACTTGATAAAACAATAAAAATGAAAAGAAAAAAAACATTGTTTTTGAACATGAATGTGACTTTGGTGAATGTGTGTGTGTGTTAGAGTGCTGGGGCCGCAACGAGGAGGAGCGTCTCATCAACTACCTCTTCAAAGAGAAAGGGTATAAGAAAGACCTGCGGCCCGTCGAGAGGCAGCAGGATGTCGTCGATGTTTACCTCGCTCTCACTCTCTCCAACCTTGTCTCCCTGGTAGGAAGCTTGTTTTTTGGTTTTTTTGGGGGGCGGATTATGAAAACATAATCAAACCTAATCCAAATACTGTAGCGAAATTTACTAAATGTTCTGTAGTTCCAGTTTGGACCACTAGGTGGTGGGTTGAGTCATATTAGGTTTATTGGACAAGGATGTAGAAAGCAACATGTGCCAACACAACAAAAGAATTCCTGAAATTTTTTGTTTTCACAAAATAATTAAATATATTTCCAAATAGACACGGTGAAGAGTGAGTCACTGCTGCCAATTCAAGGACAAATCCTGTGTAACTTATAAAATTGTCTTTGAGTCATTTTTATGGGACAAAAAAAAAGACAAAATCAGAAGTCAACTTCTAGGAATCACAGGTGAAATCTATAAATATATCGAGACCTCTGCCTCTGTCATGCATCCATAAGCAAAGATAAAGATCTCTCGGTGTGGCAGTCTAGGGTAACCCTACTCTAGTACGTTTCCTTCTTTTTCGGACTCCCACAAAGTTTTTCTTCTGCATTTCACCTCGGGTACAATCCCTCCACTTATTTAGCAGTTGTGCCGGTGTAGCGGTGATCGTCGCACCATATTCCGTTGGATTCTGACGGGTTGGCGAGAAGCTTTGCGGGTAGGAAGTCAGTTTTGCGAGGATACTTGTGACACTGTCAGAAAATAGTAGGCTGTCGGTAGTTACACAAACGTGACTGTCTGCGATCTTCTCTCATTGTACGGCACATGACATCAGGTATCGTCACGATCGCCCATCCTCCAAAATCTCCATTAACTGCAAAACAACAGTCAGGATTCAAAAACAGTAAACAGTCCACCTCTAAGTTTTGTATTTGTTTTGCATCTCCTGCAGAAAGAAGTCGACGAGACGCTGCTGACCAACGTGTGGATAGAACACGTACGTAAAAGTTGGTCCTTTTTCTCACATTTGACCTTGAAATGTGTTTGCATGTGTTTGCACTCCTGACATGTGCCTTTGAGCAGATGTGGTACGACTACCGATTATCGTGGAACTCGTCGGAGTTCGACGGCATCGACGTCCTTCGCCTGCCGTCCAAGATGCTGTGGCTGCCAGAGATCGTGCTGGAAAACAAGTGAGTGAGCAACATGACGGCGTTGAACACGCGGCGTTGAACACGCGGCGAAATGACGCCGTGGCATCGTTTCTCCCTCGCTCAGTAATGACGCTGTGGCATCGTTTCTCCCTCGCTCAGTAATGACGCTGTGGCATCGTTTCTCCCTCGCTCAGTAATGACGCTGTGGCATCGTTTCTCTCTCGCTCAGTAATGACGCTGTGGCATCGTTTCTCTCTCGCTCAGTAATGACGCCCAGTTCGAAGTGGCCTACTACTGCAATGTGCTGGTGTACGAGGACGGCCTCTGCTCCTGGCTGCCCCCGGCCATATTCCGCTCCTCCTGCTCCATCAACGTCAACTACTTCCCCTTCGACTGGCAGAACTGCACGCTCAAATTCGTGTAGGCCACAATCACACTCTGCGTCCTGAACTGTGCTTTTCACACTTTTGACTGACGAGGTTTTTCGTTTCTTTGGCAGCTCCCTGTCCTACAACGCCAAGGAGGTCAGAATCCTGCTAAAGACAGAAGAGGATGAGCAGGAGAAATGGACGGTGGAGTGGATTGTTATCGACCCCGCGAGCTTCACAGGTGACTGCTGCCACTTTTCTCTACGGTGACACAGAAGAGTCGCCTCAAGACAAAAACCACAAGGCAAATACAAAAAGCTGCAGCAAAACGCAAAGGTTATAATACAAATACAAAAACTACAAGACATATAGGACTTATGACACGAAAAGAAATGGTACAACACATCCAAAGGTGATGACAAATACAAAAGTTACAATGATAATAGAAATGTAAAAAAAATACAACAGCTTCAACACAGATACAGAAGTTCAAGAAGCAAATGCAAAAGAAGCACCACAAATATTTGTGTCATTACTACTGTTTGTATTGTGGAACTTTGTCTCTTAGTTTTGTTGACGCCTTTAAGTTAAGTCAACAATTTGTTGTTGGAAAATGTGTTTTTAATTGTAACTTTTAGATTTATATTGTAACTTTTGGATTTGTCGTGTAGCTTTTGCATTTGTGGCTTTTGTGCATTACACTGTTGGCCCTGAGGTCTGGAAAAACACACTTTTAACTTCACATTGCGTCAGTGCCAATCCCCGACGTTACTACCTAACCTGGAGAACTTTCGGAAGTACGCGAGGAAAACAAGTTCTTTTCCGTTTTGAATCTTCGACTGTCCTCAGCGGGAAACATACGTAAGTTCTCCGTTTTGAAGATCTAAACCTCTGATACGTTTCCGGTCCACAGAAAACGGAGAGTGGGAGATCATCCACCGGCCGGCCAAGAGAAACACCTACAAACACATTCCCATGGAGAGCAACAAGCACCAGGACATCACCTTCTACCTGGTCATCAAACGCAAGCCTCTCTTCTACATCGTCAACATCATCATCCCCTGCATCCTCATCTCCTTTCTGGCCGCGCTCGTCTACTACCTGCCTGCAGACAGTCAGTGCACATTTACTCCTTTAAGTATCTGGATGGAATTTGATAATTTTGGGATTATTTCTGATTGCTTAGTTGAGTATTTGTTGCCTGGTTATTTTGCTCTGTTATCATATGTCATCCTCTAAGCAGGACTGGAACTGTCTTGTTTGTGTGCAGGTGGTGAGAAGATGACGCTGTCCATCTCGGTGTTGCTGGCTCAGTCTGTCTTCCTGCTTCTGATCTCTCAAAGACTGCCGGAGACTTCCATGTCTGTTCCTCTTATTGTCAAGTACGTAACAGTCAAACACTCACATGCGCACTCCCATAACCACTTTGGAGGAAAAGAAAGTACAAACAGTACGACTGTCTTTTGGTCTTTAAGCCGGGGAAGTTCAGCTGAGGGGAATTTCTGCCATCAATCACAGTCTAAATAGACAAAATCCCAGAAGGAATAGATGAACACCGTCCTACCATCAGTGTGAACATGTGTGTTTCAGGTACTTGATGTTCATCATGGTTCTGGTCACTGTGGTGGTGCTGAACTGTGTGGTCGTCCTCAACCTGCACTTCAGGACGCCGAGCACACACGTCATGTCCGACTGGACCAAGAGGGTAACACACACACACACACACACACACACACACACACACAATTTGTCATGGAAACATCTGATCTGTTGGTATAATCCAGCTCTCATTAGTCTGTTTACATTATTTCACACAAGCCAAGAAGCAGACTGGTAGTTTTACAGAGAAAGATTTAAAAAAAAAAGTGGGACAATTTCTAACACCTAACTGTTAAGTAAATAAAAATGTATGTAAAATTACTAGCCATAGTTACAATATATCATGGTAGAAGTGCTCGGCCTTGTATTTTGTGGCCCTCACAATGATCAGTTGCCTGTCAACTGGCCCTGGTGGTCATTGGTGGTATTGCAGGTAGTTGGTGTCACTGCAAAAATAGACAAGTATATATTTCGATCAAAAGCTGATTATCCAGGGTGATTAAAAACCCTTCCTGAGATTGTCTGTAAAAACATCACTTTTCCCAGAGGGCGCCAGAGAGCTTTGAGTCAGGTGCAACAGCAGGAATAATCTGGAAGTCTTGAGACCTTTTCCCGTTTGGTTCGTCCACTCAAACCTCTAATAATTCAAACCTTGGATCCGTTCTTCATTTGGACCTTGTTTCTGCCCCTGCTCAGATTTTCCTCGAGCGCTTGCCTCGGATCCTTCGCATGTCTCGTCCCGAGGAGGCGGAGCCGCTCTGGGATGGAGCGTTGCCACGGCGATCCAGCTCAGTGGGCTACATCGCCGCGGCGGATGAGTATTACAGCGTGAAGTCCCGCAGCGAGCTGATGTTCGAGAAGCAGTCGGTGAGACACGGGCTGAACGCGCGGCCCACTCACGCTGCAGGTTGGTTTAGGACAAATTTCTTATTAGGTTTTCTGTGAAATGTTGCACAACACTTGATTTAATCAAGCATAGCTTCATCATATGCAGAGAATAGTATTCAAGTTATTTCAAGAGAATAGTAGTAAAAACTACATGAGTAATTTAAGAAGATTAAAATAGATTAAAGGAAAGCCAAAATGGGAGGGAGATTCTGAAACTGTCCATAAAAATGACAACCCAATAAAGTTGGGAAGCGGGTGAGCTTTTGTCTGAACTTAAGGATTAATTAAAAGTCTGTTGCCAGAGGACGTCAGGGGTTCAAAACCACTGAGACATTTAAAATGACCTAAAGCACATGGGGACATAAGAGAAGTCCAAATTTAATGTAATTTCTTGTATGTAACTAATGATTCTGTCAGTCCCTCAGTTACAATGCTGGTGTGTGTGTGTGTGTGTGTGTGTGTGTGTGTGTGTGTGTGTGTGTGTGTGTGTGTGTGTGTGTGTGTGTGTGTGTGTGTGTGTGTGTGTGTGTGTGTAGTGGTGAAGCCTCAGGACGACGGCGGCGTGACAGACCAGCTGTATGCAGAGATGAAGCCGGCGGTGGACGGAGCGAACTACATCATCAAGCACATGCGCAGCAAGAACGACTACAACGAGGTGAGACGGAGGGACGAGAACCAGGACTTCCTGTCCGGTAACAGCTCATGAAGGTGGGGGTGAAAACACCAAGGAATCACCATATTATGCCAGAAGAGCAGAAATGTTCTCTTTCTGCCACTACTCTAGAGGAGGACATGCACCTTGACCGTTCTCCTGGCAGGACGCGCTGTTGGATTGAGGTGGAGAGAACATGTTGTATTTTGCCCCAAAACTTGACTGAATTAAATTGGAAATCATTAAATTGCTCTGAAACATGGTCGACCTGTCGAACCCACTCAGTCCACAAACCACACCCTCGGTATCGAAAGGCCACACTCAACTCACCTGAGCCTCAACGACTATGTCATGTAACTCCTTCTCTTTCACGCCATCATCATCCTCTAACAAAACGTAATGATAACCCTGATGTCTGTTTACATCCGCCCTAAAGAGAGGAACTGAATTAACTTGTTGGACGAGGAATATTTCCATCAGGGGACATTGTTACGGATATATTCCAGACATTTTACAATGTTCACAGATTCTACAATCATACGATGTCGCCACATGTGTCTCTAATGGTAAAAGCCTGCCACTTCTCAGAACACGGTATTTGTGCAGCATTTTTTCATAAACTTCATCATATAGTTTTTATTCTAATAACACTTCCTTAGCAGTGAGGTGTCAGAATTCTCCGGGCTGCATCGCTGATCACTCAACAATGAACATAAAACAATCTACTATTCATTTGTAAGCCTCAGCGTTGCATCGTGACTTTTACGCTTATGGAAAAAGTGCAAACCCCTACTGGACAAATGAGGAACAAACAGTAAAATATAAGGTTTTCTTACGATTCAGCACCGATACTGGTCCGCAGGCCGCACGTTTGACACCCTTGCCGTGTCCCTTGCTGAATCATTATACACATTGTAAAGTGGTTTGAAGTCACAAAACAACAAAAACATTTTGAAAGAAGAGAGACAAGTCGGTGATCACGTCTGGTAACTTGACTGTGGCTTCTGTCCCCACAGGAGAAGGATAACTGGAGCGGGATCGCCCGTACCGTGGACCGGCTCTGCCTCTTCCTGGTCACTCCGGTGATGATACTCGGCACCATCATCATCTTCCTGATGGGAATCTGCAACCACCCTCCACACCTGCCCTTCAATGGAGACCCACACGACTACATGGAGGAGTCCAAACGCCTGCTGTAACACCACACAACACACACCTATATTGTGTTCCCAGTCAGAGGCTTGTGTAATCCTTGTCGTGTTTAATTATTGACGTTTCCAAGTTCAAACTGCAGCTGTGTGTCTTTTATTAGCATGTAGTGAGTAGGTAGACCAGAAAATAACTGTTGTAATTAAAGTTTGTGTGTTTTGAATAAACATTTTCATTCACACCCGATCTTCTTGTTTCCTTTATTGTGATTTTTTTATTTATTGTGAAAAGAGAGAAGAGGAGAGGTGAGGAGAGGAGAAAAAAAAAGCAGATTCCAAACTGTGCTATTGGGGAGCACAGTGTGTAATTAGGAGAAAAAAACACTGCAGCAAATTTAAAGCATCAACACAGATTACAACATATCTCCAAGACAAAGCAAATGTGTGTGTGTGTGTGTGTGGGGGGGGGGGGGGGGGGGGGGGGGTCATCCGCTGGGTTAGGTTGGTGGGAGCGCACAGCCTCTCGTAGGTGCACAGCTCACCTTCTCCAGCTGGGGGGAGGAGGGGAAGGGAGGGGGCCAACAGAGGCCGTGAAGCAGTACAGTAGATTATCTCTGCAGTGTTACTGTTACACATATGTTTGTATTATTATTATTGTTAATATTTATTTAGATGCTAATAATTTTTCTTATTACTTCTGTTAATCTATTGAAACTCAAAGTACATATCAACATAAGATGAAAATAGGTGATCATAAAATTTTTTTAAGTTATTTAAGGGGTTAAATATTTCCTATTCCAATCCTCTATTTCCTATCTTCTAATATTTCATAAACATTTCCTTCACTATTTTTTTTTTCTCTTCAAAATTAATATTATTATTGTTGTTGTTGTTATTTATTTGTTAAACTGCAAAGTGAAATAATGACGCTGTATTGCTCTGCCCTACCTCCTCATAAAGATATATTAGAAAAAAACAAAATAACATGGAAACAAAATGGACTTTCTGCATTTTGGCAAAATTGAATATTATCAATCAGTGATGTTTGCTCTTTCATCACGTGCTCCACATCTTTTGAAAAGGGCGGTGCTCTTCTAATGGGAACTATTGAGGTTTTTCACCCACGTGACAAAGTAATGAATCGTTGAGCTGCCATTTTGGACGTCCGCGATATAGAGGTAAACACAATTAATCAGGAGTAAACACAATCACAAAACAGCAGTTAGCAGGAGGGATAAAAACATTTTTAAGTGTGTTAAATGTCAGCAAGCCACACAGTAACGCTGATGATTATACCTAAAGTGTGACTGTTGAGCGTGTGTTTACAGTCAGGGGACGTCCAAAAATGGCGAATGTGATTTCACTCATGTTTAAAATGTCACGTCTGAAATCAATGAATAAAAAAGAAAAAGGTTTTGTGGAGTGACACGGCGACACTCTGCCCTTCACCGTGAGCATGCCGTCTCTCCATCTGTAAAGGAGAAGAAAAAACAACAAAGGTGAGTTTTCAGTAACTCACTTTATCAGTTGTCACCGACGAGCAGCTTCACAGGAAACAGTTACTCTTTAATGAAAGTTCTAGAACGAAAAAGAGACTCAACCCCCAAGTTCAACTGACCTCCGACACTTCAGTTTGTCGTGTGGATGAGATCGAGCAGCTGCTCCACGTCTGAACCCTGCAGGTAGTTCTCATTCAGGTCCAGATGCATCATATAGGCGTGGTTGGACCCCAGAGCCGACTGCAGAGACGCACAGCTGCTTTCTGACAAACTGCAGGCCTTCATCCTACAAGAAGAAAAAAAAAAGCTAGTAATTCATAACAACTCCACATAATTCTGTCTTTTTGTTCTGTCCAGAGCTGAAGAAGTAAATAACAAGCATGTTTAGAAAAAGTCGAGTCCGAACAGCCAACAAGATTTGAAGTGAGGAAGAGGAGTCATCCTGCCGCTGAGCGACATGGAGTGACTTCAGCTGTTGAAGTGTGCAGGTCTGCCTTCAGTGCAAACTCCTGCTGATTTTTACAGTAAAAATCCTCAAGTTTCCACATACAACAAACATTTCAGACCTATTTAGAGGAAGAAAAATCACACTCCCTCCATGGAGACGCTGCTCGGTGAAAATAATTCTGTAAACATCAATATCACATGACTCCACGTGAGTCGTAAAACAAGACAAAGAACGACAGTACCGCTGTGGTTTAATGTTTGGCATCATTGTCATCTAAAGCACAGTGAACCCACCTGAGAGTCTCCAGCCTGCAGAGTGGACTCTGCAGGAAACCACACAGCGTTTCCACTCCTGATTCCAGCAGCTGGTTGCGACTCAGGTCCAGATGTTTCAGATGGGACGGGTTGGACTTGAGAGATGAGACCAGAGAAGCACAGCTGGTCTCTGACAAACTGCAGTTCCTTAGTCTGGATGAAGAATGAAAGTTGAAGATGAGTCGGACGAAACTATTTCATTCGGTGTAAATCTGCTGGCCTTGGTGACGCCGCTGCTTGATTACAGCGAAATCGTCACATGACTGCATGAATGTAATTATGAATACAAGCTTTGAACTTGACTTGCTAAAGGAGGAACAGGCGGAAGCGGAGCATGAGGACAATGATAGCCGACGACGTGGGTGATCTGATGGAGGAAGAGGCTGAGAACACTAGAGCCTGTTTACAAAACTGTTTGTAGCCAGGAAACATCTGGAAAGTTTAGCAGCGCTGCATTGTTCTGTAGCTTTATTTAAAAAAATAAAAAAAAAAAATAAAAAAAAATACCAGCTGTTTAATATCAGTTTAGTTTTTTATCCACTTCTTTATCAGTGAATTTAAATAAGATTTGATCTGCAAATTTCAAATATGAACCTTGCATTGGAAACTTTGTCTTACGATCAGTCGGGTCTTCAAACCAATATGGTAGCGTCGATCATTTTTAACTTTGACGTCATAGTCATCAAAAACACAGTGAACTGACCGCAGAGTCTCCATCCTGCAGTGTGGACTCTGCAGAAAGACACACAACCGCTTCACTCCTGAATCCTGGAGCTGGTTGTGACTCAGGTCCAGATGTTCCAGATGGGAGGGGTTGGACATCAGAGCGGAGGCCAGAGACGAACAGCTGATCTCTGACAAGCTGCAGTGCTTCAATCTGAATGAAGAAAAAAAACCAACATGATGATCATGTATGTGAAATGACCAGCAGCTCTTGATTAATAATCTTTACTCTCCATGACTTCAGCGGCTTTGTGCTCCTGTTAACGAAGATCATCACTTTAAGGCGTTCGGCCAGTGAACCGACCTGAGAGTCTCCAGTCTGCAGAGTGGACTCTGCAGGAACCCAAACAGCGTTTCCACCCCCGAGTCCTGCAGCTCCGTGTTGTGACTCAGGTCCAGATGTTCCAGATGGGAGGGGTTGGACGTCAGCGCGGAGGCCAGAGACGAACAGCTGATGCCAGACAAACTGCAGTGCTTCAGTCTGAGTGGAAGAATAAAAGACGAGTGTTCAGGAGACGCAGTTCCAGAAGCTGACCGCGACACCTTTTCTTATTTTTACTTGGCATGTTTGATCTAAACAGTGAACGGGAACTCACATCAGAGCCTCAAGTCTGCAGTTTGAACTCTCCAGGCCGGCACACAGCAGCGTCACTGTAGAATCTTGCAGCTTGTTGAAACTCAGATCGAGATCAGTGAGGTGGGAGGGGCTGGACTTCAGAGCCAAGGCCACAACTTGACAGTGAATCTCTGCAAGTCCACACTCAGTAATTCTGCCAGAACACACACAGCATACCACACAACGTCAGCAAGAGCTGACACAGCATTTCTATTTCATCAAAAGAAGACTGATAAGACATGTGGACTCACCGAGCCTTCCTGCAGTTCCTCACAGCTGGAATCAGCCTCAATCGACCCTCCAATGACGTGTTATACTTCTTCAGGTCCAGCTCATCCAGAACCTCCTCTGACATCTGCAGCATGTGTGCCAGCGCTGAGCAGTGGATGTCAGAGAGTTCTTTCTGCAATCTGTTCTCTGACTTCAGGAACTCCTGGATCTCCTGGTGCACTGAGAGGTCCCTCATCTCCATCAGACAGTGGAAGATGTTGATGCTCCTGTCAGGTGACATTTTGGACGTTTCCATCTCTTTCAGGTTCTTGATGATCTTTCGGACGGTTTCCGGACTCTTTTCTGTCCGACCCAGCAGATCTCCTAAAAGTCTCTGGTTGGACTCCAAAGTGAGGCCGTGAAGGAAGCAGACAAACAGGTCCAGGTGACCGTGATAACTTTCCAGAGATTTCTTTAAAACTTTCATGATGAACTCATCCACAGATGAGTAGGAGATTCTTTCCCCCAGGAACTTCTCGAGCACGTCCGTCTTCTTGGTGGAGTAACAGTTGAACATGTAGACGGCAGCCAGGAACTCCTGAATGCTCAGATGAACGAAGGAGTAGATTGGTTTCTGGAAGATCACACACTCTCTTTTGAAGATCTCTGTGAAAACTCCAGAGCACACCGAGGCCTCAGTCACATCCAGACCACACTGCTCCAGGTCTTCTTGGTAGAACATGATGATTCCTTTCTCCAGATGTTCAAAGGCCAGCTTCCCCAGATTCAGAAGAACCTTCCTGTCAGCCTCACTCAGCTCCTCTGGACCTGACTCAGGTCCCTGATGGTACTTCTTCTTCTTCCTTTTTGTCTGAACCAGCACAAAGTGGGAGTACATGTCAGTCAGGGTCTGGGGCAGCTGTCCTCTCTGCTCTGTGGTCAACATGTGCTCCAGAACTGTGGCGGCGATCCAGCAGAAGACTGGGATTCCACACATGATGTAGAGAGTCCTGGATGTCTGGATGTGGGAGATGATTCTGCTGCTCAGATCTTCATCGCTCAGCCTCCTCCTGAAGTACTCCTCCTTCTGGGCATCGGTGAAGCCTCGCACTTCTGTCCATCTGTCCACACAGGTAGGGGGGATCAGACTGGCTGCTGCAGGTCTGGAAGTGATCCAGATCAGGGCTGAAGGAAGCAGATTCCCCAGGATGAGGTTTGTGAGAAGCACGTCGATCGATGCCTTCTGTGTGACGTCAGAAACAATCAGCCCGCTATTGAAGTCCAGAGAAATTCTGCTTTCATCCAGACCGTCAACGATGAACAACAGCCTGCAGACAGCCAGCTCCTCTGCCGTCACCTTCTGTAACGTCGGATGGAAAACTTGAAGCAGCTTGAGAAAACTGTACTGCTGCTCTCTGACCAGGTTCATCTCTCTGAAGGAGAGCACCACCAGCACACTGACGTCCTGGTTCTCCAGGCCCTCGGCCCAGTCCAGAGTGAACTTGTGCACCGAGAAGGTCTTCCCAATGCCGGCGACGCCGTTGGTCAGAACCACTCGGATGCGTCTCTGCTGCTCGGCTGAGGCTTTGAAGATGTCCTGACACCTGATGGCAGTGTCATGGTGCTTCTCCATCTTGGAGGCCATCTCCAGCTGCCTCAGCTCCGGTTCCTTCTGAAGCTCCTCACTCTGTCCCTCTGTGATGTGGAGCTCAGTGTAGATCCTATTGAGGAGGGTTCCTCCTCCGGGTTCATCACTTCCTTCAGTCACACGTTCACATCTGCTCCTCAGACTCTCCTTGTGTTCATCTAGAGCCTTCTGCAGACCGGCTGCTGCTCAAAGACAAACAACAACATTCAAAATAAACACTGAGAACAATATTTCCATGTCTGAATAACACAAGTCCATCAGCAGACACATGTCTCACTCGGTACAGAGCAGCTCTGCTGTCCAGATCTTTTTTCACACTGAGGACAGGGAGAGGCTCCTGATGAAGAACACTGGTCCTGAAATGATTCGAAGCACCCTCTGCAGAACTGGTGTCCACAGGTGCTGGAGACTGGATCCTTCAGAAGCTCCTGACAAAAACCACAACGGGACTGCTGCTCCTTCTCACCAACAGCGCTCCTCCTCCTTATCCTGTGGACAAAAATCCAGAACAAACTTTAACGCTGGCACTGGTTGAGCTTTACTGCATATATTGGCAGCTGTATATTCATTTCCAGTGTGACCAGCAGATGTTGGGAATGATGAATAATGAAAACGGCTCTTACTTGGTGTTTGAGGGATCAGGTTCATTGCTGAACATGGGAGGTTGACCTAAAGACCGGTCACTTCTCAAAGACAGACAGCTGGATGATGCACTCGTCTTACGCTGCTGATCTCTGAAAAAACAAACAGATCGTCAAAGTTCCTACGTTATGCTGTTGGCTATTGAAAACAATCTTACATGACCATATGACTGTAAGTTTAACCATATAAACCTTACTTTGTGTTTGAGGGTTCAGGTTCATTGCTGAACATGGGAGGTTGACCTAAAGACCGGTCACTTCTCGAAGACAGACAGCTGGATGATGCACTCGTCTTACGCTGCTGATCTCTGAAAAAACAAACACATCGTCAAAGTTCCTACGTTATGCTGTTGGCTCGTGAAAACAATCTTACATGACCATATGACTGTGTGACTGTAACCGTATAAACCTTACTTTGTGTTTGAGGGTTCAGGTTCATTGCTGAACATGGGAGGCTGACCTAAAGACCGCTCACTTCTCAAAGACACACAGCTGGATGATGAAAACGTGTCTTTGTGTCTGTGGAAGCAGAAAAATAAATAAAAAACTGCCACTGTTGTTCATTAGCAATGCTGTTGTTGAAAAAAAAAAAAAACAAGCAGCTTTAGTCACATGGAGCAAGCTGGAGCTCAGCATGTTTTGAGTTGAAGCCAGAGATGAACTCAGTCTGGAGGCACAAAGGTTGTGCAACACTGCCCCCCAGAGGCCGTCTTGGCTTATTGATATTTGTTTTTACTTTCACTTGCGCTTGTTGTGAAACACTTGTGAGTGTTTAACTGCACTGTTTCAATTTTAAATAGTTTGAGTAAACAAAAACAACAAATCACCATAAAATAGTCTTTTACCTTGTGTGTGAGAATCCACGTTCAACACGGAAGCCAGGTGGACAATCCTCCCACCAATCACTGTCCACAGATGAAGTCTCTGCTTTGTCCTCTCGGTCATCTTTCTCACTCATCTTCAGTCAGTCTGGGGGGAAAGATCACCAGCCTGGACTGTGAACACAGGACAGAAGAATCATTAAACATGTCTCGTGTTCAGGAGACACACCCTGCTCAGATGGACAGGAAGAATGACGCACTTCCAAAAACTACACTCTTAACGCCAAACAACATCCTTTAAACTCAACTCATGATTGCTGTATACCGTCCACAGAGATAACAGATCACCACATTTAAATGGCAACATAAGTATATCGGACTAACACTGACCTCACTGGCCCACGGGTTGGGACACGAGCTGAGCTGCTGATGAAAGTGATCGTGTACTTTCACTTTCACGTTCATGATATCTGTTTCATAATTACTGACGTCATACTGGAAATATTAACCCTGGACGCAACAAATACGTCTGAATGTCTTTTAACATTTCGAGACAGGTTTGATAAATGTAAGGACGTCATCGTTCCATATTATTTATGAAATATCGAAATATTTTTTTTTTTAAATTAGAATATAATCATTTATCTAAAAATATATATTTTCTGTATCTTAATCAATAAGACATTACTGCCATGATTTAGTATAATTATATAAAATCATGACAACAATACCTGTTGTCATTATATAGTATGTTTTTAAATTTTTAAATGTACTAAATATGTATTGTGACAAGTCTGGAATAACATAAACACAGCTTAAACATGACAGATTATTGTGGCTCATCACGAATAATTTAAAAAAATACTTAAGTAGTTAAAAGATTTAATAAACTGTCAAAGTAAGAGCACTGATATTTGAAGGAACAAATCTAAATGTATAAAGACATTGACATCATCCATAAATCATGTCATTATAACGGTAGACAGCATTATTGCATGTTGGCTTGGTATTGTGCTGGTCGAGGTCTCAGTAAAGGCACGATTTTATAAGTGGGATTATTTATTTTATTCTTCTATCAATTCATTTTTAATTTGATTTTTGTTATTTAATTTGTAGAACAACAAATCTTATCAAGGAGACACATGAAAACTGAGCAATATACTATTGAGGGTGAGACATAAGTTGACTTCAGTTTTGTTCAAAAAGAAAATTATCTCTTGATAAAATACGTTTCTGTCATTATTTTTATAAATTACTGTTGCTCGAGATCACTTTTTACTCAGTCTTTCCCAGTCTGGTAATCACAATACATTTTTTTCCCTACATTTCAAGTTCAGTAAATCAGTAAATTACAACTGTACTTTTTCATTACCTTTTTTCCCATATGTGAATCAGCACATTTGCAGAGTGACAAGTGTTTGCTTTGCTAACCAAGGTGTCAGACATCATGTAGCGACGAATAATGTATTGAGGCTATGTATTTATCAGTTGTTGTATGAAAATTTAACATAATTAAAATTTGGTTCATCTGAAGAAAAACAAATATGATTGAAATTATAACTCATATATAGAATACTTATATAAACTGATTTTGTATATGTTGTTTATATTGCTCTTTGAAATATGTTTCTGTTGGTTGGTCATTTGTGGGCGGAAAAACTATACATGGAGGGCAGGATGCACAGGTGGAGTAATTTTGTTGTTTGCAGTCAGGGAGAGTGTCACAACAAACATTTATTTTTATCGTGCTAAAGAGAAATTATTAATCGTAATATTATTAAATTGCCAATATTAAATTACAAATATTACATGCATTTTTCATTTGAGGCAGGATTTCCCAGAGGGCCGGGAAAGCAACTTCAAAGGGCCACGTATCCCCAGCTCTGAGCGCCATGTCTATGGTGAGATGCCCCATCCAAAATGGCCGTGACGCTGGCTCACTCTCCTACACGGACTGTGGCGTCTCAGCTCGGGCGTGATCTCGAGAGTGTTGTTTTCTGAAGTCTCGCTGCTTTTGTCTCGCGAGATTTGGCAAAAAGGAGACAAGAACTGGACAAGTCCGGAGGGAGGGTAAGGCAAGTCTTATCTCAACTTTATTGTTTTATGTGTCCCTTGACAACACTTGGGAACACCGTAGCCTGTCTAGTTTATGGTTTTAGATTCGATATTTCCTCCACGATAAGTGAAAACCAGCGGAAGTGAGCGGTGCGTAGGCGGACGTGTGACTCGACGCCCAGTTCTGGTTTATAGAAGGTTTATTGCCACTCCTCTCACCCAGAGGTCTGCAGCCTGCATGGCCAAAAGACACAGTTTTGTGACTTTCCACCAAATCAAATTTACCTGGAGCCTGCAGAACACGTTTGACCTTTAAAGTAAGGCTAATGCGGCTTCCAAAGTTTCGTTTATACCGATATTTATGAGGATTCGATTCCAATTTAGAATGGTAAACGATTCATTACATCTTCAGCTGTGTTTGCACCTGAAGGTTTTCAACCTTTTTGACATGTTAGAATATAATAGAATAATATAGCAACATTAATTGAAAACATGGATAGACGGAACAATTAGTTTTTAACATTTTCTGACAGGAATTTGTTATTAGTTTTATTTCTATAATATATTATTCTTTGATTTCTTCCCCTCTCAGACTAACTGGAGTCCAGATGAGTGTTTCTATGGATGAGGAGGAGGATGGAGCGGACTTTGCAGGATCTGACCTTCTGTCTTTGAGGAGCGACTGGTCCAAAGAAAGACCGCCGTTCTTTAACGGTGATCCTAAACCCTCAGACACAAGGTGAGAGAAGTGATCATAAAACTATTGTATTTATGTAAAGAAATCAAATTGAAATACATTATAAATACATTTTCTTAAAGCGAACTCACTCATTTTTGTACACTACCAGTCAAAAGGTTTTGAACACCCCAACTTTTCCAGTTTATTGAAGTCGTTGGAGTCCACTGAATAGCTTGAACTGGTACAAAGGTAAGTGTTGTATGGCCAGAGGTTTAAAAAACCCGACAGCAAGATAATGACCCGAACAGAAGTCCAGGCTGTGCCAGAAACGAGTGTCTTCAGCTGTTATATCTGCCAAAGGAGGCTACTCTGTTAAATCCAAAGTTTAGAATGTATTTTGGTTTATAAATTGATTTTAAATGTCACTGTTTCCCCTCTCAGACTGACTGATGTCCAGGAGATGAGTGTTTCTATGGATGAAGAGGAGGACGCAGGATCGGACCTTCTGTCTCTGAGGAGCGACTGGTCCAAAGAGAGGCCTCCGTACTTTAGCGGAGACCCTAAACCCTCAGACACAAGGTGAGAGATGTGATGAGCACATTTGATTACTCTCCCAGCAATGCTGAGTTTGTCTTTGTTTATGCTTGATTTTCTCTGCATTGGACCAAGTACTGTATACCACCGGGGAAACAGGTCTGAAACAGTAAGTGAGTCTAACGGAAAATAGATGTCTGCTCATCTTCGTCTTGTCTTTTCAATGTCAGCAAACCTAATGTGATAAAGTTTGATTTCCACGATGTCGTGAAAGTTTCCCTAACAGACATACAGCTGGAGATCAACTGGAGAAAAGTGGCGCAATGATAACATTCAAGCTGCTGGAAAACACACAGCCAGAGCTGTTATTCAGCCGGAGCCACAGAAAGTCTCAAAAGAACTCAACATCCCTGATACTGACGGGGCTGCTGGAGGACAGACATGTAACGGGACCCTCTACGGAGAATAGCAACTGTGGTCCAACCTGGACTCGGACGTCACTGACCAGCTGCTGTCTTTACAGCCTTATGTCATCATTCCGAGGACAAAAGACCCAGACCTCCCGAGAGGAAGTGACAATCAAACGCTTTCTTTGTTTTTGACGGGTCAAAATCCATTAGTGTGTTAAGAAAAAGTGGACAGATCGGTGATAGTGCGGTCCAGTGGGGATGAAAAGAGTGGGTCTCTATCATGCTGCATGTCTCACTGACAATGAAATAATAAAAACAAATATTATTATTGCTTTTTTATTTTTACATTTTCTTACTTTGATTTGCTTTTGGCACTGAACTCCTGCAGTCGTTCAAGCTGACTGTGATCGTTCCTTCTGAATGTCGCCGTTTCTCCTCTCAGACTGACTGGAGTCCAGGAGAGGCATGCTGGTCTGGATGAAGAGGAGGATTCTGACCTTCTGTCTCTGAGGAGCGACTGGTCCAAAGAGAGACCGCCGTTCTTTAGCGCTGACCCTCAACCCTCAGACACAAGGTGAGAGAAGCCATGAGAAAACTGTTCATTTCATTACTTTTCCAGTCTTGTTGTATTTCCTGTTGCTGATGCTCGGTTCTCTCCGCAAATTTGTTTTGAAATTGTTAATTATTTACAGTAGCTGTATTCGCGAATAAGCCATAACATTAGAACCACTGGCAGCAAACTGGTTCAGGGTCCCCAGATGAAAGCTGAAGTGTAAGACAAACTCGTTCCTACCATTGGCCATCAAGCTCCTGGGCCGAAAGTGCATTCTATCACAAGCTGCGTACTGTATTACACTCATCTGCTGACCGCACAACATATCAGCTCCACACGTCAACGTATTGGGCCAATCGGATGGAGCCCTGCTGCACTACACTACACTACACTACACTACACTACAACAAAGTGCAGCATACTGCTTTCGGCTGCCACATTTACTACACTGTCACCTGCATGAGTGGAAGGCGGTTCTCAGTGCACATGAGTGCATGGTTACATCATCAACATGTTACTGACAGTGAAGCTTTTTCCAAACTGATCGAGCGAAAATGAAGCCTTGTGCAGGTGATTGACATTGTTCGGTTATCCAGTAATATTCAGTCTCTGCACTTCCTGTTGCACATCATCATCACCACTGCCATCCAAACAATTGACATGCAGCATTGAAAACCGTTCTACGCATTCTGGCTCAGCACCTGCAACTGACTTCTCATTCCCCCTCTGATCACACAGTGACTGAACAGTAGTAAACAGTAGACCTTTATTATAAGACGACAGCGCTTTTTTAGAAATATTTCCAGCGACCAAAGAAGAATCAACATCTGCTCATGGCTTTTAGACTCTTAGCTAAATTGTTCTGCTATAAAATAAACTCGCTAAATATGAATTTGGTGACAAACAATGGCCAACACTGTCAATCAATCCTATTGAATTCTGAACTTCTGACTGTTGTGAATAACCGTTTTGACAGAAAGAAGAAGAGGAGCGTTGTTGCTGACGAGGAACGGCTGTCCTTCTGTACTTGGCATCAGGATGTTCTGAAGGATCCAGTCTATAGTGGTCTGCAGAAGGTTCTAGATGAACACAAGGAGAGTCTGAGGAGCAGATGTGAACGTGTGACTGAAGGAAGTGATGAACCCGGAGGAGGAACCCTCCTCAACAGGATCTACACTGAGCTCCACATCACAGAGGGACAGAGTGAGGAGCTTCAGAAGGAACCGGAGCTGAGGCAGCTGGAGATGGCCTCCAAGATGGAGAAGCACCATGACACTGCCATCAGGTGTCAGGACATCTTCAAAGCCTCAGCCGAGCAGCAGAGACGCATCCGAGTGGTTCTGACCAACGGCGTCGCCGGCAGTGGAAAAACCTTCTCGGTGCACAAGTTCACTCTGGACTGGGCCGAGGGCCTGGAGAACCAGGACGTCAGTGTGCTGGTGGTGCTCTCCTTCAGAGAGCTGAACCTGGTCAGAGAGCAGCAGTACAGTTTTCTCAAGCTGCTCCAAGTTTTCCATCCGACGTTACAGAAGGTGACGGCAGAGGAGCTGGCTGTCTGCAGGCTGTTGTTCATCGTTGACGGTCTGGATGAAAGCAGAATTTCTCTGGACTTCAATAGCGGGCTGATTGTTTCTGACGTCACACAGAAGTCATCGATCGACGTGCTTCTCACAAACCTCATCCTGGGGAATCTGCTTCCTTCAGCCCTGATCTGGATCACTTCCAGACCTGCAGCAGCCAGTCTGATCCCCCCTACCTGTGTGGACAGATGGACAGAAGTGCGAGGCTTCACCGATGCCCAGAAGGAGGAGTACTTCAGGAGGAGGCTGAGCGATGAAGATCTGAGCAGCAGAATCATCTCCCACATCCAGACATCCAGGACTCTCTACATCATGTGTGGAATCCCAGTCTTCTGCTGGATCACCGCCACAGTTCTGGAGCACATGTTGACCACAGAGCAGAGAGGACAGCTGCCCCAGACCCTGACTGACATGTACTCCCACTTTGTGCTGGTTCAGACAAAAAGGAAGAAGAAGAAGTACCATCAGGGACCTGAGTCAGGTCCAGAGGAGCTGAGTGAGGCTGACAGGAAGGTTCTTCTGAATCTGGCGAAGCTGGCCTTTGAACATCTGGAGAAAGGAATCATCATGTTCTACCAAGAAGACCTGGAGCAGTGTGGTCTGGATGTGACTGAGGCCTCGGTGTGCTCTGGAGTTTTCACAGAGATCTTCAGAATAGAGTGTGTGATCTTCCAGAAACCAATCTACTCCTTCGTTCATCTGAGCATTCAGGAGTTCCTGGCTGCCGTCTACATGTTCAACTGTTACTCCACCAAGAAGACGGACGTGCTCGAGAAGTTCCTGGGGGACGACTGGGAAACCTGCAGATTCATGGATCTGTGTGAATTCATGATGAAAGTCACGAAGAAATGTCACCGGAGTGAAACTGGTCACCTGGACCTGTTCGTTCGATTCCTCCATGGCCTCACTTTGGAATGCAACCGGGAAATCTTAGGAGACCTGCTTGGTCGGATAGAAATCAGTCCACTATACATCAATGGAATCATCGACAACCTGAAGAAGATGAAAATGTATAAAAACTCTGTATTCAGAAGTCGAGTGATAGGCCTCGATCTGAAGAAGATGAATATGACTCCTGACAGGAGCATCAACATCTTCCACTGTCTGATGGAGATGAGGGACCTCTCAGTGCACCAGGAGATCCAGGAGTTCCTGAAGTCAGAGAACAGATTGGAGAAGGAACTCTCTGAGATCCACTGCTCAGCGCTGGCACACATGCTGCAGATGTCAGAGGAGGTTCTGGATGAGCTGGACCTGAAGAAGTATAACACGTCATTGGAGGGTCGATTGAGGCTGATTCCAGCTGTGAGGAACTGCAGGAAGGCTCGGTGAGTCCACATGTCACCATTAACCATCTTGATCAATGTAGATCAGTGACCTACATCTTTAAATTCACCCATTTATTCATATTAGTTTCAGGTGTAGTTTCATAAAAGGAAAATGGTTGCATTATGTATCTAATAATATCTCAGAAGGACAAGTATATTATCCCTCCTGTAACATCAAAAACAGCCCAACTTTCGGAACCTTGAGGCCATTGAATCACCAATTACCAATCACGTAATAGTTAGCATAGCGTGGTTACTAGCGCGTTAGTAACAAAAGTATTGGTGGGGTTAGGGGTGCACAGTATCCGATATGTGCTGACACCCAATATTTTTAAAACAAAATATTGCTGATACCAATATATTCTGGAGTCAAATAACGTGTCCACAGGATCCCTCAGTTTCCCGATTCCCAGTCATTGCCTATGGGAAACGCACCGCGGTGCATGCTGGGTGCAGTGAATTTCAAGCTGCATTGCCTTGCGTCGCCCGGGAGATGCCCCCCACCTCATTTGCATGAAGTTTAATCCTGCCAGCTTTATGCACCTGATTGGACAAGCGTGTCGTCTGGGGGTGCTGTCCAATCAGGTGCAGCACTCCAAGCAGTGTTAGATGCTACGTGCTAAAGAGTCTCGGGACTCAGACGTGGGGCATTCTTCGTTTAGTGTTTGTCTGCAGATACTGATATCATCCCTACCATATCATGTTATTCCTAACACGGCCCACAATTAAAACAAAGTTGATGAGACTTTCAGTGTTTGTACTCGATGTGCCTCCATGCCTTCATAACGGCTGATTTGATTCCTCATCCCCAGACTGAGTGCCTGTGGGCTGACAGAGGCCCACTGCGAAATCGTGGTTTCAGCGCTCAAGTCCAACCCGTCACATCTGACCGAGCTCGCGTTGCGGATGGCCGACCAACAGGTGACGGGGGTGCAGATTCTGAGTGCTGGATTGAGGAGTCCACACTGTAAACTGGAGACTTTAAGGTCAGTTCATGGATGGATGCTGCGACAGGTTCGGACTGTCGTGGGTTAAATTGTAAAATTTCACTTGTATATACTAATAGTTGGATCATTTGTGAACAGTGTTAAACACTTTGAGAATGTTAAAGACAGTGAAAATGCACAATATGTGTCATCCATTTACAGTTTATTCTCCGTCTTTTACTCTGTACTCAGATTTGAACGCAGCAATCTGGCAAAAGGCACCTTAGTGTTTCTGCTCTCCGCCATCCAGTCCAACCCCTCCCATCTGAAACATCTGGACCTGAGATACACCATAATGGGGGAGGCAGCTATGAAGCAGCTCTGTGAATTTCTGGAGAGCCAACACTGCAAACTGGAGACTCTGGGGTGCGTTCACTGACTTGTACTGGATTCTCCCATCTTTAATCCACACTTCAATCTCTTTAATGTTCAATAAAACATTTGATTTAAAACATGGGTGCTACCCATTCACAGTGTTCTTAACCGTATTTACTTTCTCTGATAAGAGCTCATTCAAACTTGAACACCTCCGATTGATGTGAAACAATGTCATCAGCGTCTTTTCTATATTCCTCAGATTGAAGCACTGCTGCAGAGTGGAGCTCAGCTGTTCTCTGTACTCGGCTCTGAAGTCCAAACCCGCCCTCCTGAAACACCTCAGCCTGAGTAGCAACTACATATACGATTCAGGGCTGCAGCAACTGTGTGGGTTTCTGGGGAGTCCACAGTGCAGACTGGAGAGCCTCAGGTCAGCTCTAATAAGGCCAAACTACCCTTTCTTTAAGCAGCTCATGCTCATCACAGCTAATGTGTTTACAGGCCAATACTTGCGTTCAGTAAAACATTTGTAATGTTGACCACCTGTTTAATACTGTTTAGGTCGACTTATTTCTGCCCGACATACGACAGTCTTTGTGCTATACATTTGGTGGTAAATACAAACACACAGTTACGTTAATGTCTTTGTGCTCAGAGGTTTGTTCATGCACATGACGGTGCTCTTTTTCATTCCCCTGATTTACGGCAGTTGTAATTGGGCCTCTCGTCATTTTTTGTGCCTCACATCAACATTGAGGACACGGTGTCTTTACTCGCTGCCTGTTAAATCCCACCTACGAACACTAGAAGTCATCAGAATGTGTTCAGGACCATTTATGCTCCCTTTACTTGTGTGAATTGGTACATGCGATTCAAATTTTGCCATGCGTCTCTTACAGTAAACAGTACATCCACTAGAGGGCAGTGCAATTTAGAGTACAGTAGTGCAATGGAGATGAGTCCTCTCTTTTCTCTTTTTAAAAGCTTCCAGGCGAGGTAATGGTGTCGGTGTGCTTGTGTCCATGCGTAGTTTTTTGAAGATCTTCCATTTCTGTTGTCTTCTTTGTTTCTTTTGCTGCTCGCACATGAGCTGGACTACACAACACTGCCCCCGCAGGCTAACAGTGATACTACTCCACATGCTACACAACTGTCAGCTCCCACAATATGTACTGAATGATTACACATGTAATGAACGCAGAAATTGCGCTGTGTGTATTCGTATTAAGTATTAAGCATAAATATGACCATTTTTATAGTACTGACATGTTTACATATTTCAGAGTTTCAGGTTGCACCTCTTGGTGTTGAGCATTTAAGTTTTCTAAAGTTGAACCTTCTGAACGATCTTCAGCGGTAGGAACTCTCTGTGAACCCTCATCTTCTGTTTTTTTTTTCCCAGACTTGGAAGTAGCTGGTTGACAAGTGATGCCTGTTATTCCCTGGCGTCGACTCTGAAGTCCATCCCGTCGTCTCTGAAGCATCTGAAACTGAATGGAAACCACAAAATCGTGGATTTGGGAGTGCAGCACCTGTGTGGCTATCTGGAGAGTCCACTCTGCAGACTGGAGACTCTGAAGTCAGTCACTGTGTCTTAGTTGTGTGTGTAGGCGTAAAGACAGACGTTGGAGGTCTGGAGACTGATACCTGATTAAGCTGCTGCTATTTCTGATCCCCAGTACCTCACGCCTAACATTTGCTCTTGTGCACAGCTCAGAAACCTTGCTACCAATTTACAACAATCTTTTCTCTTCTTTGCATCTACAAAAGCTAAATTTTCCTTTTTTTTTTTAAATTTGTGGATCCTGAACATTCTCCAGCGCTTATAAATAAATCTAACACTGAATGATTTCATGCTACAACAATGCCCTCTATACTTATCATTGTCTTCTTGCTCTTGTTTTGTTTTCAGTCTGCACTATTGCGGTTTGTCCTCAGACAGCTGTGGTTTCCTGGTCTCTGCTCTGAAATCCAACCCCTCCCATCTGAAACATCTGGACTTGACAGCCAACAAGCTGCAGGAGTCAGACGTGCAGCCACTGCTTGAGCTTGTGGAGAATCCAGCCTACAGTCTGCAGACCGTGAGGTCAGTAGCAGTTGGGAATGCACTGATTCTTGTTAACCAGCCAACCACAAGAGCCACAGGCTCATTTTTATGTCATTATGCCCAGTCCTGATTGCTTTATCCACCTTGGACACAAGATAAATGCCACTCCTTTCATTCCAAGTTTTCCCCTGTACATGAAAGCTACTAGAACAACAGCTCCAGTCCATCTTTAGGAGTACGTTATATTGTTTGTCACCTCCAAATCAGAGGACGGCAACATCATGCAGTCAACCTTACCGTTACACCCTAGTTTATATAATCCCCGGTGCACGATGCAGAAGCTAATACATTTATAAAGCTGCTGTATTTGCTGTACTAGCCTCCACACTTTTGAATTAATGAATTGCAACTTGTTTCAAATATAGCGGACAGCCTCCTGTGTAGACCCCGGTACAATTCACAGTTCATTTGGTGATTTTTAGCTTAAAGTCTCAAAACTCAATGTGCTGGAGTCCAGCGGATCCAACACCGGCTTCTCGTGAGTCAGTCAGAGGGTGTTGGAGCCGATATTCACTTAGTTTACACCTTAGCTCTGATAATCTAGAGCTTTCAGTCCCTGTTATGTGAGGAAGTGTGCAGGGAGAACATGCATGCTGCGCTGAAAGGCCCCAAGCCTGGACTAAATTGTAGGTTTATATATGTTTTAGTCCATTCGGTGAGTCTCTGACTGAACGGCTGTTTTGATCTCCTTTGTCCTCTCTTCTCTCCTCAGCTGGAAGGCACGCGACACTGTGTGATCTCAGACGGGATTCTGTCTCTCCTGAAGATACGCGGGGACGTTCAGTGGGAGGAGGCGGGTGTTTTTAAATGGAGAATACATCACTAAAGACCAGTTAATGAACCTTTATTGATAGAGCACTTTTCATTCCATACTATGCAACACAAAGTTCCCCTAAATATAAAAAAAATCCGTCCCTACCTACTCAACCCCCCCCCCCCCCCCCAATGTGAGAAAAACACATAAAAAAAGAAACGACTGAGCACCGAGCTCGAAAACATGACTGCAATGAAGAGAATACAGCGTATTAAAAAGTTAAAACAATAAGAAATAGTTTTTAGTTGCCCAAAAGACAAAGAAAAAAACAACTTAGATTAGTAAAAGTGGACATTAAGCAGAAGCCTTATTAAAAAGGTGACATTAAAAAATGTCCGTGCTCTCTGCTGCCCTCATCTCTGGTAGAATGTTCTGTAAACGTGGGGCATAATGATGGAAAGCTGGCTCACCCTGAGTTTTTGTCTTTGTAATAACTAACAGGCTGATTAAAAGTAGCTCAGTCAAACACAGTTTTCTGACTTGTCCAGATGGATTTACATTTAACAGAAGTCTCACTCTTATTCTCAGGATCCATGATAAAAACTTCAGTCTTGTCACGTAAAAAGTCCTCTTCCATTCAGAATTTGTTAAGAAATGTCACCAGGAGGCATATCAATATACAGTACAACTGTGGAAGTGGATGCCAGGTCTCCTGGTGACATTACCAATGTATAAGTTAAAAAGCAAAGGACCAGGATTGAGCCCAGGGGCACTAAACATTTAATTTCACAGACTTCTGAAACCCAGTGCTTCAACATGTTTAAAATAAGGTCGTGATCCAGTATATCAAAGGCTGCTTTTAGTTGAAGATCATCTGCATTCCATCCAATATTGAAACAAGCAAATAGGTTTACACCGACTTATGTAATCATGGTCTTTATCGATTACTGTTACCTCTGTTATTTAGCCATTTTATTGTCTTGTTTACTTTTTTCTTCATGACTATATATATATATGTGTGTGTGTGTGTGTATATATATATATATATATCCCTTTGCTTTCTGAAAAAATAAAGACAAACATCAGTCAACCTCTCTGGTATCTTTGATATCTCATCAATCATGGAAGATCCATGACAATAACTTGGTTTCTGATGAAGGACAGATCGTCTTAGAAACTGCACAAAATCCATGTGACCAGTGAAACGCAGCGACACAGTACACACAAATGGAAAAATCCCTCGACTCAGGATTTTGAGGTCCTCTGCAGTTTGGTGAGTTTGGTGGGCCGCTGGGAACCATGAATCCAGGAGAGGTAAGGTAACACGGGATCAGCTCTGAGTTCCCTGTTTGCAGTGGTAATATATCGGACGACAGAAGAGGTCTGGCATGAATCATGATGTTTGCAGATGACATTGACCTGTGGAGAGCAGGTGGAATAGAAACTGGAGGGGAGAGGAATGAACTTCTGTACAGACGAGACAGAAAAAGGAGTAACAGTTCAAGTACCCGGAGATGGAGTCCTGAGTTAACGCAGGAGGACAAGTTCAGACGTAGTGGGCCTGTGCTGAAGAGAAATCCAAGATACATGAGAAACTGTTGGGAGATGAAGACGATTCTTAAAGCGGCATTTTCTGTTAACATCCTCTCTTAATAAAGTGATTTCTTTTTTTTTAACATTACAATAAACTTTCATCCATCCATCTTTCAGTCACATCTTACATTGTTGTATTTCATTGAGTGTAAAATCTTCGTATTACTTGGTTTTTTATTTACAATTTACAAACTTTTTAAAGTTCTGAATAACTTACAAATTTGTACATTGCAGTTGTTTCATTTCCTTACAAATGCTCTTTTCTCCAGTATCAACAAACAATATAAATTTGCAATTAAAAATATATATATTTAACTTTTTCAGAATAAATTAGATACATTAAAATATTTAAACCAACTTTAAACGATAAAAAGTTTTTTTTTTTTAATATATTTTGAAATAAAACGAACTTGATTTGATATCGGCTTCATCTTAAGGATGGACACATGTTCCATCTGTTTAACCTTCTATTCATCATTCAACTGGTTTGTGGGGCAGTTTCATTCCTGTTCAGGAATAAAATAAATAAAGAAAAATTTGTTTTTTTGAAAAGTGTCTGATTACAGTCTTACAAGAGTACATTTATTACCTCCATCTGACAAGACCAAAGTTTTGCGATGTGTTTGGATTAAGACACACAGAAGAGGCAGCAATGTTGTGCTTTCAGTTGCTCAGTCATTAACACACACACACACTCCGCTTCATGTCTCCATAGCAACGGTGAAACTCTTTGCACAGCCTGTTCACTTCCTGGTTTCCTGTTCCTCTGCATGCTGTGAGTTTGTGTTTCAGCAGCAGCTCCTCGGACCTGATCAGCACCGGTGAGTCGTCGCCACTCAGGCCTGCAGCAATCGGTTTAGGTTTGGATTATAGCTGTGATGTCATTCTTAGCGAGAGCGGGCGCCTGTTTTCATAAAGAAAAGCTTGTAAACCAACATTTAATGTGACCCTCCCTGCAGCAAACAGCAGTTTGAGATTATCAGGCGAACATAGTGAAGGATTGAGACGCTGCGGAGGGGTGGTGGAGACCAAAGATGGAGCGAAAAGAGTGATGATTCATCTAATGTCACATGGCGCCTGACAGAAGAATGATGCTGTTGATTTGTACCAATATGTTGTAACTCAGATGGCAGATCCAGACTCTCAGACTCCAGAACCGGAGGAACAAGCCCCAGTGGACCCCCGAGCTGGAGACTCTGGCGCTCCGTCCTCAGGCTTGGAGCTCCAGGCTGGAGGTCAGGCTCCACTGTCTGCCACAGAAACCGACCTCCATCCCGGGCTGGAGAGCCATGCTGGTCCTGGAGGAGAAGAAGAAGAAGAGGAGGAGGAGGAGAAGGAGGGAGGAGATGTGACGACGGTATCTCGCCCCAGACCACCTCAGGTCCCCCCTCAGAGAGGTACAGGCTACGAAGCCAGAATCAGTTAAACAGTATAGATCTCTGCATGCATACCAATAATACTATTTATAGTGAAATAGTTTAATAATATTTAGAATAAGGATTTAAGTAAACAAGTTCCACACACAGTCTTTCACAAAGTCTCGACATTTTTGTTCTGTCCCCTCATATTATCCAGACGTCTTGGGCAGAGGGCGCCGGCGAATCGGAGGCCAGAACCTGAGATCTACGAATCGCATGACGTCTCCGGTGGCTGCTCCGTCTCCAACCGCCGGCACCGCAGTAAGTGAACCTTCAGCAGGAGGTGAACCTTCAGCAGGAGGTGAACCTTCAGCAGGAGGTGAACCTTCAGCAGGAGGTGAACCTTCAGCAGTAAGTGCTGTGATTAAACCCTGTTCAACTTTAATGTCATTAAAAAAAAAAAAAAGAGGCAGAAATCGGTGAAGATTAAACTCCAAATCATGAAGTGAATCTTCCACCAAGTCAGTGTGAATCTCTAGAAGCTTCTGGCGGCTGTTTTCTCTGCAGCCGTCCGGGAGGAGGACGGTGCTGCTGTCCAACGAGGCGAGGAGGGAGATAGTCAAACAGGCGCGAGCCGTGAAGGACGAGAGGCGGGCGACTCTGGACGCCCGACATAAGTACCTGATCGCCCGGCTGGCTGACGGCAGCAGCCTGGGAGAGCCGGAGGTGGAAGACGCCCTGATCTCTGATGACAAAGTAACTCAAGATGAAGCTTTTGCATTTGTCTACTCAATTTCTATTTGTGTATTCACGTTTTGATTGTTTTTTTTGCATTTAATTGACCCTTCCTGACCACCATACAGCAGCCTTTACAAATGATTAATTCTGGGTGTTTTTTTTAATTATCAGTGTCATCTCGCATCTTGCTGACAAAACTGTTCATCCCTTCTTTATGGAAATCATTTTCCCTCTTTGAATATTTCACATCTGATTCCTCCAGTTCGGCCTGATCGATGATTTCTTCGTTGCGAACGGCTCCAAGAAGCTGATTTTCTTCTATCAGAACGTCAAACAGGTGACTTCACTTGTTCAAACAAAAAAATGGCTTCCTGCTCTTTTCAATGCCTTACACCTCTTTCTCTCTCTCTCTCTCTCTCTCTCTCTCTCTCTCTCTCTCTCTCTCTCTCTCTCTCTCTCTCTCTCTCTCTCTCCAGAATTTGCCGCCCAGTCACTCCTCCTTCTCGGACGTGGCGAGCTCAGCCGTGGCTCAGAGGAAACTCTTCCTCACCACAGGAACCTCAGAGGTAGATTGCACTTGCTTCATCACACTTCATTAGATGGTGACTGAGTACACACCAGGAGAGTGTTTTTACACAAGCACCTGTATTACCACTGTACTAACAGTGAGTTCCCACCAGATTTCCTGTGTTGACAGCAGCTCCCCGACTCCACAAACGGTAAACGGCCAATAAAAGTCAAACGGTTTTGAGTCAAAAGAAAATGCGTCGATGCTTTTGGGAGAATTTGCTTCCCAAGATGGGATCGGATTGAACAGAAGACGTGACCTTTGTACGATGGTTTATGAAAGCGAATCCGTCGGCTTGTATTCAGTCTGAGATCAGAACAACCAGGCTGAACCTCTTACTGCTCACCATTGTTCAGCTTCACAGGGGAGAATGAGTCTGTGTTCGGTTTCTATGGATGAAAATCCCGTTTGCAAGGTGATTGGAAGCTTTTCCAACAAACAGCTCATTGTGTGACTCAGAGCTGGTTAGTGACGATACAATGTGAATGCAACTCTGATTTTTTTCTTTTCTTTTTTTAAATCATTTGTGCCTTTTCAGAGCAATGTGAGGGTTCTCTTCTGTGAAGCAGAAGAGTGCAGAATAAACGGCATTCTACCTTTATGGCTTTATGGAATTCAATTAAATTTATTTACAAATGCAAGCGAGAATTTACACTAAATGGTTCAAACGTTCAAAGGGTGTTCAAATTATACAGTGGACATAAACATAATCTACATGTTAGAATATACACAAATTTACATTAAACATACAAATAAACATCTGTCAATATAATATAAGCCTACATGCGCACACATGTCACCATCCCTGAACCTTACTGGACTTTCTCCTTCTCCTTTCTGGGCTTTAGAAACACAGTTTCTTGTATTGTCTTTTGTGATTCACATGTTTGGAATTAAATAAATACATAAATAAATGTTTGGACACTGCTATGCTAGTTTCATTTATGTATTTTATTCATATAGAAGCTTTACGTTGTCTGTAATTTAACCATATTGGTGAATTTAATAATAATAAATTGTGGTTGGGTGTGATACAGATGTACAACTTTATCTAAGCATTGTCATTTTTAGTAGTAATGTTAAAGGGTATAATGTAGTTTTCTAGTCATTTCCAGAATGTGAGTCGTGTTCCAGGTACAACGATGACATATGAAGTGTATCAGGAGTGCATTACGAACACAGTCACAGGTCTTTTAAGACGTCATGATCCTTCCTAATATTTCTCAATTTGTTAACTTTTCCTGCTTCAGACTGCAGATTGTTGCCAGGGAGACTTTCCCTGAAGGCGTTGATGTTTTAATTAGCGGTTGGGAAGCAAAACACAGGTCTGGGTTAATCATTTAAGATGCTGCAGCATTAATTTACAAGTATCTGCATCTGAATCTGCACATTTACTGGCACTTTGCATTTTTTGTTCTGCGCTGATCCCTGAGTACCGAGTACTCTCGAAGCTACGATACTTCAGTCACACACTCACAGTTTAAATGACACACAGCCGAGTCACTATAACGACACTTTTATTAACCCTTTCTGCCCCTGATATAACTGTGTTATCAGTGCATACATTCTCCCGAGCTCACTCTGTTTGTGTTTTCCAGGCTTTAGTGGGGAAGTGTTTGTTCTTCCTGAGAACCACAGAAAAAGCCATAACCACCGCCAACGTGCAGCAGGTCAGTAACTTCTGAATTCTTTGGTTCAGTCTGACGATGTGGGTCTTGGGGGATTTGGGTGACGTCGCTCGTATGTGTGCGCTTGTTGTTTCACCTCCCAGGAGGTGAACTTCGGCATGTTGGACAGCAGCGACGGCGGCTTTCTGAACAGCCTGGAAAGTCTGCTGGCTCACGTCATGTTACCGGCGCTCAGGTCACAGCAGGTACCGTCCCCTCAGATCACCGTTGGGTTTATCGGTTTCGGGCCTGGGAAAGGTTGAAGTCTGTAACAGCTGAAGGGAGGAAGATGCCGTGCAATCCGGATGTTAAGTTAACAGTGATGCTGACTTCCGGATCCTGGACTCTGTGTGCAGACGTGGGGGTGTGTGCAGGAGGGCGTTTCCTGTCCACACGTCCAGTCCTTCCTGTCGTCGGTGGACCAGTTCGTCGGTAACTTGGGTTCAATCAGAGTCAGCATGGAGAGAAAGTTCCAGCTGCAGCACGTGGAGCTGCCCGACGCCATCGGACAGCTGAGCACACCTGCAGATTACACTGCTGCGGGTAAACAACCATTATAGTAAATAATAAACTCAGAAAAATGCGATTTGAGAATGTTTTTTTCAACATCAAGTTGAACTTATGATGGAAACATTGGCAGTTTCTTTGTGGCTTTACTTCCTCGTTAATAGTATTAATTAATAGTAATTTTCTCACAGAACAGTTTACAGCTGTTCAACAGATGTGAAAAGTATACTTGGGTTCTATTATCATTTTACCCCTCAGCCAATAACAGCGAGCTGGTGGAGCACCTGGAGGGCGTGGTCTCCCTGTGGACCAATCAGATCAAGACGGCGCTGACTGAGAGCGAGCAGCTGAGGAAGGAGGCCGATGATGTGGGGCCGTCCGCTGAGCTGGAGCACTGGAAGAGGCGCATGGTCACATTCAACAGGTGGATCATCACTCACTCATCGTCCTTCGTCTATTAGATTTATATCAGCTCTCCATTCGCTGAGTTTAATTTACATTTTATTTAATCAGGCCTGTTTGTCACAGTTTGCCTCAGCTGCATGTTAAGATCTCAGTTGGTCTTACGGATGATCAGGTTTAAAGTTTACATGAAAGTGTGTGACTTTCTTTTTTTTTTTTTTTTTTCTTAGATAATATTCACTCTGGCAAAATGGCTTCATAAACAAACCCTCAATATAATTCAATTCTGTCTCATCAGAACTATGTTTTCTTCACCCAACTGTTATTATTAAATATAAGTTCATCTTTTCAAGACTTATTTGACTCCATGTTTTTTTCTTTTTTAATCAGAGTTTGACTCCTGTTGTGTTTTTCAGTCTGATGGAGGAAGTGAAGCGTCCCCATGTGAAAAGGACTCTGGGAGTTCTGCAGGTCGCCAAGTCTCGGACCCTCCGCGCCTGGAGGGAGCTGGTCAGCAACATCTTTTGAAACCACCGCATTGCACTTTGAAACCTAGAATATACCGTATTTTATAAATAATCAACATGTAAACGTATTTGGAAAACAACATGTTTATAACTCGACCACAAGCTATCTTGTTACAAATGTGCACAGATCATTCTCTTCGGCCAAAACTTCCCAAGTGATGATTTTTAATGATCCTATAAGTGTTTGCAGACAATGGTTTTTTAAAGTATTCACAATAAATTGCTGCATCATGGATAACATTGCTCGGATATATACCAGTAATGGCTGTTTTCTGATGTTTTTTTTTTTTTTTTTAATATGTGATTGAATGCAGTGGTTTTCAGAATTGTCCACTGACAGTGGATTTCAGAAATGTTTATAGAGAGTGACTTTGAAAGTATCCCCAGCGTCCTGAGAATGTCGAGTCTTATTTTGAAGTAGTTATTTTGAGTCCTTTACTGAAGTGTTCAATCATTCATTCAGCTTGCAGTTCCATTTTTCCACAATGTTCCAGGTTTTGTGGAACTGGACTGTGAAGTCAATTTTAGTTTCATGTGTTTTCACTGACGTTTTGATCCTGTAAGGACGGAGACATCACGGTTGTGGCGAACGAGGCGAAGGACAACGTGCAGTATCTTTACACTTTGGAGAAGTTCTTTGGACCTCTGGGAAAATGCACGCCGGTAAAACATTTATTTTTCTTTTAAATGGTTTTGTTGACTGGCTGACTGTTTGAGACGTCGAGCTTTAAATTCCCAACAGACGGGCATGCTGGAACACATTCCCAGTCTGATGACCAGTGTCCGGATGATCCACACCGTCTCGCAGTACTACAACACCTCTGAGAGGATGACCTCCCTGCTCCTCAAGGTCACCAACCAGATGATCACCACCTGCAGGCGCTACCTGTCACAGGGGGTCGCTCGCATCTGGGACCACAGCCGGTACTCAAAAACACAGAAGAAACCTCATTCAGACCAGAGTCTCGATTGTAAGAGGGAAAAAATAAAAAATGGGTGTGTATTTCAGGCCGATTCTGCTGCAGCGAATCTTGGAGTGCTGTAACCTGAACGCGGAATATCAGAAGAGCTTTCAGAGAGTTCGAGATAAACTGAGAGAAAAACCTGAAAACAGACAGTTTGACTTCAGGTAACCGGCCACAGCAGCTCATCCTCTTAATACTCAGATCATCTGCAAGTTAGCATCAAAACAAACACTTTATGTCTTCACGTTTTCTCTTTTTTAGTGAAAACTACATCTTTGGGAAGTTCGACGCTTTCTGCAGGCGTCTGGAGAAGATTGCCGACATGACGTCTACGCTGGAGGATCTGGACGCGCTGCAGAACATGAAGGTCTGTTAAATCAAAGCTAAGATAGTGGAGGTGCGATGGAATAGAAAGAATTCAACATCCCAAATGTCAACAACTTGCATGTGAAAATGCATAATCAGAGTGAGTGAGCATCTAATGCCAACTGGTGAAAAGGTATAATCAAGTTTGCCGTTTTAGTGCTGCTGTGTTAAAGGTGACGATCACAGCAGGTTAACGGTCAAAAGGAAGAAGTGATTTGGGGAATTAGCAGCTCAAATGTTGATGGATAGAAAGGGACGATCATGTTCGCCACTGTAATGCAAAGGTGTGAGAATAAATGATCACAAGTTCTTCGGTCGAATGCTAACGTCTTAGCTGAACGATGAAGGGGATTTGGTGTGAAAATCAAAGTGAAATAGCAGCTTTTATTTCTAATGTGTCAGAATGGACGATCGAACATTAAGGACCTCTGGTGATAACATGTCTGACTCGTTCCCAGGTGGAGGGTGTGGAGAAGATCTTTGTCCGCTACCAGACCATCGTTTCCACAACTAAATCAAAGACCTACGACATCCTGGACCATCGCAAACTGGAGGTCACATGGAATGTTATGTTGCATAAAAATCCTGTACAAAAATGAAAATTCTCTGCTTCGCAGAGAAAAGAGGGAACAATCAGGAAATGACTGTTGTTGTAAAGAAAAGTCAAAATTGTAATTGTTTCACCTGAAATACAGTCAGATAAATTGAACAACTCGTAGTGCAGAAAACACAATAGTTCTGATTGTCTGCAGGCTGACGTGAACTCTGTGTTTCAGTTTGACAGCGACTACGCAGACTTCCAGCTCCAGGTTGAGGGTTTGTTCCAGGCACTTCGCTCTCTGCTGGACTTCTGGTTCTCTCAGTCGTTCTCCGTGAGTCACGTCTAAGTCCGTCTGCACCAGAATCAAACTGAGTCTCATATTCAGGTCAAATCTGAACCTGAGATCAAATCAGATTTTTCCAGGGCAAGAGCTTAAGAAGCAATGAGAGATGAAATGTTTATTCATTTGAGTTGGGTTGCTGTTTTGATGTGATCATGCATGTGTCTGATCAATTGTCAGTCATTGGTTCTTTGCTTGATTGTTTTTCGGTTTGTCCTTCTTTCATCCGTCAGCGCAGGCTTTCATCTTTTCCAGTCGCTTGTTCATTCAGATCTTTTCCCTCTCAGCAGATCATTCACAAATGCATCATTTCTTTATCTTTATCAGTTGGTCTCTATTCTTTCGTTCATCCGTTCGTCGACTGACACCCAGACCTCCGTCGGTGTTTATGTTTCAGACGGAGAGGTTGCTGGAGCTGATACTCGTGTTTGAGTCTGGTCCAGCGGCTCGTCTGGATCTGAAGCAGCACTACCTGCTGCTGCTGCAGCGCTACAGCAAAGAGCTGGAGCTGCTGAGAAAGACTTACCAGAAACAGAGAGAAAGGCCACCGATCGGACGCAACCTGCCCCCGGTACAAACAGCTCAATCACTCAATGTTCAAGAAAGGGTGTTATTGAAAGCTAATAAAATACCACTATCCAGAAGAACACAAAACGAATGATTATTGTTGTGAGTGTGTCATAGGTGGCAGGCAGGGTGCTGTGGAGCCGTCAGCTCTTCAGGAAGGTTGAAGCTCCCATGTTGGTCCTGAAGAAAAAGCTTGATGCTCTGAAGGTCCAATCTCTTGATTTACCTCCCCAATTATGTGAAAGTCTCTTATTGGTTGGATTGAATTCATTTTGACGGTTTGTATCTGCTCAGGGACCGGAAATGACCAAAGTGATCCACAGCTATAACAAGATGGCCATGGTGTTGCTTCAGTACGAGCTGCTGCACCTGCAGGCCTGGAGTCAGGCCGCAAAGAGCGTCCCGCAGTGCCTGAGCGCCGCCCTGCTGGTCCGACATGAGAACAACAAGGTACCAGACAGACGAAAAGAGTGCAAACATAAGAGTTCAAAAGTGCAAACAACTTTTTATACCTTCAAACATTTGGAATTTCCCAATTTTTTGACACTTGAAATCGCCTCGATAAGTTAATGACCCAAAACATTTCAGGACATCTGAACATGACCTTTGAGGTCGTAAAGGTCTTAAGTATCATTGAAGAATTGAAAATCCAACAAGGACTTCAAAACCTTTAAGAACCTTCCGAAATGTTCAAAAATATTGAATGACTTCCAAAGACATTCGAGGATCTTCAATGACTTTTTTGAAAGATCCTTTTTTAAAAACCATCAGGACTTTTAAGGACCTTCGAGGACCTTTGGTTGCATCTAAACTATTGAAGACATTTAAGAACTTCAGTAACCATCAAGGACTTTACTGGTGGTCCACTCGTCTGCTTGGACCTCCTCTTTTTTTCAGATGTCTGTGAGAAAGAAGTTTATTTTCGAGGATCTGTATGTTTTCCAGGAGCTCTTTGTGAATCTGGATCCAGTAGTGCTGGAAGTCCTGCAGGAAGCCCGCTGGATGGCCAAACTGGGGGAGACGGTGCCGAATGTGGTCCAGAAGATGACCTCAAGAGAGACTCACCTCAAGGCTTTGAACAGACGGTGAGAGCAGCTGCCTTTACCGTCACTCGGTGTGTGTTTACCAGTCGATGTTGACTCTCCTCTGCTGGTCCAGGTTGTCGGAGCTCCTCCAGGACTTCAGCGCGGTGGTATCCAGGATCCCGCCCCTCCTCCTCCCTCTCATGCAGCCTTTCATCAGCAGTGTGGAGCTGGCGCTCTCCCCTGGACTCACCAGTCTGTCCTGGACGGCTCTCAACACTGACGGATGTACGGATGGCTGCACAAAAACACAGTTTAGAGTTTATTTCTTCTTGTATGATATGACATGAAGCCTAAAATGAATGAATGAAGCATCCACCTTGTGTTTTCCACAGTCATAGACTCTGTCTATGCAGCTTTGGGGGAACTGGACCAGGTGAACAAAGTGGTCACCGACCTGTTGGACTGTCGCATCGGCCGGCTGCTCCAGGCCACGTCGTCCTGTTGTCTCCTGGTCCTTCCAGAGGACTCACCGATGTTGGGGTCAGCGTGTGATCAGAATATGCAAATTACCCTAGTGGTAGGCTACCGGAAGGTTCTACCCTGTCAGAGGTAATTTACATATAAACGAATCGCCAAACAGAAGTAAATTGTTATTTACGGGTTGACAATTACTGATCACTAGCGGTAGGCCACCAAAGTAATGGATTACTGGAGTAATAGATTACTAAGGTAATGTACCAAGTGTAAGTTATGCAAAGCTATAAAGGTTGATTGGAGTAAATAGTCAGTTATCGGCCAACAGCTTTGAGCTAAAAAGGGTCGCCTGACGGGAGGAACCTCCACGGGGTCCAATCGCGAAGGCGGTCCACCAGTGGCACGACCGGTCAACAGGCGTGACGGGTCACTCCTTTGTTGACAACTGCGGGTCAGTGGCGTGACCTACCGAAGCGCCTGTGGACCCACAGGAGGCGACTCGCTGGAGTAACCGGGGAAAAGCTCAAGCTGCGAAGGCGTCACAAATGGCTATTGACCTATCAATGAACAACGGTACTTGATTACGAGTGATGATTAAATTACGGAGAGCAACCTATGATTCAAGTTATCAATGAAACAAACCTGCGATTCGTAAGTCAATAACTGAGGGGAGGCTGAATTACTTCGGTGGAGTGGACCACCGAAGGTGATCTGCAAGTAATTTAGAATGGATTGTTAATCAAACAAGTTTGGTTATTTATCTAATAACAATCGGGAGTAATCAAGGAGGAGTTGGAATTAATTAAGTAAAGTCGGGGTTTACTAATTAAATACAATGAGTTATTTGAATGAGCTAAACCATTGAAATTGAATTAAATGCAGTTAGGATTATTAATTGGATAAACTTGCGCTTTATGAATTAATAATACTGGATAATTGGATGCTGAGATGCACGAAAACCACTTAAAAATGATTAAAAGCACTCTTGAGTATTAATTGAATAAATTGACTAATTTATTAATTAATAAAGCATACAAATTATCTATCTGCAACAAAAATAAATGAACAATAGCTTAGAGACAATTCAAGTTGTGATTAGGTTAACTGGGTAACAGATCAATCAATAATAGTGCGGGTAATTAACCACCGAAAATGCGATGAAACACTTAAAATTATTTAAAAGCAATGCGGGTTATTCCCGTGGAAAACCTGCATTCATTCGCCAACGCCTCCTAGGTGTGTTAAATTACCCAAAGCGTTAAAATCATTGAAATTGATTTAAACCATTCAAACTATTAATCAATTGAATATTACCGTTACTTAATCAAAGTCGGGGCACCAGCTGAAGTTAGGGTCTTAAACGAAACATCAGTCTTAAAAAAGAAAGTTCAATTAAAATGTTTAAATTATTATTTCTGATTGAAATGATAATCGCAATTTAACTGAAGCAGGAAAGGAAGGCTGTAAATCCGAGCACTGACTGTTACAACCAGCAGTTGTCGCTGAAAAGCACACAAAAACCACCAAGAATCGTTCAATTCAACTATTAAGTGTTTATTAACAAACGTCTATTCCTAAATCATCAATCTATGAATCACATCTAATCAATAAACATCAAGCAAGATCTCATAAAACAACACAATACAAAACAAAGCCAGCTAATAAAGTGTGTGTGTGTGTGTGTGAGTGTGTGTGTGTGTGTGTGTGTGTGTTCGAGTGTGGGGGAGCGATGTGTGTGAGTGGGTGTGTGTGTGTTCGAGTGTGGGGAGCGATGTGTGTGTGTGTGTGTGCGGGTTTGTGGAGCGAAAGGGGCGTGACTTGGTGAGAGGGTAATGACCACGAACGTCCACCAGAGGGAGGTAGACGTCGGCGGTCCGGTGTAATCACCCGATCTGGCCACTAGGTGCGCGTCGGCGCGCGGGGCAGTTGTGATGACTTAATGCAACCACCAGATGGCGGTACGAGCGGTTGCAATTACCCACGCGACTACCAGAGGGCGCCAAACGGCTCGGCGACCCGGCGAGGAAATCGATGTGATTACCCACCCGGTCACCAGAGGCGCTCGGCGTGCTCTGCCTGGGATAGCGTGACGTCACTGAGCTCCGCACGGGCCGTAGCCGTCGGGAGCGCGCCGGATTCCTTGTGGCCGAGAAATCCGAGCCGCAGTGAACTACACACGGTCCCAGGGACGCACTGAAAGGAGGCGCTTGGAGGCAGCGGCGGCCGTACCGTGCGCTGGTTAGTGAACAGGGAAACAGAGGAGAAGAGGAGAGAGAGAGAGGAGAGAGGAGGGGGTGTCTGACTGTGTACACTGACGCGACCGCCTCAGCTTACACGTACAGAGTCCAAAAACGGCTGTTCAGGCAGATATGGACTCTGGGAGCAGAAGCGTGAGCTGAGGATGAGGAGGCTCGCGCGTGCGTGCGATGATTCGCGTGGATGGCCGTCCACGCGTAGACACAAAAGTACTCAGAAACAGGGATCGGCGTCCCAAAGTTACAAGTACCAACAATAAACACACAGCAATAATAATATCACGTTATTCTAATTCCTGCCCAGACTCTAAGCCTTACTTGGTTGGACGAGGGGGAAACGTGCTTCCGTGGCCAGGTGAAATCCGTCGATTTGTGGCCGCGGGCGGTTCTCTGGCGTCCCAGAAAATAGAGACCTGACGTGGACTACGGAGGGGAAACCCGTAGTGTGATCCGAGGGGCGATCAGCAGCTTCTTGCGATGAGGGGGGGAGTGAAAAAGCGATGCTCAGGTCGGTCTGCAGACGAGCGTGCGGTTGCAGCGCGCGCTCGGGGTCCGGAGGATGCAAACAAAAAAAAGAAGAAAAAAAGAAGGGGAAACCAAAAATAAAGGGAATTCCCGCTTTTCTTGAGCTCGTCCAGCGAGGTGAAGAAAATTCAGGCCCGGTCCAGGTGCGTTAACACGAGGCGCTTTGTCTCCTTACGAAAAGGTGCGTCTGGGTTGACGCGATTTCGTTTTGGAAGAGGCTGGATCTCTTCCCGGGCCTGAATTTATACCGTTATGATGTCTTCCGGGCTCCCCGCGGCGTTGGCCGTGGTTCAGCCAATCCACGTGGGGTTGGCTTGCGCGTCACCGGGCCGGTGACCCGGTGATGACGGGATTTTGGGTCCCCCTGCCGTCGAGCTGCAGTGCCGCAGCTAGAGGAGGGGGGACCCGGGGGCCCCCCAGGGGGGGGTCATGTGATCAATGGCGAATTTTCCAGGGTTGAGCACATGGTTTCTTTGTTCTCAAAGAAACGTGGCTCACCCCCCTCCTCGCCCCCCCCCCCCTTCCTCATGAGGGTGAGTGAACAAAGGATTTTGGCTCCAACATCCCCCCTTTGTTCCGAAGAGTGGGATGCAGGTCACAGTCTTTGGAGCAAACCTGGGCCGAACAATCCATAGAATCTGTGAACGTCCCCATGTCCTGTGAAACATACTGTCCTTCTCTGTCCACCAGTTCACATGTGAGGTTATTTCCTGAGCAGGCTGGGCTAGTCTGGGCAGGCTAAGGCTAGTCTGGGCAGACTTACTATTTCTATTCTAACTATCTAAGCACACATACATTTCATTTCTTAAGGGTCGTCACCAGTGAACATGAAAGAGGTAGGAAAGGGACAGGAGAGTGAGAAATAGGAAGGGAACGGGTGGTTAGGAAAAGGGTTAGTAGGCCGTGCCTTCACCTCTTGGTTGGGTGAGGGCTGGCCTATTGTGTGTTTGTGGATGGGCCCACAAAACGTGGCGAGACCAGGGTCAGGGAATCCAGTCGGGCCTGTAGTTTCTGGATGTACTTGTACATCGCGTACGCCACTACGGCCGTGATGATCCAGCCACTGAGCAACATTCCGAGCGCTGCCATGCTGATGGGATGGTCTTGGTATGGGTGTCCACCTGCCCGCCTAGGGAAAGTGGCTGAGAGCCCTGTGGGCTTTAAATTGAATTTAATCAATTTGGTTCCCTCAGCCAGAAGCTGGCTTTGGAGGGTGGCATCAATTGTGAAATTGTGCCCGACGAATGCATCCATCATCTCAATCTCCACCTCGTGTCGGTCGGCATCGAGATGATGGAGGATTATGTCGTCAATGTGTACTGTAGCCCCTGGTGGGACATTGAGGAATATTGTTTGATTGGGCAGGGTGAGCTTGGTGGCTATATCATGGCGGTCGTAGGACATGGTCGCTTCAGAATGAGGTGTGTTGACGAGCCATCGACTACCTGCTCTCTCTACTCTGGTCTCGGTTCCTTCATCTTTGATGGACAAACTACCTTGACATTTCTGCTCCGGGGCGTCTGCCCTCAGCCCACATAGATAGTTGGTGACATCTCTAATGAAAGGGTTGCTGGGACAGATCCAGTGAATGTCTTTGGTGTTTGTGCACATGCTGAGATTGGGGACCAGGTAGAGTGAGGGGTTGTCGTCGTGGTAGGCGAGTGTGGGTGGCGTTCGGAGGTGTACGTGTGTGTTACCCTCCCAGAATCCCACATTCAATACGGTTTTTAAACGGTACACATTCTGCTTTTCAATGATTGGTAGGTTTAGGATAAATCCTAACTCTAGGTTCTGTGGGTTCACAGAGATCGGAATAGCACTGCCGAGACTATATGCCAGATGTACCTGTGAAGGTTGTACAACAGTGGTGGTAGTGGTCTTGAGAATCTGTTCAACCAGTGTTAGTGGAACTAAGTACGTGGGGATCTTCCCGGTACTGAGGCTACTCACGGAGGAACTGACTTCTCTAAGGAGATCTTGCATAAGATCCCTGACTATTCGCACATACGTTATGTCCTCACTGACGATACTTGACAAGGTTGTTAAGGCATGCAAGGTGTTATTGATTAAAGCAGAATGCAAGTTTACAGTGAGTATGGTTCCCTGAACCGTTTTGGTCAAGCCTTGTAACTGTTCACTCTGTATTAGGAGTCTCTGTTGGATTTCCGGCATTTCTTCTTCGAGTTCCCCGACATGTCTCTGAAGGGCCTTCAGGCTGACCGAGTTGGCTGCGGAGAGGCCAATCGAGAACAGCGAGCCGATGCCTGCTGCTGCGGAGAGCAGTGCACCGAGGAACCGCTTGGGTCGCTTACCGTCGCTGAGGTCTTTCTCAGTGACCATGAATTTGTCCAACTGTTCAAGCATGTGAACCGTTGCCTGTTTCGCATGCTCGATGGTGTCGGTGGTCTGGATTCCGCTTAGCCTTCCCTCAGTCAGCTGGGGGGGCTTGCGGATGTGGTTGCGGTATACATCCCAGGGGTCTAGGCGCACGTAGAACCTCTGGGTGTATAAGCCGCACCGGGTGATGAGAAGTCCAGGCGACCCCTGAAGGATGATGCCCGTTGGGGGGCCTGGTTCAACTATCACCATGGATGAGGTGACTCGGAGGCTGAGCAGGATGCCAAAAATCCAAGGGAGATCCATCCTGGAACAGATGAAGCGGAGAGATGTGATCACTATTGGGGAGTGGATGGTGGTAGCAGGGTTAGTGCATGCAGGGTGTTATTTGCATGCAAGTTGCCAGGCCCTACTAGTGAGCTTGTTATTGGTCTTGGCCGAGAAGTTCTCCCCCCTCGCTTGGAGGGGTTTCAACCTCTCGGCCCGGGAGACTGAATGGCTTGAATGGTTTGATCTGATTTGCATGGACCCATTTGTATACCGGGGGTTGTCTTGGCTTTGGGATCCTGATCCGGTAAGCCACCGGTGACAGTTTCCCCACGATTTCAAACGGGCCCGACCACCTCGGGAGGAACTTCCTTGAGGTCCCTGCGGGATGAGCATATTTGAAGTAGAACACCTTGTCGCCCACCTGGTACTCCTTTGGGGATGCAGCGCGATCATAGTAGGCCTTTGCCCCCTGAGCGCTGGCTTCCAAGTTTCCTTGGGCCCAGGAGAAGGTGGTTTTAAGGTGTTCCCGCAAATCGGTCACGTATTGATGTGCAGTGTAGGCTGTGGCCACACTGACATCTTCGGGGTGGTACAACAAGTGGAGTGGAAGGGTCATTTCCCTGCCGGTCATCATCTCAAAGGGAGTGACTCCTGTGGAGCGGTGCGGGGTGGACCGAATGGCCATGAGCACCAGGGGGAGTTTCACGTCCCAATCCTTACCATTGCTGCTGACATACTTCCTGAGCATGTGCGTGATGGTACGGTTGGCCCGTTCAACTTGACCAGATGACTGGGGGTGGTATGCCAGATGGAATTTTACCTCCACTCCTAAGATGTGGTACAGGTTTGTCATGACTTGGGACGTGAAGTGAGTACCTCTGTCGGAGTCGATGGAAAGGGGAAGTCCCCAGCGGCTGAACACGTGGTTCAGAAGGAGCACAGCGGTCGTGGTGGCTGTGTCGTTGGGTGCTGGGAGGCACTCGACCCACTTGGTGAAGGAGCAAGTGACTGTGAGGAGGTATTTGTTACCTCTGGCGGACTTGGGGACAGGTCCGACCCAGTCTACTTGCAGGTGCGACCACGGGAAAGTGACCCCCCTCCTTTGGAGTGGGGCTCGGTTCAGTGGTTGTGACGGTTGGAACTGGCAGCAAACTAGGCAGCTCTGGACGTATAGTTTGGTGTCATGGGCCATGGTGGGCCAGTATGCCACCTGCTGGAGGGTTTGGAGGGTTGCGTGGGAGCCGCGGTGGCCACCCACCGGTAAATCATGTGCGTGTGCTAACATGATTCCCCTGTGGTCGGTGGGAACCACCCAACGGGTGGGACCCTGGCCTTTAGTGTGAACCAACAAGCCCTTCTCTAGCGTCAGGTGTGGCAGCTCGCGGAAGAAGGCTTTCAGTTCGGTTGGGCTGCCCGCTGGAGCTTGTGGGGTCCCGTCCGTGTACAGGTCCTCCACCAGCTGTCGGACAATCACGAGCACGGGGTCTTGTTCCTGCATCGCGATCAGGTCTGCATCACTTGGCTCGCGTCCGAGGTGAAGTGTCTGTGCGTCAGCGTCGGCACCCTCTTGCCTCTCTCGCGCTTGCCTGCGGGTGATAGCGTTGACCCCACACGGTTGAGGAGGGAGCCACTCGTGTCGGAATTCCCAAGGCCTACCCTGTTCTGCCCCCAGCTTGGCTAAGCGATCAGCCTCATCATTCCCAGCTTTGTCGGGTCCTTCAACTTGGGAATGACCCTTGACCTTTTTCCAGTACACAGTCATTCCCTTGTCAGTGACGAGCTGGTCACATGTCAAAAACAGCTCGGCGTGTTTGACGTCTTTGTTCCGGGCATTCTTCATGCCATTCGCTTTCCACGTGGGGAAGTGCGAAATGAAGCTATGGCGGGCATAGTTCGAATCAGAACAAATCACCAGTTGTCTGATGGATTGCCCAGCTGCTTGCTGGAGGGCGATGACCACTGCTGCGATTTCGGCGTACTGACTGGTTTTCGGACCCAGCTGGAAGTGATCAGGCACCTCGCTTCTGCCGACCCAAACAATGCCCACGCCTGCCCTCATTTGGCTGTCGTGGTGGAAAGAGCAACCATCGACATAGACTTTCGGCATGCCGTCACAGATGTTTTCATCATGGTAATGATGATTGGAAGGGAGGGTCTGTGTCTTGACTTGGAGAGGTTGGATGTTGGACTGTCCCTCACAGTCACAATGTTGGCACGCAGCCAGACCTTGGCCCAAAGCCATTTTGTGGTTTTGTGCGTATTTAACCTCGATGTCATAACCTTGGAGTGCCATCATCCAGGCCGCGATGCGGCTGTTGGACACGCGTCCTTCCCTGAGACGTTGGCTGTTCAGGAAAGAGACTGGTTGATGGCAGGTTTCGATTGTCACCTTCTGACCCCCAATGTAGCTGCGGAAGTGCTCCACAGCCCAGACGGTGGCGAGGAGAGATTTCTCACAGTCGGAGAACTTAATCTCTACACTGCTAAGAGGTCGGCTGGCGTAGGCCACGACTCTCTTGTCTGTGTCGTACTTCTGTGCCAGAGCCGCGCTCAGGCATTGAGCAGAGAACCCTGCCTCAAGGAGGAACTCTTTGTCCTTATCTGGGTACGCCAGACAGGGTGCCACGCAGAGTTTCTCCTTCATGAGGCGGAAGGATTGTTCTTGGGGGGCTCCCCACTCAAAGGCCTTGTCTTTGCGGAGGAGTTCTGTGAGGGGTCTGGCAATGTCCGCATAATCCTCGATGAATTGACGGGAGTAGTTGCAGACCCCAAGAAAGCTCCTCAGTTCTGACACATTAGTTGGGGCTTTGATGTCTTGGATGGCGCGAATCCTCCCCGCTTGGGGTTCGATTCCGTCAGCGCCAACTGTTAACCCCACGTATTCAACCCTGGTACGGCACCACTGACCTTTGCGAAGTGCCAGTTTGGCGCCTGCCGCCAGGAGCTGGTTCAAGACGTGTCTTATCTCGGCTAAATGCTCCTCAAAGGTGCAGCTTCTCATGAGGATGTCATCCACATAGATGAGGTTGCCTCGGGCGGCGGCGTCACTCATCGCTTTGTGGAGGAAGATGTTGAACTCAGATGGTGAGTTTGAGTAGCCGAATGGGCACCGGTTCCAGGTGTACTGGCGGTTGCCAAAGGAAAAAGCAAGTTTGTACTGGTCAGATGGATCCACTTTCATGGTCCAAAATCCATTTGCCACGTCGACTGTGGAAAAGAAACGAGCACCTTTTACTTTGGCCAGCTCCTGATCCAGGTGGATCATGGGCCAGCGAGAAAGAGGAACCTGTTTGTTCAGCGGGCGATAGTCGATGGTAAGCCGCCATTTACCAGTGGGTTTTAATACTGGCCAGATTGGCGAGTTGTACGTCGAGTTGCACTCTCGGATAATGTTCTTCTCTCGCAGTTTGTCAAGGATCTCCTGGATGGATTCATAGGCAGCCAGCGGGATTCTGTACTGGCGTACGAAGGATGGTGGCGCCATTGGGTCGGTAGGAATGCGCACTAGGTGAAGGTCTGTAACCCCACAATCATGTGCATCCCTAGCAAAGATCGCTTGAAATTCGCGGAAAACATTTCTGAGTGCTTCTCGTTGTTCCCGTGTCGTGAGAGCATCTGCTTTTTCAAGTTGCTGCTCAATCTCTGACTCAAAACCAGAGTACGGTTCCTCCGGTGCAGACCCTGGCTGCCCACCGGGGTTCTCAGCACTTTCTGGTTGAGTCGCCAGCGCGTACACTATCATGTCACCTTCGGTGCTGAGGGTTGAACCACAGATTGCCTCCTGTGCGAGGGCTTCGTGACGAGCAATGGTGATCATGCGGGTGGGGAACGTGTACAACACCTTGTCGAGTGTCTCGTCCCTGATGAGGGATGGAGGTAGGTCGCCAATGACGGGCACCCTGAGCTCGAAGTCGTGAAATGAGCTGTCGACCAAGACGCCTAGTGGTTTTCCCGCATTCACCTGAACCGGATTGTGGGTCAGGTTCTGGACTAGCAGGTAGGCTGAGCGGTTGGTTAGCTCTAGAAGGGGTGTGCCACAAATTGTCAGGCAAAGGTCAGAAAAGCACGGTAAGGGTTGAAAGAATGCTTGTGGGCCAAGCATCCTCTGCCCCTTGAGCAGTGCGAGACGGATTGGGAACCCGGCTGTCCGTGCTGGAATTGTGGCTTCCAACTCACTAGCAGCGTGACACGCCTGCGGGATCGTCTGACCGGATGCCATTTGCTCCGGCTCGGTCGTCAGATGCTGCGTGTCCGCGCTCGCCAGTGACCACAAAACCTGGTTCACGGCGTCCAGCTGGACTCCAAGCCTGACAAGGAGATCCGCTCCTATGTGACAAGGAGGGCGGAGCTGCGGGACGACACTCATATAGTGCATGGCTTTCTTCTGCCCTATCTGCACGGAGAGGGCACATACACCAGTTGCTTTGATTAGTGTCTGCGGCGACCCTGCAGCAAGCAGGCGATGGCTGTGCTGCACTTGGACAAGGAGTGCGTTGTGTTGGCACAGATCCTTTAGAAGATCGGCATCAATGGCAGATTTCTCTGACCACAGAGCCAAGAGTGTCTCTGGGACCAAGGTCCCATTCAGGTGTACCCCCCCCACGATGTGGGGATTGTATAGTGGAGATCCATCGTTCGCCAGTGCGCATAGGAATGATGGATGCTCTCTCAGAGACTGATAGCTCCTAGACTGCCGCGACTGCTGGCCGTCAGGGAGCATGACAAGAGGGGCGTTTGAGCCAGATTCTTTGGAAGGCGTACACATGGGATTAGAACTTCTGGACTCGATGGCAGCGTTCATGCTGTCAGAAGAGGGAGGGTCCATGTCTGGACCGATTCGAGTCGGGTTGCGTACTTGGGCCCAAAGGTACCCGCGACGGCAATCGATCAGTGGGGCTAATCGGTTAAGGAGATCTTGGCCAATGAGTAATGGTTCTGTGTCCAGCGTGGTGACATAGATGGGATGCACCAAAGACATCTCTTGGAAAGTGACATCCACCCAGACGCGTTGGGTGATGGGTGAAGTGTCCTGAGTGAAGCTTCTGATGTTAATGCTGCAAGCTTCGACCTGCAGTGGCTTTCCAAGAGACAGCAGAGCTCTCGCAAGCTCGGCGAAGGTGGCTGAACACATTAGGCTTATTTCGGACCCGGAATCTAACAGCGCGAGGGCGTTTACACATCCTCCCACCACCACGGATGTGTAGATGCGGTTGGCGTTCTCTCGGTGCACGAGATTGCCTAAGAAAGTCAGGAACGGCAAATCGGTGGACTGGGAAGCTGTCGTTCTTGAACGTTCTCCCGCCTCACCTGTTTCTCCCCCCCACCCGACAAGGTAAACCTTGTTTGTGGTGGGTCGGGGCCGCCGCTCTAGTCAGGAGGGAGGGGGCCTACGTCCCCGTCCCCTTGAGGGGGGGTGGCGCCCCCTTTGGTTGGACAGGTCCAAGTTCTGTACAGCCTCTTTGATGCAGGTTTGAACCCACTGCTGTAGCTCAGTCTTTAACTGGTCAGCTCTGTAGCGACCGTGGTCCCTTTCCGAACCTTTCATTTTCCACTTTGAATTCGGGTCGGGCCCTTTCTTCGGTTGGAAGTTTTGTTCTGACCTGGCCCATTTTCCACCCTTTTGATTCGGTGGAATACCCTTCTGGCTCTGTTGTCCCCCCTTTTGATTTGGTTGTGCGCCTTTCTGCTCAGACGGAGAGGGTGTACCAGACCCTCCTCCAGCATTCGTTCTGGGTGTCGGCAACTCATCGCCCTCAAGCCTCAAATCCGTGTTTTCCCTTGGCTCCATTTCCAGGACCCTCTGGTCAATGTCAGGCTTCTTACCCGGGCATTGACGCAATTCCCACACCATCTGCGCGTGCTGGCGCAGTTCCTTCATGGTGGGTTTGGCGGTCCTGCAAAATAGAGCCACATCGAACCTCCCACTGTCGTGGAGGTTGTTGACAAACAGAGACTTGAAGGCGTGATCTTCCTCCAACCCCGGTGCATTGCGGCCTTGGAAGTAGGCCACTCGTAGGCGCCTGTAATACTCCTTTGGAGGTTCAGACTTCCGTTGGGTGATCGCGAATGCACCAAACGTTGCCGAAGCAGGGTCATTGTACAATGAATACTCTTCCCGGAGAGCCTGGCAGAGGGTGGAGTACCGGTCTCGGGTGTCTGGCGGCAGGGATTCCATGAAAACATGGACTGTTCTGGACGTTGTTTTCCAGAGAAGCTTTAGCTTCTCCCGCATGGAAGGACGTGCGATGTCGAGGAGGCAGCGTTCAACCTCACGGAGGTAGTCCTCGATACTCGCGTCCTTGTTGCTCGGGTCAAAGCGTTCGATGTCCTTTGCGAGGGATTCGAGCTGGCGGGTCCGGACATCCCACCCCCTCACGGGACTGGGGCCGTCAGAGTCCTCTGACGACAGTTCCCCGTGGACTGCTGTCTGACGCGGGTCGGGGCCGCTAGGGCCATACAAGGGAGGTCTACTGGGGTGTAGAGGCACCCTCCTGGACCCCTGCTCCCGACTGCTAGCGTCGCGTGGGGGCTGCAGATGGGAAGGAGTGGCGGAGTCGTCGAAGCGCACCGTGCTGCGGCTGCGCGTGGGCTGAAAAGAATCACCATCTAAGCTATATGAGGCGTCATACCTCTGCGTTGTGGCGCATGAGGAGTCGATAGTGCCAGACCTCTCTGGCGAAGCCAGATTACGACGACCCCAATTAGGGTCACGTTGCGCACCTAGGGTGGCAGTGTAAAGCTGGTGTCGGAGATTTTCTTCCCTCTCCATGCCCATCGCGATTAGCGACTGAGCTTCTTCTAGGTTTTCCTTTAACTCCTGGATCTGAGGCTCACTCTCTAGTGTGCACTCATCGACCTTCGTCTCCTTATGAGGAGGCAGAGCCCGTTGCTTCTCGGGCTCTGAAGGCTGATCCTCGTCCTTGGAGGCGTCCAGCTCCTGTCGGAGGCGAGCGTTGTCCTTGGATAGCCTCTGGTTGTCCAGACGCAGCCGATCCGTACGCTCCTCCGCCTCCTTTGACTGTAGCTCTGCTCTACGCTGGTAGAGCAGGCTGATCTGGCCCAGGACGTCCGGCACTGTACGTGCCGGCTTGTCCCCTGGGTTGTTGACAAAACTTACCAGCTCTCGGATCTTTTCTTCGCAAATCTCAACGCTGTAGCGTTCGAGATTTGCTTTCTCCTCCAAGGAGAGACGGACGAGGTGGGACACCACGTCTCGTATGGCCGGCTCAGTTAGCACCGGCGGAGCCTCGGCTCCCTGTGCCCGGGAACTCTTACCCTCCATTGAGTGGTTGAGATTTACGCCCGAAGTCAACAACGTTAGCTGTGGTTAACGGCAAATTAGCTTTGCTACTGCACAGGTAACGGCTGTACCTGTGTCTTACAAACCTCTCGGTTTCGTTAATTGCTCGAGCTGCACCCTATCCAAGTTAGTCAGATGCGTCTAACACCTTGGCGAGCAATATTGTTAGTGTCTATTAATCGTAGTCAGAAATCTTAACACAGCGTGTTAATCATGCGTAGAATGCAGGGAAAGCAAGGCACTAACCACTTCACAACTGATTTCACACCACAAGTGACTTTGTTCGACAGTGCTGAAAAAGTGTATCTTGAAAACCAATTCTGGGAGAATAAAGTTAACGGCTACACCTTAAGTGAACGATTCAGGATTATTTTGTGCAGTTATTCGTAACAATGCTGGTTTACAACAGCCTCACACGGGGCACCATTATGTTGGGGTCAGCGTGTGATCAGAATATGCAAATTACCCTAGTGGTAGGCTACCGGAAGGTTCTACCCTGTCAGAGGTAATTTACATATAAACGAATCGCCAAACAGAAGTAAATTGTTATTTACGGGTTGACAATTACTGATCACTAGCGGTAGGCCACCAAAGTAATGGATTACTGGAGTAATAGATTACTAAGGTAATGTACCAAGTGTAAGTTATGCAAAGCTATAAAGGTTGATTGGAGTAAATAGTCAGTTATCGGCCAACAGCTTTGAGCTAAAAAGGGTCGCCTGACGGGAGGAACCTCCACGGGGTCCAATCGCGAAGGCGGTCCACCAGTGGCACGACCGGTCAACAGGCGTGACGGGTCACTCCTTTGTTGACAACTGCGGGTCAGTGGCGTGACCTACCGAAGCGCCTGTGGACCCACAGGAGGCGACTCGCTGGAGTAACCGGGGAAAAGCTCAAGCTGCGAAGGCGTCACAAATGGCTATTGACCTATCAATGAACAACGGTACTTGATTACGAGTGATGATTAAATTACGGAGAGCAACCTATGATTCAAGTTATCAATGAAACAAACCTGCGATTCGTAAGTCAATAACTGAGGGGAGGCTGAATTACTTCGGTGGAGTGGACCACCGAAGGTGATCTGCAAGTAATTTAGAATGGATTGTTAATCAAACAAGTTTGGTTATTTATCTAATAACAATCGGGAGTAATCAAGGAGGAGTTGGAATTAATTAAGTAAAGTCGGGGTTTACTAATTAAATACAATGAGTTATTTGAATGAGCTAAACCATTGAAATTGAATTAAATGCAGTTAGGATTATTAATTGGATAAACTTGCGCTTTATGAATTAATAATACTGGATAATTGGATGCTGAGATGCACGAAAACCACTTAAAAATGATTAAAAGCACTCTTGAGTATTAATTGAATAAATTGACTAATTTATTAATTAATAAAGCATACAAATTATCTATCTGCAACAAAAATAAATGAACAATAGCTTAGAGACAATTCAAGTTGTGATTAGGTTAACTGGGTAACAGATCAATCAATAATAGTGCGGGTAATTAACCACCGAAAATGCGATGAAACACTTAAAATTATTTAAAAGCAATGCGGGTTATTCCCGTGGAAAACCTGCATTCATTCGCCAACGCCTCCTAGGTGTGTTAAATTACCCAAAGCGTTAAAATCATTGAAATTGATTTAAACCATTCAAACTATTAATCAATTGAATATTACCGTTACTTAATCAAAGTCGGGGCACCAGCTGAAGTTAGGGTCTTAAACGAAACATCAGTCTTAAAAAAGAAAGTTCAATTAAAATGTTTAAATTATTATTTCTGATTGAAATGATAATCGCAATTTAACTGAAGCAGGAAAGGAAGGCTGTAAATCCGAGCACTGACTGTTACAACCAGCAGTTGTCGCTGAAAAGCACACAAAAACCACCAAGAATCGTTCAATTCAACTATTAAGTGTTTATTAACAAACGTCTATTCCTAAATCATCAATCTATGAATCACATCTAATCAATAAACATCAAGCAAGATCTCATAAAACAACACAATACAAAACAAAGCCAGCTAATAAAGTGTGTGTGTGTGTGTGTGAGTGTGTGTGTGTGTGTGTGTGTGTGTTCGAGTGTGGGGGAGCGATGTGTGTGAGTGGGTGTGTGTGTGTTCGAGTGTGGGGAGCGATGTGTGTGTGTGTGTGTGCGGGTTTGTGGAGCGAAAGGGGCGTGACTTGGTGAGAGGGTAATGACCACGAACGTCCACCAGAGGGAGGTAGACGTCGGCGGTCCGGTGTAATCACCCGATCTGGCCACTAGGTGCGCGTCGGCGCGCGGGGCAGTTGTGATGACTTAATGCAACCACCAGATGGCGGTACGAGCGGTTGCAATTACCCACGCGACTACCAGAGGGCGCCAAACGGCTCGGCGACCCGGCGAGGAAATCGATGTGATTACCCACCCGGTCACCAGAGGCGCTCGGCGTGCTCTGCCTGGGATAGCGTGACGTCACTGAGCTCCGCACGGGCCGTAGCCGTCGGGAGCGCGCCGGATTCCTTGTGGCCGAGAAATCCGAGCCGCAGTGAACTACACACGGTCCCAGGGACGCACTGAAAGGAGGCGCTTGGAGGCAGCGGCGGCCGTACCGTGCGCTGGTTAGTGAACAGGGAAACAGAGGAGAAGAGGAGAGAGAGAGAGGAGAGAGGAGGGGGTGTCTGACTGTGTACACTGACGCGACCGCCTCAGCTTACACGTACAGAGTCCAAAAACGGCTGTTCAGGCAGATATGGACTCTGGGAGCAGAAGCGTGAGCTGAGGATGAGGAGGCTCGCGCGTGCGTGCGATGATTCGCGTGGATGGCCGTCCACGCGTAGACACAAAAGTACTCAGAAACAGGGATCGGCGTCCCAAAGTTACAAGTACCAACAATAAACACACAGCAATAATAATATCACGTTATTCTAATTCCTGCCCAGACTCTAAGCCTTACTTGGTTGGACGAGGGGGAAACGTGCTTCCGTGGCCAGGTGAAATCCGTCGATTTGTGGCCGCGGGCGGTTCTCTGGCGTCCCAGAAAATAGAGACCTGACGTGGACTACGGAGGGGAAACCCGTAGTGTGATCCGAGGGGCGATCAGCAGCTTCTTGCGATGAGGGGGGGAGTGAAAAAGCGATGCTCAGGTCGGTCTGCAGACGAGCGTGCGGTTGCAGCGCGCGCTCGGGGTCCGGAGGATGCAAACAAAAAAAAGAAGAAAAAAAGAAGGGGAAACCAAAAATAAAGGGAATTCCCGCTTTTCTTGAGCTCGTCCAGCGAGGTGAAGAAAATTCAGGCCCGGTCCAGGTGCGTTAACACGAGGCGCTTTGTCTCCTTACGAAAAGGTGCGTCTGGGTTGACGCGATTTCGTTTTGGAAGAGGCTGGATCTCTTCCCGGGCCTGAATTTATACCGTTATGATGTCTTCCGGGCTCCCCGCGGCGTTGGCCGTGGTTCAGCCAATCCACGTGGGGTTGGCTTGCGCGTCACCGGGCCGGTGACCCGGTGATGACGGGATTTTGGGTCCCCCTGCCGTCGAGCTGCAGTGCCGCAGCTAGAGGAGGGGGGACCCGGGGGCCCCCCAGGGGGGGGTCATGTGATCAATGGCGAATTTTCCAGGGTTGAGCACATGGTTTCTTTGTTCTCAAAGAAACGTGGCTCACCCCCCTCCTCGCCCCCCCCCCCTTCCTCATGAGGGTGAGTGAACAAAGGATTTTGGCTCCAACACCGATGTCCCCTCAGGAGCTCTTGCTGCAGACCGACAGCTCGGTCCAAGCCGCCACTGTCTCCCTGAAGTGGTGAGATCGATCACAATCAGACCAGATCAGATCTTTTGGCGCTACCTCTTGGGGGCTCTACTCATGAGAGATACGAATATCATCGTGGAGAAAAAGAAAACCTCGTAAATCTGAATGTCATTGCATTTTTTGGGATCTAGGTGGCTTTGACTATTAATACGTGCTGAAGGCGTGAGTTAGATGCACAAAGGCTTTGGCCAGAACATGGCATTTTTTTGCTGATTTATAGATGCTAAATAAACAGTACGTTACAGATAATAATGAAAGTGAAACAGTTTAAAGCATACAGTATTAGACACGGATTAAAACGCAAAAATTAAATGATCTTCAGTTGAGTTGTCCTTGTTGGATGTACTTTGAGTTAAACTGGAGCAGATGTGTAGGGTCACGTTTGACTGTGTTGGGTTTCACTGATCTTGATCCTTTTACTTCCATCCCGTTGCTGATGACAGGATTTGACACACCATAATCTCACTTTAATTTTCTCCTCGTATGAAGAGCCGAAAATATAGTCACTGTAGTAACTTGGCTCCTGTGCTGTACACATTAACCTAACCATGCTGACAGGGAGTGAGCAGAGATGGTAGTGTGAGACGTAGCCAGTTATCAGTACAGACTAAAGAGTGCTTTAAGAGATGATATAGTGATGGTTAATGTTCAGTTTTTGCTCCATTTTCTTAAATGACTCTTGTGCTGTTGTTGATATGTCCAGGCAGAGTCAGCAGGTGGAGAAATACACGTTCGAGCTGATCGAGGAGTTGAAGAGGAAGATGAAAACAACGGAGACCGTTAATCTGGAGGTGATGGAAGTTAAAATGCCCAATCTGAGTAGGCTGTGACAAATTACAATCAAATTACAATCTGAATTCCTGAAGTCGTTTCCAAAGAGTCCTGAAACTGTTTTTCTTCTTTTTGTTGCTCAATAGTCGCAGTTGCCGACGTCGCAAACAATTCTTGAACTCGTCTCGATTTATTTCCCCCCGATTAGAAAGTGCAAGAAAAATTTTTTTTCGCTTGTTGAGCTTTTATGATCTTCATGTTGCGTCACAGTTAACAAAATGATCGCTGCACTGTGGAGAGAATTCTCGATTATTTCACAAGACAGTTGTTCGATCGTTGTATGAAATCTTTTAAAAAAGACAGTCGCAAACGTCCAAATTTTGTAATTTTCTCTTTCTAATTTTAAACATATGTAGGCAAAAATCTGAATCTCTCCTCCTGCTCCTCCTCAGGGGTCTTTCCAGTGTCTCCATCCAGACTCCAAGCAAAAGACTCGCTGTCAGTCTTGTCTTCCGTGTCGCTTCTACAACCTGATCGGTCAGCTGTGTCATCGCAACACGGAAGCTATGGTTAAAGGTCAGTTTTCTGTCTTTTTCTTTTCTGTCTGCCCCTGCTGGCAGCAGACTGCCACTACAGGAAAGATGTTTCCAGGTCATCCAGAATTCAGTTTTCTTCCTCCTAAACATCTTTGAAGGAATCATTTTCTAAATTTTTAATATTATAAAATTTCAAACTCGACTTTACTAGGAGAGAGCTTCAATTATCTTAATCTAAGTCAGTCCTCCCAACAGCAACTAGACAGAAGTCCCATTGTAATCCATGTTTGTATTAGTGTGTATCCAGTCTGTCCATCATTGGCCTCAGCTCAGCTGATGTTGATGTGACAGAATTACGGCACATTTTGTTTACATGGATATTAACTGCAACTTCAAGAAGGAGTTTCTACTTGTGTACTCTCCCAGTGCGACTTGCCTACTCTTCATCCTTCTTGTCTTTTGTGCCATCATGTGAGGTATAATTAAAGGAAAGAACTGGAACAAAGACTTTTTTAGACATGGTTTTATCTTTTTCCTCTCACAGCCACTAAATCCTCTCTGGACGCCCTGAGGAGACGACTTCATGTCAACAAGCATCAGCTGCCCTCCTCTTCCTCGTCCTCCCACAGCAGCAACCTATCAGATCCTCCTGCTCTCTTCAAGGCCTCAATCCAGCTCGCCATCCCAAACATCGTCCTCAGACCCGGTCTGGAGGACATCCAGGTTCTTATCCTACTCAGTCTGCTAGTGTAACTGCTGTTGTGGGAAGAAGAGCATTTCTCTGAAGAACTTTGAATTCAGTCATGTTCTGCAGTTTTCTAAGGTTATTTTGAAGTTTGTGTGCACTGATTGACATAATTACCACTGATAGGGGACACAAATACCTGCCATTCATATTGATGCAGCGTGATACATTAATTCTAGGACTTTTCAAAGAGCTGCAGATCAGAACCAGTTACGTTCTGATCAGCCATAACATTGTTATGCAACAACTGAGTTGAACCATCTTTATTTACATTGTTCAGCTTCAGTTATAAGTGGTAAACGTAAGAAAATGGAAGGATGGTGGGGAGTGAAGGCTGTCTCTCGTCATTCAATCTACCAGACAATCTGAAACTTCTGCAGATGTTAATGCAGGTTCTGAAACTGTCAGGATTCACATTGCAGCATTGAGATTGATAAGATTGTTACTGAGTCTCTAATGTCTGCGTTTCAGAGCATCGTGAATAAGATGGTGAATTCTGTGTTGTCTGCCACTAAAGACGTCCCCCTGTGGAACTTCGCTCATCTGCAGTACAAACAACTGCAGGTACATTCGTCTTCCTGTGGGGTCCCATGATGGCCAGCAGCCAATCACACTCTTGCGCTGTTACCTCTCTCTCAGGTGGAGCAGGCGGCGGTTCGTGATGCAGGCGATGATGTCCCAGTGAAACCGCTGGTGCTGCGTCCTCTGGACCGACAGCTGGCCGAACACAAGAACGTCACCAAGTCAGTCCGTGCGAACCCTCACTCTCTCATCTGTGAATACATGAATGAAAGAAACATCTGTAACCAACCGAGTCAGCGTTACTTAAACACATATAAAGCTGATCCATTAACCAAGCTTGAGTTTTCTCTGTTCGGTTTGATGTTTCATCATTATGAACTCAGACTGCAGATTATGGAGACACAACAGTGGCTTTTTTTTGAGAAGAGGTAAGTTTGAGCCCTGACCGTTTGTGTGTCGGAGCAGGTTGGTGATCCAGCTCGGCTCCATCGTGTCGTCAATGAAATCTCAGGCTGTCGACACTCTGAACCAACTCGCTCACTTCTCTGCTCTGTGGAACCAGGTCTGCGGGAACCTCTTGTTGTTGTTTTTGTTGTTGTTGTTGTTGTGGAGCTGCTCCAACATGTGGATGTGTTTAGGATCCAGAGGAGCAGGTTCAGGCCTTCCTGCAGTCCGACCCGTCACTGACCGAGTTCAACGCTCAGATCTCTTTTTACTCTGTAAGCCATCTTTAATTAACTTCTACTTCAGATCTGCATAATAACCTGTTCACCCATGTTCTGGCAGTTTGTAGTGTATTTAGTGGCTTTTATTTAGTAAAACGTGTGTTTACACTGTGGCTACATTAATTCAATCTTAGTCTGTAATTGTCTCATTCTGTTACATTAAACTTTCCTACAATGAAAGATGACAGGCCAAAGCTAATGTGGGATTAACCGGATTTTCTGGACAAAACTGTTAAAAAAATACATAAAAAAGAAAAAAAACATTTAACTTGCATTTGTTTTTTATGCAACTGTTGTGTCTGTTTGGCCTATTTTACCCATGATGCTTTGCTGTCCCTTGCAGAAACTGGAGGAGCAGATTTCGGAGCTGCCGGCCTATTACACAGTGGGTTCCATCATGTTTGAAACCCATGAGCTGAAACTGTCACTCACTCAAGAGTGTCGTGTCTGGAAACGAGCGTTCGGCGCCGCGCTGAACCGCCGTGCCTCCGCCGACATGAACGACATCCTGACGTTCATGGATGGGCTGACGAAGCGTCTGCAGCGTCCAATCACAGACCTGGAAGATGTTAGAGGAGCCATGGCAGCACTCAGAGAGGTCAGTCTTTCACACATTTACTAAATTCATCCATTTGTCCACTTCTTCACTCATTCACCATGCCGTTTGTTATTTGAGGTCCGGGAGGCGGAGGTTCGTATTGACGCCACCATCGGTCCGGTGGAAGAATCCTTCGCCCTCCTCAACAAACACGAGCTGGTCTTCACCGATGGGAACGCCGAGCGTGTCGACGGCCTGTCGTACGGATGGAAAAATCTCAGTGCTCTGGTAAGACCAGCCAAACCTGTGGCGCGCCAACGCCACTGCAGGAGGTCACCAGTTGTGAGACGCCGTCTGTGTTCTGCTCTGGTTTCAGGTGGTACAGAACCAGAACACGCTGGTGAAGATTCAGCCCGTCATGAAGGCCGACCTGCTGGCCGCTGTGCAGAGCTTCCAGACTCATGTCCAGAGCTTCTACACCAACTACGACCTCAGGTATTCACTGGGCACAGACAGAAGAACCAAAGCCATATAGGCAGCGGAAATGTCTGCATCCTTGTTTATCAGACTATAAATATTGAGGAGGTTTATGGAGCTTTTTTACGTGGTAAACAGGTTCATTTAGACAACAGTGGAAAGGAGACATAAGCCAATCCAAAACATGACAAATGTTTGAGTCTTCCATTTAATCAAAACACACCAATGGAGATGAATGATGAGGGGTAACATATGATATAGCGAGTAGTCGTCCACTGAGATACACTCTGCACCGCAGACCACACTCTTAAAGGCTCTGAAGCTTTCAAAAGTTCTGCTTCCAGGAAATTTTGGGGGGTAAAACAAAATATTTCCGAATGACATTCAGCCCAATTTTTGTTGAAGTTGAAGTGGTTCACAAAGAGTTCCTCTGATGGTTCCTTGTACTTTGGGTGAAGTCTGGTTTAGGGTGCATGAAATCCCCCTTGTGTGTGTCTCTAGAGGTCCTGGTGTGGAGGGCGTGGTTCCAGCTGAAGCGAGCGAGCGGCTGCAGAGTTTTCAGGCTGAGTTTGATCAGCTGTGGAGGAACTACACCACCTACTCCGGAGGGGAGGAGCTGTTCGGACTTCCTGTTAACGGTATGACCGAATGATCCCCCTTCACTGTGGACCATGTCTTAATGAATAACATCCATGCAGTGATGAGTTTGTGTTGGGTCGTCTCTTTTTGCTCAAATCTGCCACTTTGACCTGGAACGACCGTCCTTCCTGCAGAATATCCGGAGCTGCAGAGGATCAAGCGGGAGCTGTCTCTGCTCTCGAAGCTCTACAGCCTCTATAACTCCGTCATTGACAGCGTGACAGGGTACTACGACATCCTGTGGGCTGATCTCAACATTGAGAAGATCAATACGGAGCTGCAGGACTTCCAGAACAGGTAGAACACAGACAGGATAGACATAGAGAAAAGGATGCTGAGGATGAAGCTAGAAGGCAAATGAGCAGGTTCATGGATACAATGAGGGAAAGGTTATTGTCTCCTTATACAGAATGAAGAATTAGAGACCCAATACTGAACCCTCGCGGACACCACAAGCAATGTCTAAGCACGAGGAAGTGTAGTTTCCCTATTTTACACTCTTGCCTCCTCTTTTTTGAATATCTTTTCACACAGTGTAAAACTATCCCCCGATCTCATATTGTTTAGACAGACTTATTGTAGCTTGAATTTTTATTTTGTGTCTTCAGGATCAGGAAGCTCCCGAAGGCACTGAAAGAGTGGCAGGCATTCAGAGATCTGAAGAAGACCATTGATGACTTCACAGAAACCTGTCCTCTCCTTTACATGATGGCCAACAAGGTACCAAACAATAAACAGTTTAATGCATGTTTGCACTGGTTTGAATGTGCATTTTTTTGTATAACAATGCTCCAAAACGCCCGTAACATCCTGTCTCCCTCAGGCCATGTTGAACAGACACTGGACTCGTCTCAGTGACTTGACAGGTCACAGCTTTCAGGTGGAATCAGACAGTTTCTCCCTCAGAAACATCATGGAGGCTCCTCTGCTGAAGTACAAAGAAGACATTGAGGTACTCGTCTTGGAAACACCCAAACATCTCTCATTGTGTGCATATACTAGACATATTAAGCCACGGTTCAGGTCATTCTTTCTTTCCTTTTCTAAATCCTTTCATTGACTTTGGGTGCAAAATTAGTCCCACAGCTTTGAGACGAGTTATAACAAATTGCATTTCTACCTGCAAGATAGTAGCTTTGACTTTTCCTTTTGTTTCTTCACACTGTGTCCATGAGAATCAAACAAAACCCGTGCAAAATGTTCCTAAAAACTGATTAGAAATGAGGAGTCTGAGATCGTTGGTATACAGTACTTTGCAGTAGAATTACCATCACTGCTAAGTAAAACGTTTTTGGAGGGTTTCTAATTAAAACATGATCCGCCAGAGAGAAATCTTGAACGGTTAGAACTACTATGTATACCTGCAAAACAATACCCCAGGACTCTTTTAGTTGGCTGTAATTTTCAATATTAGACAAAAAAAAGACATCAAAGAAACTTCTTTTACCTCTCAATGTCTCAGAAGGAGCTCTGGTTTGATTGTTTCAGGATGTTTGCATCAGTGCGGTGAAGGAGCGCGACATCGAGGCCAAGCTGAAGGACGTGGTGGGCGAGTGGAGCGGACAGACGCTCAGCTTCTCCTCCTTCAGGAACCGAGGGGAGCTGCTGCTGAGAGGAGCCGAGACTGCCGAGAAGATCTCCGCCATGGAGGACAGCCTGATGGTGCTGACGTCACTGCTGAGCAACAGGTGAGGAGGAGAGGAAGGAAGAAAAGCAAGTAAAGCCAGGGAACACAGAGAGGAAGAACAAGGAGGAAATAAATAAAAGCTGGAAGAAGGGCTTGAAAGGAAGGAAACAAAAGCAAAGTAAAGAGAAGGAGGGATACTTAACAAAAATGAAAAATAAAGAAAAGCTGTGTCGTTGGTCCTCGTCCTGCAGGTACAACGCTCCGTTCAAACCCTCCATCCAGCTGTGGGTGCAGAAACTGTCCAACACCTCCGAGATCATCGAGAAGTGGCTGTCGGTGCAGAACCTGTGGATCTACCTGGAGGCCGTGTTCGTGGGCGGAGACATCGCCAAGCAGCTGCCGCAGGTCGATGACCGCTGAACGCAGCTGACCGTTTCTGCTTCTCTTTTCTTTTACACGTCATATAAACTCCACTTCTCTCCTGCAGGAGGCCAAACGTTTCCAGAACATCGACAAGTCGTGGCAGAGGATCATGCAACGAGCGCACGAGATTCCCAACGTGGTGCAGTGCTGCGTGGGAGACGAGACGCTCAGCCAGGTGCTGCTCAAAACATCTGACATATAAAGATGAAACAAGACAAGTTTGGACTTTTGATATTTAAACAGGCTGATTTTGAAATAAGTTCAACGTGTCAGCATAAATAACATCTGTATAATTGTGGCACCATTTTAAAGTCTGTCTTCTATGCCATAAAAATGTTTTTTGTCTTTTTTATTAGCTGTTACAACTGTAGAATAGATAGTTTGTTCTGTTTGTGCTCCTGCAGCTGCTGCCTCACCTGCTGGAGCAGCTGGAGCTCTGTCAGAAGTCTCTTTCTGGTTACCTGGAGAAGAAACGTCTGGTGTTCCCTCGTTTCTTCTTCGTGTCCGACCCCGCGCTGCTGGAGATCCTGGGCCAGGCCTCAGACTCACACACCATACAGGTAACTGGAGTGTGTGTGTGTGTGTGTGTGTGTGTGTGTGTGTGTGTGTGTGTGTGTGTGTGTGTGAGAGCTCCTAGTACTGTACGTAGTTGAGGTTAACTGAAAATACTAAAATAAAGTATTTTAAAAGTGTGTTCTTTGTTCCTGTTTTGCTGTTGTTTCCTGTTTGTGTTGCCTGATAAAATATTCAAACTCTCTCCGTCTGTCAGGCTCATCTTCTCAGCCTGTTTGACAACGTCAACCGAGTCATTTTCAATGAGAAAGTTTACGACCAGATGATCAGTTTTCAATCTCAGGAAGGAGAAACTGTGGAGCTCAGTCAGCCAGTCATGGCACAGGTACACACACTGATGACTTTTACCCTCATTCGGGACTTAATTTCTAACAATAAAGTTGGAAATTTATAGATTTTTTAAAATGATATAACAAATCGGGACAGTTGCCTAAGGTATTAGAATAGCATGTAAGAAAAACTCTCCATCATCAGTACTGAACTGGTTGGAGCTTGTCCTGTCTTTCAGGGGAACGTGGAGGTGTGGTTAGGTCAGCTTCTGGCTGGGGTGAGGCAGACCCTCCACTCCATCATCCGTCAGGCCTACATGGCCATCAGCGACCTCGGCCTGAAGCTGTTGGAGTTCCAGTCGGCCTTTCCTGCTCAGGTCGGCCTGCTGGGAATCCAGATGATCTGGACCAGAGATGCGGAGGAAGCCTTGGTCCTCAGCAAGTCTGACAAGAAGGTGCTGCTATTCGGAAAAACCCAGGAACATAACAGGAAGTGTCGACAGATGGTGTTGAGGTCCACCATTCACCGCTTCTGTTTCGGTGGCCGACAGATCATGCAGACGACGAATCAGAAGTTCCTGGATCTCCTCAACGAGCTGATTGACATGACGACCAGAGAGCTGAGCCGGAACGAGAGGACCAAGTATGAGACGCTCATCACAATCCATGTCCACCAGAGGGACATCTTTGACGACCTGGTGGGTGGACATAAGGACCGGAGACGGCTATCATTATTGTTTTATTCATATCACATTGATCCTTTTACAATATTAATCTATGAAATAAGACTAAAAAGATTATTGACTATTAAATGATTCCGTCTTCGTCTTCCGCCTGATGGCTCCTCTCTGCTCTCTCACATATCACCACTGTGAAGTCTACACTCCATCTACTCTCACTTTGCTGCTCTGTGTCCTTACTTCCTGTCAATATTGACAACCTATTTGCTGTTTTGCAGTGAAGTCATATCTCCACTGCATCCTGTCTGCTCTGCACCTACTTTATGTCTCCACTGTGACTTCACCACTCTGTGTTTTTTGTTTGGAAGAGTCACACAAAGAGCAGGATTGAACCTGCAGCATATTAATTGAGTAAATTATCCCAAAGTAATCCAACAACGTACAGATAAATACAGTACAGATATTCTAACCCCAAGGACCTTGAACTTCAGCTTTCAGTACTCATTATCTAAGAGGCATATTGATCAGTGTCATTTGCAATACTTTCTCACATCATCGCTGTCAGGTGCGTCTCAATGTGCGATCAGCTTCCGACTTCGAGTGGCAGAAGCAGTCGAGGTTTTACTTCCTGGAAGATACGGACAGATGCGTCATCCAGATCACAGACGTGGAGTTCATCTACTGTAATGAGTACCTGGGCTGCACTGACAGACTGGTCATCACACCGCTGACAGACAGGTAGGTAAACAACTTGTCAGAATGATGCCTTCACTGCCCAATTGGAGCTGAAGATGTTGAACATCTGTCCAGGTGTTACATCACCCTGTCTCAGGCTCTGGGGATGAGTATGGGTGGAGCCCCGGCCGGTCCTGCAGGAACAGGTAACGTGTTTGGTGTGAGATTGAAGAGGCAGTTCAGTCAAAATGTGGTTATCTTGACTTCAAAGCTTGTTTCCAGGTAAAACGGAGACCACTAAAGACATGGGCCGCTGTCTCGGGAAGTATGTGGTCGTGTTCAATTGTTCGGACCAGATGGACTACAGAGGACTTGGACGCATTTATAAAGGTCGGATATGCCAACTACTGCATTCCTATTATGTTATTCCTATCAGCCTTCACAGTATTCCCACACCCAGGTGTTTACACACACAGTTTTAAAGACCCTTACTGTGTTTAGTTCACTGTACCACAGCAGCATCACTCTTGACTTTATACTTTCTGCAGGTCTGGCTCAGTCTGGCGCCTGGGGCTGCTTTGATGAATTTAATCGCATCGAGCTGCCGGTGCTCTCTGTTGCCGCCCAGCAGATTTACATTGTGCTGCAGTGCAAGAAAAACAAGAAGAAGCAGTTCATCTTCACCGATGGGGACATGGTTGACATGGACCCCGAGTTTGGAATCTTCCTCACCATGGTACCTGAACTCTGACCCCATGAAGCACCATTAAGTTACTGCTGTTGGAATTTAAACAGCAATTAATACATCAGTTTAAACACCTTGAAACAAGAGTTCTAGAACTGCACAAAAGGTTTTGGATAAGGATTTCCTTAAAAGCCTCCAGTTTGACAGACCTTCAGCTGAACTAAACAATAAGCAGAATGGGAGAGTTGATTGATGTGTTTCCCAGCCGAAGGTCTGGAGTCGATGTACAGTAGAAACCATCACACCTCACCCCAGTCTCCTCACCCCTCCAGAACCCCGGGTACGCCGGCCGTCAGGAGCTTCCCGAGAACCTGAAGATTCAGTTCCGCACAGTGGCCATGATGGTCCCGGACCGGGCCATCATCATGAGAGTTAAACTGGCCAGTGCCGGTTTCCGTGACAACCAGGTCCTCAGCAGGAAGTTCTACACGCTCTATAAACTATGTGAGGAGCAGCTTTCCAAACAGGCGAGTGGACAAAAAAGCAGTAACACTGCCGATACCAAATACTCTGTGTGTGTATCAAAGTCCTGTATTCAGCTTCTTCTCAACAGTAATTCTCTCTGTTGTGTCTTCACTTCAGGTCCATTATGATTTTGGTTTGAGGAACATTTTGTCCGTCTTGAGGACGCTGGGAGCTGTGAAGAGATCGAACCCATCTGAACCAGAGAAGACGGTGGTGATGAGAGTCCTGAGAGACATGAACCTCTCAAAACTGGTGTGTTTGTTCATTCTCAGCACAGTTCTGAGGTTGGGCACAATACTAAATTACATAATATATAATTAGAAGTTACTGTAATGCAACTACTTTTAACTCGTATCATATCAGTAACTATTTTGCTCAACACTGATTATGTTGGCCTGGCAAAGAAAAACAACTGTTACCATCAACATCCAGCTGTTGTTGAAGTTACTATTTCACTAAACTCCTGTTTACTGGAGAAAAAGCGCCTTTTTAATCCTAAATTGTCACAGTCCTCCTCACAGCAACTGTCAAATAGAAACACAAGTTGCCTCATCAAGTAACTAGTTACTTTTGATTTTCAGCTAATCGCTCGACAACCTCCTCAAGGAGAACCAGTGATGAATACAGATTTATTTGGTCACCGCAGTGAGAAATGTTTATTGTCTGTTTCTTTGTGCAGGTGGACGAGGATGAGCCACTTTTCATGAGTCTGATCAATGATCTGTTTCCTGGGATTGGTATGTTTATCTCTCACGACAACCTTATTTAAAACCATGTTATTCAGAACCTTCTTCTAATCTTTTTAAACTATCAGTAGAGACAATCACATAAATGCCTTCAGGATATTGAGTCTGAGGTCTTTGGCCTACCAGATCTTATCACTGTGTGGATTTATATGAACGATCTAAAGTCCGGTGTCCTTCCACAGTTCTGGATAAAGCCGGGTATCCAGACTTGGAGGCGTCCATCTTCAGTCAGGCTCAGCAGGCCGGCCTCATTCCTCACCCGCCTTGGATCCTCAAACTGGTTCAACTGTACGAGACACAGAGAGTCCGACATGGTAAGACCTGTATAGACGGAGCAGGAGCTGTTGTTGTCTTTAATCTATTGAGAAAACAAAAAGTTAGTGGATAGTTTCGAGCAGCAACCTCAAACTGCTTTCAGTCAATTCTGTTATTCTAAAAAATAAAAGTGTCTGCTCATGCAGGCATGATGACGTTGGGTCCCAGTGGTTCAGGGAAGACGGCCTGCATCCACACGCTGATGAAGGCCATGACGGAGTGTGGGTCGCCCCACCGGGAGATGAGGATGAACCCCAAAGCCATCACCGCCTCGCAGATGTTTGGCACGCTGGACGTCACCACCAATGACTGGACGGACGGCATCTTCTCCACACTGTGGAGGAAAACGCTCAAGGCCAAGAAGGTGCACAGACATGCAATAAACAATCCCATTGCTTTATAATCTTTATTTATTTCAAAATAACTAAAAGAAACATTGTTTTCCCTTTATATCTGAATTATATTGAGGCTACCTGGATTAATTCAGATTTTAGGGCTGTATAATTGTATAAACATTTACCATAAGTGAATTTACTACCCTATTCCCAAGGTTATTTTAATGGTTTATTGGATCTTCAACCATTATGACTAAAAGAGACATACAGTATTTTCCCCACATCTCACCAAATACCATTCTGCTGGAGCCACAAAATATGTCACGTTATATAACCTTCAAAATTAAGACAATATAACTTTGATTACCAAAACCGTAGCTTAGGCACTTTGAGCAGCTTTGCCCTAATCCTGCGGACCGGATTTGGCTCTTGTACCACGTATTTGACAAAGTTTCTGTGTGTATCTGTTTGTCAGGGGGAATTCATCTGGATCGTGCTGGACGGCCCAGTAGACGCCATCTGGATCGAGAACCTGAACTCTGTTTTAGACGACAATAAAACTCTGACACTGGCGAACGGAGACCGGATCCCTATGGCACCGTGCTGCAAGGTACCACACTAAGTGGAGCTGTTTTCAACCAATCAGAACACAAAGCTCCTAACCAGAGGTGGTATAACTAATTGAATTGAACGTGTGAGCGAATAAACACATTAACATATCAGAATATCTAAGAGGACACACTCGCTCCGTGCAGCGCTTTTCCTTCACGTATGACGAAGCCTGTTGGACCCTATCGGAGCAGTTTTGTGCCTCAAGACAACAAACTGAGGAAGTTTAGTTCTTTCAGTGAGACATGCAGCATGATAGAGACCCAGTTTTCATTCCCACTGGACCGCACCATCACTGATCAGTTGCTCTCTGAAAAAAGGCTTTTGATCATCATTTCTCTGATTCAGGGCGTCTGGATGTTTTTCCCTCAGATTGATAACACGATGCTGTAAAGATAGCAGCTGCTCATGAACAATAAGAGACGATGTAAATTGAAGTCCAGGATTCTTCATTCTGCCCCTCAGATTGTCTTTGAGCCCCACAACATCGACAACGCCTCCCCGGCCACAGTGTCCAGGAACGGGATGGTGTTCATGAGCTCCTCGGTGCTCAGCTGGAGCCCCGTCCTGCAGGCCTGGCTCCAGAAACTCCCCGAACAGCAGGCCCACGCCCTCACACGCTGCTTCGACAGCTGCTACCAGGTCAGAGGACGACTGGTTGGCACTCTCGCGTCACACTGAAAAAATCCCTGGTTTGAGTCCAACTCTTCCGTGAAGAGTTTTCATGTTCTCCCACAGTCCGGAGACGTGTTTGAGGTTAATGATTGACTCCAAGGGCCTGATTTACTAAGATCCTGTTAAAGCATTCTAAATTGCACGCTCACACAAGTGGATTGTTCTTTCATTTTGTGTGCATTATGCAGGCGAGTGACCAAGAATAAAACTTAGAAAAACACACCCGATATTCTAAGTTTATGTTGCATAGTAAGGGTGTGTTATTTTGCGATTCCGTTACATAGGATCTTCAGTGCCTTCTATCAGTAAAACAGCTTCCACAGGCGTGTGCACAAACCTTCAGTAGATCAGGTCTTTAATGTAGGTGTGAGTGTAACACTTTACTTTGTTCCGTTACCTGCTTGTGTTAATATTTAAAGGCATTAGATTAATCCCTTTAATTCACTGCTGTAATCAGCAATCAGACACAGCTGGAGAAAAGATGGTGAAGAAAGTCCAGCATTCAGCTGCTAAATAGGCAGAATAGGCCTTTGGGATGTGTTGGAGACCGAAAACAGAGCAAAATTAGTCTTTACTGTACTTCAGATCTTTTAACTCAACACGTCAAAAGTATGTTTACAGCTTGTTTCCTCTTTTTTCACGCAAACAACCAGACAGAATGAAGAGTTTCTAATGTGGTTTATTAAATTGAAATATTTTGCAGGATTTGCTGGACTTTGTCTCCACTGCCCTGTCCCCGAAGATGCAGGTGCTGGAGTGTATGTACATCAGACAGACTATTGACCTACTGCAGGTAAGAGGCGCCAACAAAACACAGTGAATACTCAAGTAAACTTTTGTAAATACTTGATTTAGCAATATTTATGTGAGCGTCTGCAAAGTGGTGTCATCTTTCATTCATTTTTTTTTTTCCCCCCAACTCGGGGCCTAGTAAAAAGTTATTGTGCACAAAGATGAAATACCCTAAAAATTACACAAAACAAGAGTTTGTATAAATATGGAATATCGAACATGTCTCCCAAATCATGCAAAATACTGTCAGCTTATGCAGTTAGATTAACGTACAACTTCAACATAAACCAAGATATTTCCTCAGCAGGCTGTCCATGACTTCTATTTGGAGATACGATATTTTCTGTGTCATATTTATGTTTCTTGTCTGCAATGATCTGATGTGTTTATTAACTTCCTGAATTGGCATGTACGATTCCAAATTCACGTTTGGCCTAAAGCCTAACCTCATTCCAATCATCATGTTTGTGTGTGATGTCACTCCTTGTCTTTTTTCTCAGTAAATCCCCAGAAAGTCACACACAAACCAATCGTGGGATCCATTTTTGCACCCTTGACTAGATATCGTCTCCGGTGTTTTCAGGGTTTGCTGCCAACGGAGGAGAAGCAGGGTTGTCATGGCGACGTGGGTCGACTGTTTGTGTTTGCCGTCATGTGGTCGCTGGGCGCTCTACTGGAGCTGGACGACAGAGCGAAGATGGAGGCCTTCCTGAAGGTGAGCCGCCATTCAAAACCACCAGTTCTCTCCCTCCGGCGCCACCTTCAGCTCTCACTTGTTTTTTTGCACTGGTGCTCACGTTGATGACGTAAAATAGTTCCTTGTCATTTTACTACCTTCTCCTTATGTTTGCACCATTCTTCTCAGGCTCACAGCTCGTCTCTGGACCTGCCGCACACTCAGGATGATCAGACCATCTTCGAGTTCACCGTCAGTGAGCAGGGCGAGTGGGAGCACTGGTCCAAAAAGGTCCGTAACACCCCGACTCCGCTCCCTCTCACACGTCTGTGATACCAAAATCATGATGTCCCTCAATGTCCTGATCCAGGTCCCAGAGTACATCTACCCCAAAGACCAGATCCCAGACTACTCGTCCATCCTGGTCCCCAACGTGGACAACGTGAGGACGGACTTCCTGATGCAGACCATCGTGAAGCAGAGGAAGGCGGTGCTGCTGATCGGGGAGCAGGGAACCGCCAAGACCGTCATGATTAAAGTGAGGCCAAGAACATGAGATCAATAGAGGTGACGAGAGCTGTTGGAAGGTGGCGGGCCATGTTAAGAAGGCTTTATTGTCAAGACGTGAAGTTTAAAATACTACATTGAATAAATGAGTGGATGATTAATGATGATTGGTAAATTTAAAGCGACGAGATGCAGTTAAGATGCTAAGAAAGTGTGTAGGGTATTGCATTTATAAGCGAGTTCGGCAAAGAAAAAACGGTTTTGTATGAATGCTGCTGCCCTCTCTTATTTGGTGGTGTAACTGCAAGATGGTGCACAGACATCATGGAAAATATGACTATGCAGGAGCAAATATTAGAACTGCGTGTGCGTTGCTGCAGGGATACACCGGTAAACTGGACCCGGAGCGCCACCTCAGCAAGACAGTGAACTTCTCCTCGGCCACGCTGCCTGGCATGTTCCAGAGGACTGTCGAGAGCTACATCGACAAACGAATGGGCGCAACCTACGGGCCACCGGCCGGACGTAGAATGACTGTCTTCGTAGACGACATTAACATGCCCGTCATCAACGAATGGGGAGATCAGGTGATGCTCTCTGATCAGCTCTCGGACTGAGAAGAAACTTGATTTGTCGCAAAACTTTATTCTGACCTTGTGTGTAATTGAACCCAAAATGTTATTCAAGTGAAGTATTTAAGAAACAACTCTCCTTGGGCAATGTACAAGATATTCAAAGAAAAACTTTAAAAAGGTAAAAATAGCAATAGGTCCATCATTGTGTATGAGTGTGTCAGAGAAAGAGAGAGAGGATAATATATACAAGTTATAACAGTAATATTTAAAAATAATAAAGTACCAGGGATCTAACTGGCAGGAATACTAAAACAGAACATTTTCTCTTATGAAATGTCAAAAACTGTAATCCAAATTTAATTGTGGCAAAGGGCCAGTTCGCAAAGATGGATTTTTTTCACCGTTGTGTTAATTTATCTATTACATATTAGTGGAACAGCAGCACTCTTAAAGTATTTTGTAGTCAAAATCAAGTTTTTTTTCTTAAGATTTCCTGATATGATCTATATTTAGGTGTATTTCTTCCACCAGTCAGATTATGTGTCCTCTTGTCCCCGCCCCCTCCTCCACTCAGATAACCAATGAGATTGTGCGTCAGCTGATGGAGCAGGGGGGTTTCTACAGTTTGGATCGACCAGGAGAGTTCATCACCGTAGTGGACGTTCAGGTGACTGTCTTTATTCGTTTATCTCAAGTGCCAGGCCCTGTGGCAACAATCCATCCACACTTTGTCCATCTGAACTTCAGTAATCCTAACTACATCATTAATTTCATAATCAGTAAATTAATGAGGCTCCTCCTCTGTTAGATGGTTATTTCAATAGTAGCTGGAAATAGCAGTTGGCTTGTTAAGTACGCATCTATGAATTAATTCTCCTCTGATCATCCCCCGTAACCAGCTGGTGGCGGCCATGATCCACCCCGGCGGCGGTCGGAACGACATCCCGCAGCGTCTGAAGAGGCAGTTCTCCATCTTCAACTGCACGCTGCCCTCCAACTCCTCCATCGATAAGGTCTTCGGCACCGTGGCTCAGGGCTACTTCTGCCCGGAGAGAGGCTTCCCCCCCGAGGTGGTCCGCCTGGCCGCCGCCCTCGTGCCCACCACCAGGAGGGTGTGGCAGGCCGTGAAGGCCAAGGTAACATCCCAATGAGATCATTGACATGGAACTGATTATAGATGTTATTTTACTCAACTACAGAGTAAATTTAAATAACAAAATACAAATACTCACATTACAGTAATAAATCAGTATTTTGGGGTAGTTTTTATTCAGGTACTTTACTGCGAATCACACCATGTCATCTACTTTTGTGTTTTCTATTTAATATTAATGGGGGGAATTTACAAATGATCATAAATACTCTTATTACTGTGATCACATAATCTCCAGGAATCGTATTGATACATTTCTATCTGTACAATGTATTCTACTTTTAATATAATGAGTGGAAACAAGTTGTGAATATATTACTGTAAATGAAGTCGTTAACAAGAAAAAAACCTAAAACGTTCATCTCTGTATTTTGGGATACCTACACTTTTATATTCATTCAAGTATAACATTTAGCTCAAATTTAATAGTTTTTATTATCTTAATTTACGCAATGTAACAGACGTACTCGAGTAAATATCTTCACTTTTCTTTCAACCTGTAGAAATCAGTCAAATGTTAAAATCCATGATAAAAAAAAATAGTTGATTTGATTACAGTTTGTATTTACGTCTTTTTAAAGTTGAGATTAGAGAGACGAGAGAAGCTCAGAATATTAAAGGAGTTTTGTCTAAACCTGCAGCAGCCCTGCTCAGAAACTGGCTAAACATATCAAATAGTTTGAAGCCTGACTTCAACAGTAGAGACTGTATTAGAACCGGGAGATGATCTCGACAGAATAGAGCTCATGCCTTTAGTTTAGATTGTTTTCCTCTTTGTTGTTCCTCAGATGTTACCGTCACCAGCAAAGTTTCACTACATCTTCAACCTGAGGGACCTCAGCAGAATCTGGCAGGTAAATCAAACAAGTTTAAAGGACTTTTTCTCAAGTATTTCCCTTTCTGAATTTGCTAAATCTAATTATTATTTTTTTTTATCAGAATACTGTTTTCCACCGTATCAGTCTGTGGCTGTAAGTCATTAATAAAGCTTATTGTCAGTAAATGGAATTTATCCACACCTGAAATCACAAAGTAGAAAATAATGGATAATGAATCTAAAAATTTTGGGGGGGAAACTGCAGATACATGTATATTTGATAAAATCCCATTCCATCAAGTGTCCTTGAGCAAACCACTGAACCCCAAATTGGTTCCAATGGATTGCCAGTGACGCCTTGCATGGTGCGTGAATGTGATTAATAATGTAAAGCCTTTGGGACTGCTCACACAGATGAAAAGCGCTATATAAGTGAAGTCCATTTACCATTTATGTGATAAATAGTAACACCATGCCTCCCTCAATCATATGTTACTTCTGTGGACACAGGCCAATGTTCAGACGGCTAAATGGGACTGAACGGTCCTCATCGATTACAGATACTAACCATTCATTGCGTTATAATAGAATATAAATACTTTATTAATCCCAGAAATTCTTTGTAGCATTGATCCACACTGAAAGAACACACAAATAGAATAGAGCTATGCTACGTTGTTCAAGTTAGACCAGAGAAAGGGTCCACAGCCTTTCTTAGATGAAATCTGTAGCGGCTCCATGAACAAAAGGCTGAGCGCTATTTCTGTTAGTCACAGAGTGTGTTTGTTTCGCTCACAGCTGCTGGGTTGTTTGTTGTTTCAGGGGATCCTGACTGTGAAGTCTGAGGTGTGTCAGAGCTCCGAGCTCCTCTCGGCTCTCTTCCATCACGAGTGCTGCAGAGTGATCGCCGACCGGTTCATCGACAGCAGCGACAGACAAACGTTCAGCAGCATCATGGAGAAGGTGTTTTTCTGCCTACTGAATTAATCAATATTATTGTAATCTGACAGCGTCAACATCAGGAATACACTGTTAAGTGTCATAATGGGAAAAAGAAACGCAACTGAAATGTCAACTCTTTTCCTTTTAGAGGGAAAAACTTGTGTAGATACAGTATTGTCAAATAACACTTCAACATTTAGAAGTAAAAAAAATATACATCAAAAGACCTGTATTGGCTTTTCGTTGATGAACCTTCCTCGTGACTCAGATCACGGTGGAGGATCATGGGAAAGCTCTGACTGAGCATGCTCAGTGGGACAGCTGCTTCGTGGACTTCCTGCGAGAAGCTCCAGAGGCGACGGGAGACGAGCCGGAGGACATTGAGCCGGAGGCTCCAAAGGTCACCAGAACAGACCCAACGCACCACTGCTAACTATGTTTCATTGACTTTGCTTCAATTTGAAAATACTCCACTAACAATCACGAGTCAGTATATCAATACTAGGATGAAAATCTCATTTGTGTGAAAAGTGTTAACTTGATTGGCAGGTGTACGAGCCAATCCCGTCACTGGACGCTCTGGCGGAGCGACTGACGGTGTTCCAGCAGCAGTACAACGAGGCCATGAGGGGCGGAGCCATGGATCTGGTCTTCTTCAAGGTGACTTCAGCGCTCATTCAATTTCCCATCAGAATCTCGTAATACCAACGCAAAGAAAAGACGAGATAAAGTCACTCAATGCACCACCTGGTGATATAGTGTGGTATTACAAAACAAGGCTAGCTGCTTGTGTAGCACTTGTGTCACTCACCATAGGCAACTAAGCTATTGGACCAGTTCTCGGTTCGAATGGAGTGGGGAACAGAAAACACACCAGAGATCGCTTGTGAAAGAACAAAGCCGGCAGTTTACTTTAGAACAAAATATATACAACACTAGGGTTGTTCGATATACCAGTGCTGTATTGATATCGCGGTACTGACGCCTTTAAAAAGATACTATACTGGGTCCGGCCGGTACCTTTTTTCCAAGAGGTGTGAAAAAAACATCCGTGCTCGACCCGAGATCCGCAACTGAATAAGCGCTTCATTCTCGACCTTATTTACCAACAACATTCCTGGACACAACTTCAAAATAAAAGTCAAAACAACTTATTTTCAAAACGATCTTCCCCCAACCGAGCTTGTACTTAGAAAAGAATACCGGATGCGCGTGCGTAAATGGCATGGCATTTGCGTCCATGTGAGAGTGAGCATGTGTAACTAACTCAAACGACCCGAGGAAACTCCGTAAAAAGAAATACAAACGGAGCAGCAGGGAGCAGGAGTCTGGCGAAAGAGTGGAGTAAAAGAGAGAGAGAGAGAGAGAGAAGGGAAACTGCTGCTGTTACATCCACAAGGCCGGTACTGTGTTCTCTCTTGATTTGGAAAAGTATTGACAAACATGGTGGTATCGATACCAAAATGTTGGTATCGTGACACCACTATACAACACAGAATAACAATCACAATATGAAATAACCCTTTTATGTACAAGATTTTGAATGAGAATTTACAAATTGAGTTTCTCCAATTTCTAAATTAGGTTTGGTTGGGATCTATTTATATTTTAACTTCTATATTTAGAAATAGATGCTAATTATGTCTTTGTTTTGATGGGACCGGTCCAATTACAAAGGATTTGCAATCGTTAAAATTTGTCGAGTTCAGTCTTTTCCTTAATTTTCTATTGGCGAAATTGAAGATAAATACTTTTGAAGACACGTTTTAGACTTCTCTGCTCTAGTTTTACCTCCTGATTAAATGTGCAGACCACAATTAATGCGATTCACAACAATCAAAATTTAAAAAAACTTATTTCCAGAAGAAACGTGTAGTTTTGCAGATATCCTTTTTAATCAGTTCAGTTCTATGTCTTCCTTCACTCCACTCAGCTCCGTGAGTGAAGGAAATCTCAGTCCTACCACGAGAGGGATGTTGCAGTAACAATCTGTTGAGGGATCCAGCATTGGTGTTGTCCTTGATGGGGGAATCCTCAGGTCGCCGTTCAAGTGCGCTGCCACCTCGTGCTGCAGCACATGCAGCCGTCTGCAGCCACAACGAGGTCCAGACGTTCTCCCGGGCGGGACAAAAAAAAAACAACCTGGCCTGCACGACGGGCCGCACAAAAAAAATAAAAAATACAATAAATACTTAAAAAAATATATATATATTTCAACTGAATCGACACAAAAGCAAACCATCATTAATTTAATGACAGGCTAACAAAATGGCGCCGGAGCGTCTTCCCCGCTCGGCACACACACACTCGTTGAGCTAATTAATAAAGAAAACAACAACATGCGACTCACCAAAAGCGTGTCGCTGAGACTCTTCCCTCCAGGAAGAGTGAAGAGACGACCCACAACTTGGAAGTCGAGTTACAAATCTTTTTTCTCCGTTTTCACCCGTTTTCCGCTGTGCTTCTCTACCGCTGCTGCTCCACTCGTGAGCACGGAAGAAGTTTTTCTCAAAGCGGAAGTAGAAATAAAATTTAAAAATATATAAATATATTATTAAATTAATTATTTTTAATGTTACTCACTGTAAAATAAATAAATGAAAACTGTTGGGACTTAAGTAATTTCAAAGAATATTTTTTTTAATCCAAATTATTCAATGAGATGTTTCCACTTTTTAACCTGGGTTACACTTGTCTTGATAACTCCAGTAGATTTACCTGCAAAGTCATCTTGATTTTGTTGTTTTTGACAAAATATGTTACATGCTGAACCTGTATGGAACCTTGGAATTTGACACCGTTCTCATTTGTCCTAATACCTGTTCCTGTGGCTGGAGATAACAGCACATTGAGGAATCTGTTGTTTGAACATTTATCTGTTTAAATATATTTTGCACCAATATTTAAAATTCTGATGACCTTGACCCCCTTTATTGGATGAGTGACCATATCTGGGAACTTTACAAGGAGGAATTACTTGCACAGTTCCTGTAAACTACTTTTAACATATTAAAGAAAGTTCCAGAGTTTAAACTCCTTCATGTTAAAAAGCCTTAGTCTAAAACCTCATTATCTATATTCTAGCTGTTCTCTCTGACTGCCCTCTTTAATAAAACCATTGCTATGTTCGACAGGCGAGTGTCAAGCACTTGTAATTTGACTCCAGCCTCAATTCTCTGCTCATGACATGATTTAAAATAATATTACTTTGGACATTTTAAAACCTAATAAAACTAAGTTTATTTTACATGTTTTCAAGTCAATATTCATAAATCTAGTTGGGCTTATTGATAAAAACCATTGAAAAGCACACTCTGTCCGCTTTTATTTGTTTTATTGACCACTTTTAAACAGTTTTAAGTGTTTTTTTATGGTATTTGTTACGATAAGAGCTCCACAGTTCAAAACCTTAAAAGCCCACTTTCCTTTGATCGGGCATTATGTAATTTGACACCGGCCTCAATTTTGTGTGTTTTAATATTCAAATCTCTGGCTACATTCCACACAAACAAACACATGGAAAGGCACATGTCCTCTGCAGAAAAGGTTTGAAGTGAGGACAGTGAATACGATTAATGCAGCAGCCAGACATTGTTCTCTAAAATCAAGTAGAAGTCACTGATACTTGCCAATCTCTACTGACTGCTGCTCCCTGTGCTCCTTTGAAAGGACGCCATGACCCACCTGATGAGGATCTCGCGGATCCTGAGGACGCCGCAGGGGAACGCTCTGCTGGTCGGGGTCGGCGGGTCAGGAAAGCAAAGTCTGACCAGGCTGGCGTCGTTTATCGCCGGATCCCAGACGTTCCAGATCACACTGACCAGGTCTGCACGCACACACACACACACACACACACACACACACACACACACACACACACACACACACACACACACACACACACACACACACACACACACACACACACACACACACACACACACACACACACACACACACATAACGGGGTGTGTTCATTCAAGCAAACTTGTCCAATGTGAGATTGTAAAACAGTCCCGTTGAACCTTCATCACTTCTTCTATGTATACTTTCTAGTAAGTATTTATTACTATACTATTAGTATCACTAGTGCATAAAACTAATTTAAAATCAAAAAGCCTGGGACGAGTGCAAAGCTCTCTCGAAACTATGAAACTTGTCCAATATTAACACTGAATATGAGACCAGTTCAAAACTCACCTCGACGATTTCAACGGCAGCAAAAAACTCAACTAAAATTGAAAGACAACTTGAAACCAGTAGAAGAAACCAGTTCAGAATCAGACTCTAAGCTCACTGTAAACTCAAAAACCGCCGCCGTTTTTACTCGTTTTCTGCCCCGCAGGTCGTACAGCAGCAGTAACCTCCTGGAGGATCTAAAGGCTTTGTATCGTATCGCCGGCCAGCAGGGAAAAGGAGTCACCTTCCTTTTCACGGACAACGACATCAAAGAAGAAGCTTTCCTCGGTAAAATCAGCTGCTGTGAAGCCATGAGAGTTAATCCAAAGCAGTAAAAAAAAAAAAAAAAACTCCTCGCGTCCAGTTTCCTTCATCTGAGCCGTCCTCTGTCCTGCAGAATACATGAACAACGTCCTGGCGAGCGGAGAAGTCTCCAACCTGTTTGCTCGTGACGAGCTGGATGACATCACTCAGGATCTGATTCCCGTCATGAAGCGTCAGCAGCCCCGCCGACCCCCGACCCCCGAGAACCTCTACGACTTCTTCCTGTCCAGAGTGCGGAGCAACCTCCACGTCGTCCTCTGCTTCTCGCCAGTCGGGGAGAAGTTTCGGACTCGAGCCCTGAAGGTGAGACCGCAGACGCTCCGCACTGTTACGATGAGACGCAACCAGGAAAAAACGCCATCAACAACCTTGTGATGTTTGACCTTTGACCTCAACAGTTCCCCGGTCTGATCTCGGGCTGCACCGTGGACTGGTTCCAGCGCTGGCCTCGGGACGCCCTCATCGCCGTGTCCCACCACTTCCTGTCTCAGTACGAGGACCTCCGCTGCCCCGACGACGTCAAGCGGAGCGTGATGGTTACCATGGGAACATTCCAGGTAGCGCTAACGCAGCGGTGTGTGTGTGTGTGTGTGTGTGTGTGTGTGTGTGTGTGTGTGTGTGTGTGTGTGTGTGTGTGTGTGTGTGTGTGTGTGTGTGTGTGTGTGTGTGTTTCCATCTCGACACTAAACATGTGATCGGTTTTCCCTTCAGGATCTGGTGGCGGAGAAGTGCGCCGAGTATTTCGAGCGTTTCCGCCGTCAGACGTTCGTGACGCCCAAATCCTACCTGTCCTTCATCGACGGCTACAAGATCATCTACAGCGAGAAGATCGCACACGTGGGCATGCTGGCCGAACGCATGAAGACAGGTCAGACGTGAAGGAGCTCGTACAGACGGTGGAGTAAATGAGGCTTCACAGGGAAAGATGAGACACAACAGAGGTTCTAATGCCAATAATGAAACTCCATTCTCACCGTGGCTAAAGTGGCCAAAATCTGTATTGTTATTAATTGTTTGGATGGATAGAATATATAGAATATGTAGAATTGTAAGATAGTCATTCTCCCTAATAGGAAGGATGTGACAGTGGCTGGTGCTTCTCTTTACAGACTGAAAATTATAAAACTTTCTTCAGATACTGTTGATGGAGTTCGTGAGGTTTTGTTTTGACCATTCTGTTGGCGCTGTATTGTAACACTTACACTTGAAGCCCCCCACGTTAGAATCTCACCCCTCCTCGCTCCGTCTCCACGTCCACAAGCACGTCCTCTACAGCGGCAGCAGTCTCTGCTCCTCAAAAGTCTGAGTCTGAAACCGCAGATGTTTGGCTGTCTTCACTGGAGTTCTTTCACGGTTTGCTCAGGTCTGTGTAAGCTGATGGAGGCAGAGCAGTCGGTTTCACAGCTGTCGGAGGAGCTGGTGGTGAAGGAGAAGGAGCTCGCCGTCGCCTCCCAGAAGGCGAACGAAGTCCTAAAGGAGGTCACCGCCAAAGCTCAGGCTGCAGAAAAGGTTGGACACAAAGAAACATTGAGTGACTGATTCCTCCTGCTGTTTTTTTTTCCAAATATACTTTAAAATTAAATAAGTATATTATATACACAGTAATGTAAGGTATCTCACTGTTATATAAATGTATTGCGGTCGAGTGGTCCCAATTTGTAAATATGGTATATTGTATTTAAAAAAGTTAACTGTTCATGACCTGCTTGGTAGATATGCTGCAGCTCGAATACTGAAGTTACGTTTCAGCAGTGTCTTTTTAGTTATTACAGAGAAGTATAAGTTAGTGTTTCAAGCCTAATAGCAGAAATGAACAGTTTTATTGGCTTCTCTCTGTTTCAGGTGAAGCAGCAGGTGCAGAAAGTGAAGGATAAAGCTCAGCTCATCGTGGATGAGATAGAAGCTGATAAAACGGTAGCGGAGTCCAAACTGGAAGCTGCGAAGCCGGCCCTGGAGGCCGCCGAGGCCGCTCTGCAGGTGAGGCACACAAATCCATCGTCTCCTTCCAAACTGCACTCTGCTGCCACCAGCAGGGGGCGTGACACTCACACTCACAGATCCTGGATTATGTGGATGAACTAGTAAGTATTCAAACAAAATCGTAAATGCACCATCAAGTCTCATTAAAAGACTCCTTACTTCAAAATGAAAGCAATTCATTGACTGTAAACATAATAAACAAAATTATCCCAGATTACGTATCAGTCTGAAACAAAGTATTGTAACTAACAATACGATGCGTTTATCTTATCTTATCTTTTCTGTGCCTGCAGACCATTAAACCGTCCGACATCGCCACTGTGAGGAAGCTGCAGAAGCCTCCACATCTCATCATGAGGATCATGGACGCCGTGCTGCTGCTCTTCCAGAGGAAGGTCAACAGTTTAAATTGAATCTACTCATTAGAAGGATTAGTGCCTTCAAATGGAGCCTTGAATTATGACGTGTTTGATGCAGTTGAACACTTTTTCAGGCAAAGAAAAAGACAATATGAAGATAAGATGAGATGAGATCCGGCAGGTTATTGTGACCTAGGATTAAATGAGACTAGATACAATCATTTGAGGTGAGTTAGGATAAGACAATATGAGATGAGATGTGATGAGATGAGATGAAATAAAAGGAGTCAAAATGAAAATGGAATAAATTAGGGTAGGATGACTTGAGATCAAATCAGATAATAAACTGTCAACATAGATCACATAGAATGTGGTAAAAAGACACAAAATGAGATTAGAGAAGATAAGATAGGATGATGTAAGGTGACATGAGACCACAGAATGTGACTGAAAGTAAATCGCACATGGAACAGTGACGACCTCTTAGTCACTTCAGCACACCTCTAACTTAGAATATTCTTTGCTAAATGTGATGTTTGTATTGGATTTCCTCAGATTTTTTTTCTTTTGTCTTTCTTATTTCTCTTAGATCGACCCGATGGCCGCCGACCCTGAACGACCTTGTCCGCGACCTTCATGGGCAGAAGCCATGAAGCTGATGCAGAACTCAGGCTTCCTCAACATGCTGCTCAGTTTCAGCAAGGTAACAAACACAAAACCATCTTCTCAGCTCTTTATTTGGCCCGTTCTCCAAATCTCCCACTAGAGGGGGACAGTATGACAGCTCTAGAACTTTTATGCATTTAAATCTAGTGTGAAGAGCGTTTGAGCTTATTTTTAAATGTGAATTTCTATTATTTATCTCTGAGCTAAAGGCACTGGTGTATATTTAACTCTTCAGGTTGGTGATATTGTAATGTAATTTAATTTAGAGTGGATTTTTTTTAGCTGAAAGCAGCTGTCATCTTCATAGCAATGAAGTATCCATCCATTCATCCTAACACATGCACGCACTTTTGAACATCCAAAGGACGATCCGAAAAAGGGAGTTTAGAGAAGCTAAATAGAGCCTGACATATTTACGATTCAAAACTTGAACTGCGTAATGATTAAATCATTGCATCTATTGGTTGTGTGTTAAGATAACTTGGTGAATGAGTTGGAAAATGTGAGGAAGAAATTTAAATGATCAGGTCCGATGAAGCATCGTATGTTTTTTTTTTGATGACTGGACAATGTGCTCACAGTCGAGGTCTCAAATTCAACCTTACAGAAACACACCTCTGTGTGTGGAGGGAAACTCCCTTCTCATCTTTTCCCTCTGCAGCCGTCACCTGCTCCCTCGCTGCTGTCTGCATGTGTGTTTCATACCTGCTAAGCTGCGGATTAGGGGAGCTGGATCTGTTCGCCTGGAAAAAACCCTGAACTCTGAGAGCGTGTCAGCAGATCTGTGTGTGTGTGTGTGTGTGTGTGTGTGTGTGTGTGTGTGTGTGTGTGTGTGTGTGTGTGTGTGTGTGTGTGTGTGTGTGTGTGTGTGTGTGTGTGTGTGTGTGTGTGTGTGTGTGTGTGTGTGTGTGTGTGTGTGTGTGTGTGTGTGTGTGCGAGTCCAGCTTTATAAATGTGGCGTCGATAAGATGTCTCATAAATATCTCAGTGTGCATCGCATCACTGTGCCTCTTGTTGACTCCTAAAATCAGAGCCAAAAGGTCTCGGCATGACAGATTAGAGCAGAGACAGACCAGGACCTCACAGCTCATCTGGGGCCCGTCTTAGATCACAGCTTCAAAACTACAGCAGCCAAAAGGACAAGTGTCCATAGGAGCCAATTCAGTCTTAAGGGTTTCTGGGTTTCATGTCTCTGTAACATTAAAGTTGGAGCTGCAAACCCATCCCATTACTGGAACACATCATCAGCGTATTTAGAGTCGCACTGCGACAAACCGGAGACATTTTACCGCAGTAGGTACGAGTTCTCAGGCCCCGCCCACTTCTGCCCTCGGCCAATCACTGTAAAACACATCTGGCATCATTTCAGGTGGTCCAGCAAGTTGGAAATGTGACATTCTTCTCTGTTCATCATTGCCAGGTAGAGGGAAGATGCTCTAAAATCTGGATGTTAGCTGAAGTCGCATTAGTGGGAGGAAGATGCTCTATAATTGGGCTGTTAGCACTTTTTGAAAAATAAACCAAACTGATTTATGAATTAAAAGCTCTCTTTCATTTTAGTATTCACGGCCAAACATGTTGATAAAAATTTAATTATTAGCATAGGTCGTATAGGTCAATATGTAATTTGACAATACTCGTGAAAATCCAGCAGAAAAAACTAATTGACTCATTGTCTGGGGTCTGCAGCAATAGTCTGGCCTATTGTTATAAACTTCTAGATGATCTGATGCATGTTTGGACTGCAGGACTCCATCACTGGGGAGGTGGTGGAGCTGCTCGCTCCGTACCTGGACATGGACGACTACAACCTGGAGTCGGCTAAGAGGATCTGCGGTAACGTGGCGGGGCTCTGCTCCTGGACTCAGGCCATGGTCGACTTCTATGGCATCAATAAGGAGGTGCTGCCTCTGAAGGTACGCTGAGTTCAGTCATACACTGGATGATGAGCTGGTGAAATTCTTGTGGGTGCCGGAGGCAAAAGTCAAGAAGACTGTATGTGTGTATGTGTGTGTGTGTGTGTGTGTGTGTGTGTGTGTGTGTGTGTGTGTGTGTGTGTGTGTGTGTGTGTGTGTGTGTGTGTGTGTGTGTGTGTGTGTGTGTGTGTGTGTGTGTGTGTGTGTGTGTGTGCCTGTAGGCTAACCTGGCTCTGCAGGAGGTCCGTCTGGTCGTCGCTCAGGCTGAACTTGCTAAAGCTCAAGAACAACTGGACGCTAAACAGCAGGAGCTGGACGCTGTGCAGGTAAACATACAGATTTCATAAAGAGTCCATTTTTATCACGACTACTGGCCCCAGAATTCACCATTGCAAACTCTTTGATACAAGGCAGCTAGTGTCCAGCCAAAAGGTATAAAAGTGACCTGTTACTGAAACTCCAAAGTTACACTGAGCTGCTTTGGCTATTCTCCATCGGAAGAAAACTAAATCAGAGCTTCACAGCTGTTCAAGAGATATAAAAACATAAAACTGGATGTTGGAACCTTCCTCCTGTGCACATTGGATTAACCATACATGCCAGTGAATGGCTGTGGTGGTATAGAGAGTGGCGAGGGATCAGTGCAGACTAAAGAGATGCAAAGTTGCACTGAATAAATGCAGGAGCTCCTCAAGTCATTAACCAAATCCCATGATTCACATTGGGTCAGCTGAGTCAGGAAATGTTAGGATTGGCTTTGAACCAGGAGAAGAATATGAAGCTTTTGCGCTGAAGAAAAAAAAGGCATACTTTATTAAAAAAAGAATTAAAAAAACCCACCCCAGACTGTACTAAGGAGATATTTACAACATTTTCAAGATTATCAGACTTGTGTTATGCCATCATTTGCTTTTGAGGCACAGAAAATGTATTATTCAATGTGTAAAAGAAAGTATTTTAGCAGAAGAGGATCTTCCTGCTGTATCAAAGCCTTCAGGTACATCGTGTCAGGTTTACATATTGTAACTTCAGGCGCTGTACGACGCTGCCATGAAAGAGAAGCAGGACCTGGAAGACGACGCCCAGGCCTGCCGCCGCAAGATGTCCAACGCCACGGCCCTGATCGATGGGCTTGGAGGAGAGAAGGTCAGATTTAATCTTTTTTGTTTGCATGGAGTCATCCGCAGTCTCTCTGATGGTCGGGTTTGTCATCCAGGTTCGTTGGACTGAAAGCAGTGCCGGCTTCCAGACTCAGATCAAACACCTGGTGGGAGACGTCCTCCTGTCCACGGGCTTCCTGTCCTACGCCGGGCCCTTCAACCAGGAGTATCGCAGCCTGCTGCTGCAGCTGTGGAAGAAAGAGATGGAGGAGAAACTCATCCCATTCAGTCCTGTAAGACGCCACAGCTCAGTTCAGATCATCCACTTTTGTTTTAACTTCGAATGATACACATGACACAGACTCGGATTTATATTGTCTGACTTATCCACTGAAACCAAACCTCCTCCCTCTCGCTGCAGGATCTGAATGTGATCGGCCTGCTGGTGGACAGCGCCACGGTGAGTGAGTGGAACCTGCAGGGTTTACCCAGCGACGACCTGTCCATCCAGAATGGCATCGTGGTGACGAAGGCTTCACGTTACCCACTGCTCATCGACCCCCAGGGCCAAGGCAAGACCTGGATCCAGAACCGAGAGAGAGACCAGCAGCTCCAGGTGAGTTCTCAACCTCCATTCGAACAGAGGTGCTAAATGCTCAGTGGCTTTTCTGACACATGGACAGATGGAGTGCATTCCTGGATTCTGATCTTCTTTTGCCTCTCAGGTGACATCTTTAAATCATAAGTATTTTCGGTCCCACCTGGAGGACAGTCTGTCTCTGGGGCGCCCCCTGCTGCTGGAGGATGTAGGGGAGGAGTTGGACCCTGTCCTGGACAACATCCTGGACAAAAACTACATCAAGTCTGGATCGACTTACAAGGCAAAACCTAAAACTATTCTTCTTCTTTTGGCGTAAAACGAAAGAAATTCTGACACAATCCGGTTACAGAAGCTTCATCTCCTCCTCATTCAGGTGAAGGTTGGCGATAAAGAGGTGGACGTGATGAAGGGCTTCACCCTTTACATCACCACTAAGCTTGCCAACCCGGCGTACAGCCCCGAGGTCAGTGCCAGGACCGCCGTGGTGGACTTCACCGTCACGCAGCGAGGTCTGGAGGACCAACTGCTGGGACGAGTCATTCTGCTGGAGAAACAGGTCAGCAAGAGAGTCAACGACTAACGTGTGCAATTTCCTGGAAATTTGTACTTGATTCCAGCTCCTAATTACATCCTAAAATGATGCAAGGGATTTCTCCCTCAGGTGGTCCTGTCTAAATAATGTACACATAGTTCTATTATTATAGAAACAAAGTGACAAGACCTCACCCTTTGTCATTGAGTGTTTGAGCACTTTCATGGTTAATCCCTTCCAAATCCTGGTCCTCGCTTTGGGTGGTACCAGGAGCTGGAGGCAGAGAGAGTGACGCTCCTGGAGGAGGTGACGTCCAACAAGAGGAAGATGCAGGAGCTGGAGGACAGTCTTCTCTTCAGGCTGACCAGCACCGAGGGCTCCCTGGTGGAGGACCAGTCTCTGATCGAGGTCCTGAGGGTCACCAAGACCACCGCTCACGAGGTACAGCTTTCTGCCAGGCTCTGACTGTTAAACCCATTTTATAATAGTTGTAAAAGTACGAGTTTTGACCGTTCTGTGAGAAATACAGGCTCAAAAATGTTTGTGAACCATCCAGTCTGCCTAAATAGAAATGTATATTTTATAGCATTATCTTGCTCAAGCATGTAGGCCTTTCTTGAATGGGACAATTTTCTGGGTTGGAGCAGATGTTTCTCCTTAAACTCCTGTGAATGTTGGTTTTCCAGATGTGTGAGCTGCCTTAGTCATTGGCTTGCATATACCTCCATACATTCAGAAATATTGTCAACAGCCCAGACTTCTCTGATTTCCTCTGCCACGCCCCCTGTTCAAACAAATATTTCAAGTGTTGATTTTCTATCTTCCCCGCATTCCTTTTTAAATTAATTTTTGTTTGTAGAATACAGGAGCGTGTTTTTCTGTGGCTTTGACTTACTTTCTTCACAGGACAGTGATCTCTTTGAGGTGTTCCGGAGCCCATGCAGAAATCTCCTGTCAAGAATTCTGCCTGTTCTTAATATCAGCTTCCAATCCTGACGCTTGTCTAGATTCTCTGAATAGTTCAATGATAGTCTGACTTGCAGAGGATTGGGTCCTCAAAGTCTTCGGTTTGAGTGTCACTTATCAGATACACAGTTCTGCTGTAAATACAATATGGAATTACTAGATTAACTAATAACTTCATCTTATTTTCATATTGTCCCACCTTTTGTAGAATTAGGGTCCATAACTGTGGGCTTCTCTGTCACTAAACGCAGGAACTACAGCTCTCTTTGTCTTCCAGGTGAGCGAGAAGCTGTCGGTTGCCGCTGAGACGGAGGTGAAGATCAACCACGCCAGAGAGGAGTACCGTCCGGTGGCCACCAGGGGAAGCATCCTCTACTTCTTGATCGTGGAGATGTCTCTGGTGAACGTCATGTACCAGACGTCGCTGCGACAGTTCCTGGGGCTTTTCGACTCGTCCATGCAGAACTCGGCCAAGTCGCAGCTCACGTCCAAACGCATCAGCAACATCATCGCCTTCCTCACCTACCAGGTGCTGCTTTAGTTTATAAGATCCGACCTCCTTCAGGAGTGAACAGGCGCTCTGAGTATCTGGTTGATTTCCTCCTGCAGGTGTTCTGCTACACGGCCCGAGGTCTCTACGAGGAGCACAAGCTGCTGTTCACGCTGCTCTTAGGGCTGAAGATCGACCTGCAGGCCGGCAACATCTCGCACTCCGAGGTGCTCACCTTCGTCAAAGGTTGCTCACCCATTCGTCATTTGTCTGTCTCCAATTCATTCCTGTCCTCTTCTCTACTCCTTCACCCTAACCTACCAAACCCCAATTACTTACACCAAAATCCTTTCTCTCCCTCAATCCACCTTCATCATTTCCACTCTGCTCCATCTTTATTCATCCTCTATCCTCCTTTGTCTTGCTTTGTCTTTTAGTCTTCCATTAACCTCATTTCTACCTCATCCTCTCCTCTCTTTTATTCTCTTCGTTTGTCCATTCTTATTGTCTTCCTTGATTTAATTACCTTCATATGTCTTTATCAATCATCTTGAATATCTAAGGTGTACTCTCTCTCTCTCTCCTTCTCTCGTGGTAGGCGGCGCCTCTTTGGATCTGAACTCGGTGGAGTCCAAGCCGCGGCGCTGGATCCTGGATCAGACCTGGCTGAACCTGGTGCAGCTGTCGGCTCTGCCTCCGTTCTCCCAGATCCTCACGCAGGTAAATAAGATTCAAGCGAACCGAGCTTAGAACCTTCAGGAACACAGGATTCACCTTTCCATGTGTCCAGGTGAACCAGAACGAGAAAACCTGGAGGTCCTGGTTTGACCACCCGGCACCGGAAGACGCCCCACTGCCTGATGGGTACGAAGAGAAGCTGGACACCTTCCGGAAACTTCTGCTCATTCGCAGCTGGTGTCCAGACCGAACTATTGCTCAGGTAGGCAGATCTTTGTGTTTGTTATTTGACAGCATTAATACAAGTCAGTATAAATAGAAAAATGGGAATTCAGTGAGGAAAAAATAGGCTTACAGTCACACGCTGAGCCCTAACAGTTAGTTAATCTTTTTTCACCTTGAACAGTAATGACTCCTGAAAAATGTTCAAGTAAATCATGTATGTCTGTATGTCTACTGAGCAGGCGCGACGCTACATCTCAGAGTCTCTGGGGCAACAGTATAGTGAAGGTTTGGTTTTGGACTTGGACGCCATGCTGGCTGAGAGTGACAGCAGGACCCCAATGGTCTGTCTGCTCTCGATGGGCTCCGACCCGACGGAGAACATCGAGAGGTTGGCTCGGAGCAAAGTGAGTGCATGCAGTGAATGTCAGTTCAGTTTTTAATCCATCCAACAGGTGGTATAGCAGTAAAGCTTGTTTTCACGCAGGGGGTGCCGTGTCGTCCCATCTCCATGGGCCAGGGCCAAGAGGTGCACGCGCGCCGGCTGTTGGCCAACAGCATGACGGACGGCGGTTGGCTCCTCCTCCAGAACTGCCACCTGGGGCTGAACTTCTTGGACGAGCTGCTGGACACCGTCACTACGGCAACGGAGGAGAGCGTGCACAAAGGTTTCCGAGTGTGGCTGACCACCGACGTGCACCCAAGGTACCCGATGCTGTATAGTGAGGCCTGAAGCCTGTTCTATTTCACTAAACTCCTGTTTACTTAAGTGCTGAGCTGAGCTTTACCATCATTAAATCAGCATTAGCGTTACTTTCAAAGAGCTGTCTGCTGCTTCTGACCCAACTGTTAGCTTTACTGTTTTTATTGTTATTATTTTATTATATTAACTGTCACTACCGCTACTGGGAATATTATATTGCAATATAAAGTAACAAGCTACAATTACTACAGTTTTAGTTTACCCATCGCTCATTACTCAATTATTTGATTGTACATGAAAACTATATATATATATATATATATATATATATATATATATATATATATATATATATATAGTGACAGAGAAAGAGAGAGAGAGAGATGTTTGTTTGTGTTTTTGTCCAGATTTCCCATCACGTTCCTTCAGTCCTCCATCAAGTTCACTAATGAACCTCCTCTGGGTAGGAGACAGCTTCACTTCATTAGCATCAGTCTTTAATTCCTCCTCCTCCTCCTAACATCATGATTAGTTTGTTTTTACTCATTTAATTCAACTGTTTCTTCTCTGGAAAATGATTTATCGTCTATTGTCTGACTCTGTGGCTAAATAATGTGTTGATGGATTCAGTGTCTTTCCGCTCTTCTCTGTTGTTGGTTTGTTTTTCTTCACCTTTAACTCGTCCATCTTCATCAGGGATGAAAGCAGGTCTGAAGAGGACGTTCAGCGGCGTCACACAGGATCAGTTCGAGATCAGTAACCTGGCTCAGTGGAAACCGCTGCTGTACGCCGTGGCCTTCCTTCACACCACAGTGCAGGTCTCTGTCAACTCCCATCTGTTCAGACCTTAAAGGCTACTGCCATTCCTTTATTTCACTCCTCCTCCTTCTGTTCCACCTTCAGGAGCGCCGTAAGTTCGGTCCGCTCGGCTGGAACATCCCCTACGAGTTCAACCAGGCGGATTTCACCTCCAGCATGCAGTTTGTCCAGAACCACCTGGACGACCTGGACGCCAAGAGAGGAGTGAACTGGAGCTGCCTGCGCTACATGCTGGGTCAGACCTGCCATCATGGCTGCACACAGGCTTTAAAGCACCAGGGAGACGTCTCACCCTCCTTTTTATCTATCTGTGGACTTGAATTTTGAATCCAGCTTTTAACTAAAGATGAAAACTTGATGAGTGAGAGTGTATATCTGCAGATCCTCCAAGTAGATAATGCTACCAATAAACAGAGGTGCAATGTAGTAAAGCTCAACATGTCAATCTACCCTCTGCCAATCGATAATACTGCTGAAATGTTGGCAGCTGTGCACAGCAGCAGTGGTTGGTTATTTGGGTGAAGGAGGCGGAGAAAACCACCCCCAATTTGGTTATGTCCATTTTAGTTAGTAACTGTTTCTGATGTAATTTAATTCAAGTATTCTATGTTGGACCTCAAATTTTGACTTTGTGACAAATAATCCCCTAAATAGTGTTCTTCCTTTGTTTATTTTTCACTCAAAATTCATATTTATTCACTGTAACACTCCAAACTGTTTGTACCTTTCTCTACAAACAACTGTGATTCCACATTTTTGGCTCAGTACTTCTTGGTGAAACCGAACCAACATGGACGCGATATCATTTCCAGAAGATTGTTCCCAGTGAACAGAGTCAAAAACACCTAAATCCATCATTGGTGTATGAATGATGTCACACATGGTCTTATTGTTATTAAACTGCCCCCAAAACAGATAAGACTGCACGATAAGTTTACATCAAAGTGCATTTTAGCACGTTTTGCCGATCTTAGTATACAACGTGAAACACCATAAATCTATGGAGCTTTTTATGAAGGCAGATCCTTTTTTGACATCAATCCAATAATGTTCATGATGAACTCATCAACTTGTTGATAACTGAAACAAAAGAGTGAAAAAATGCGAGAAAAAGTTTTTATGGATCTTTATTCTTCATCTGGGTTCAGGTGAGGTCCAGTATGGCGGCCGGGTGACAGACGACTTGGACAAACGTCTCCTCAACACCTTCACTCATGTGTGGTTCAGTGAGAACACCTTCAGCGACAAGTTCTGCTTCTACAAAGGCTACAGCATCCCGGCCAAGGCCAAGACCGTCCAGGAGGTCCTGCAGCACGTGGAGGCGCTGCCGCTGGTCGACACGCCCGAGGTCGGAAACGCGCTCACAGCTTGAGCTTGATTCGGTTTCTGAGCACATAAAACTCTTGATAAGTCATTTACATCTCTACAGGTTTTTGGACTGCACCCCAACGCTGACATCACCTACCAGACCAACCTGGCCAATGAGACGCTGAGCACCATCATCAACATCCAGCCCAAGGACAGTGGAGGCGGGGCCGGAGAGACCAGGGAGGCCAGCGTTCAGCGGCTCGCCAGTGAGATGCTGGAGAAGCTGCCGCCAGACTATGTGCCGCATGAAGTGAGAGCGCAACAATAGTTTACAGCGTTTTCTCACAGTTTTTTCAAGAGCTGATGCCCAGCAACCAACAGATACCCCCACGCAGCAGTGCGTTGTTCTTACAAGTCTTTTATTGGTTTTAATTACGCTCAGACAACATGGCGATTTCACTTTTTGCACAAGGCTCTAATAAAGGCCAACAAAAGACAAGATGGTTATCTGCCAGTTTCAACCAGGCTCCAACAAAGTCCATTCGGACCAAAGACAGATAGTAAGGTTCAACAAGGGATAGGATAGTTTTCTGTGCGTTTCGATCAGTGGCCAACAATAGACAAAACAGCCAGCCACCAGTTTAGAGTAGGAATCAATGAAAAGTCCGAATCAAATCAAATAGTCAGAAATGAGTCCAAATAACAGCAAGAAAACTTTCAGAATATCAAATCACTGAAAGTATTTCTACTGAGATTCAAAAAGACATCAGAAACCAGCCTGAACATCTTTTAAAGGTCAAAGGTCAGCTGCAGAAGATGGGCCCACTTCAGCCAATGAACATCTTCCTCCGACAAGAAGTGGACCGCATGCAGCGCGTCATCAGCATCGTACGGAGCACGCTCACCGACCTCAAACTGGCCATCGACGGTCAGTAGGAGTGCACACACACACACACACACACACACACACACACACACACACACACACACACACACACACGGATCCAGACTCATCCCACAGAGCGTCTTTCTTTTTTCCATTTTTCTTCAGGCACCATCATCATGTCGGAGGACCTGCGCGACGCCCTGGACTGCATGTTCGATGCCCGGATCCCTCGCCTGTGGCTGCGGCTCAGCTGGCCGTCGGCCACGTTGGGCTTCTGGTTCAGCGAGTTGTTGGAGAGGAACCAGCAGCTCAGCGTCTGGATCAGTGCCGGCCGCCCCAATCAGTTCTGGCTCACCGGCTTCTTCAACCCGCAGGTCGGCTCAGAGGCGAGCTGAACAAAGTCTTGTATTAAGTGACATTTTTTAGATTGTTTCTTTTTGGTGTTTTTCTGTCAGGGCTTTTTAACCGCCATGCGTCAGGAAACCACCCGCTCCAACCTGTCTAAAGGCTGGGCGCTGGACACTGTCGCCCTGAGCAACGACGTCACCAAGATGATGAGGGAAGACGTCTCAGCCCCGCCCCCTGAAGATGTGGGCGGAGTCTACATCTATGGCCTCTTCCTGGACGGTGCCGGATGGGACAGGCGAGGAGCTCGACTCACTGAGGCCCCACCAAAGGTCAGTAGACCCCCCCCCCAAAAAAACATGAAAAACTCAACTTTAAACTTTATATGTACTTGAAATAATGAAAATAGGTCAGTATTTAATAATTTTAAAAAAAAAGTGTAATATTTAGTATTTCTATGATCGAATACTAGATATTTATATTGTTAAATACATTTATTGATAGAAAAAATTCAAATCAATAACTGAGTTTTTATAAAATGCTCCTCATTCAACAATTAAATATACTATGATTCAACGAATGATGAATAATGGTATAGTTTTCATATTTTTAAACTATGTGAACTACTGTGAAATAAATGAAAGCCAATATGTAAATCAATATGAATAATTAAAGAGAAAATATTTCTTGGAAATTATTTCATTATTAATGTAATTTCAGTGATTTTTTAATTAGTAGTAAAACTGCAAAAAAACAGCAGCTGTGAAACATATGAAATACACGAAACTTGAAGTAAAGACAAACTAAAATGTAAATGATTAATAATAAATAAATCAGTTTGTGTAATTTTACAATAGAAATCAATAAGAGTACAGCAGCCAAGTTTCAGTTAAAAAAAATATACAAATAACTTCTATCCTTGAAAGATACTAACACATTTTTCATATGAATGTTTTCATCTTTCTATATTTTACATTATTGATATTGAAGAAATCAATATATAAAAAGTGTCACATTAAATGTGCTGATATCATTAATCAAATAATAGTATTCAGTAGTTTATAAAGAAAATGTAAATTGTGAAATCAATAAGAAGTCAAAATGAGGGAAAAAATGAAAAAACAAAAAATTAAATTAGATATGGTGAATAGAGAACAGGAATAAAAGTCTGTCTGTGGTGGGCTCAGGTGCTCTTCACTCCTCTCCCGGTGGTCCATGTGTACGCCGTCAGCTCGGCCGGGGTGGGCGACAGTAAGCGGCCCGGCGGCGGCGGAGCGCTCAGCCTGTACTCCTGTCCGGTTTACAAGAAGCCGCGGCGCACCGACCTGAACTTCATCTTCTCGCTGCAGCTGCGCAGCGTCCAGCCGGCTGAACACTGGACGCTGAGGGGGGCCGCGCTGCTCTGTGACTGCAAGTAACCCCACCACCACCAACAACTTATTAGAGGGGGAACTCATCTAAATATCTTATTCATTCAAATCCCGGATGTTATCCAAAATTATTTCACTTTTTCACTTTATTTCACTTTATTTTTTCAAATAATATCATCCAGTGTTCAGAAATTCGGCCCCGTTTACTCGAAAACATTTTCAAGTGAAAATGGAAAACTTTCATTGCACTTTGAGGGTCCGTTTACACGACAAGGGTTCCAAGAGTCACTAAAAATGCAGCTTTTTGAAAACACTCCGACACCATTGCCATAGAAGCGGGGTAAAACACAATTTTTGTTAAACACTGCTACTGCACACCACAGTAGTAGTAAATTGTTCTTGTGTTCCTGTGCGAGGAGATGGACAATAACAACAATGGCAGCCTGCAGAGTGTCATGACTCCCTGTCCATATTCTCCTGGGACTTGGTAGTTCTATAGTATAGCAATCCATCTTGGTCGTCTGTCCATACAAAAGACCAAGTACTTGCCATTGTTAATGTTTAGAGCGTATTGTTCTCTGTACGCATGTGTGGTGTTTTAAAAACAAATAAAAAAACAACAAATAAAAACCAAAGCCACTAGAGAACTCGATTGGTTTCTTAGCATTTCAGCTATTTCTAAGTGAATGGACATCGTTTTCAAAACACTGCCATGTAAACGCAAAAGTTTTCTAGTACAAAAATGCAAAGACAGTACATTTTCACTTGAAACGTTGTCGTGCAAACGGGGCTTTAGTGCATGAAGGGGCTCACTAACAGAATTTGCTAATTCAGGAAGTAGAGTTATGTTTGAAAAGCTCAACGCCACTTGCGATTGGTCAAATCTTTAATGTGAAAAATCATGTTTTATTTTGCTTCCTCAGACTGTTAGCTTCTAATCTTATATATTACCTGTTAGACTGGTATCTTTTTACTTCTATTGACACCCTATGTTATATTTGAACTTGTCTGTCAATAAAGAGCTGAATCACAGATTATAATTCAACATCTTTTTACATTTCCAGTGAATGGATTAATGTGTTAGCGTTGAAATAATCGACTAATAAAGACATCTAAAGCTGTTGCTTTCTTGACTGTATTTAATTAAAGAGCCAACTTCACTTTGGTTACACAAAGGATTCAAGTAAAGTTTATTTCCTCAAAATGACAAACACAAACTACTTTTGTGTGAAAAAAGCCATGCAATCACTCACTAACAAGAGCTAAAATAATAAAATTAAAAAAAAAAAAAAAGCCAGAAAATACCTCAAAAAAACCTGAGTGGAGAGATTTCCACAGTCAGAGTGATTTTCACCATCACACTGCCTGAGTGTTGTGAACCTGTAAAACAGACTAATTTAAGAAAAAAGACAAAACTAGATTTCTGTGTGTTAAATTTGACATTTCTGGACCATATGTAACAAAGAATTGTGAAGATGTTGAGGATTTAGTGCCCTGAGCTAAACTTTCTGTTTGAGGGCCATCTTCCCTTTCTTCTCCACAAATTCTGTTAAACAATACCATCACACACACATTTCAAAAGATATCAGAGTTGATCTAATTTGTTACATATTCTGGTTATCATATTTTATTTTAACCTGCACTGAAGTACTTCCGGCATGTAATGGGTATTATTTATGCACTAAGATTGAAGGCCTTTTCTCTGGTTGTGTGCCTGAATGTAATTCTTGTTTCGTAATTTTTTTTTCTCACACTGATCATAAACACAAAACAGAAAAACTTCAATCTTGCTGTCACATTACTGAAAAACTCACAAAGCTGTGCAATAATTATGGGCGGTGTACACAATTCCCACAATTCACTCGAATTCTCTTCATTCTTCTGACCAATCAGTGACATTTGAAGCTCCAGGTGGGTTGAAGAACTGCAAAGCTGCTTTCTCTTTCCATCCTGCTCATCAAGCCCACAGTTAGCTTTAGCATAAGCCTCATCGGGTGTTATTTCCGGTGGAAAACGGCTATATTCAATTTATATTATTTCCCAAAATTCCTGCTTACAGGGGTTGAGATGTCGCACCTCATTGACCCTGAACTTCCTCAGTCCTTCTGATGTGTCCCACTATTACTTGTATTAGCCAACTACTAGCGTTAGCCTGCATTCACAGCAATGTGAGCTTTATTAAGACGGGACACACTGAGACAGAACTTTAAAAGAAACCCAGCTGGAACTTTCCCGTGAAGTTTGTTAGTTTTTGTCTGCATTAACTTGTAAAGTAACTTCAACTAGAAAACACAAACTGAAGATGTTCGTGGGTTTCCTTCTTATCGGGGTCCTTCAATGTGACGGTCATGGATCCGTGCTTGATCGTTAGCTTGTCTCAGACAGTTTCCTCCAAACACAAAGTCCATTTCGATCGCCCAATCTTCAGCCACTTCTCTGACATAAACCCTTTTGTTATTTCACCTTTCTTCTTTTTCCCAGCATTTTTACAGAAACCAAACATACTTTAAACCCGTCACACCCAATGCATGCAAACGTGTGAACAGCAGCGGTAAGAGGTGAGAAGCTTTGTAGAGACGTTCTGAACTCTGTTCATCTGTCAGTGTTTATTGAACACAAAACAAGAAAAAAGACTTCACATATAAATATGTGATTGATAAGTGTTCAGGACCGTACGTGTCTGTTAGAAATACGAAGGATCTTAGGAATCTTGAGGTTGTTATCATCTTGATGTTGAGTCAGATTGGATCTTGTCATTGGCTCCACATGGTAGCTCCAACTCGGACCCTTCCTTCCTTCTCTCCTTCGCCCTGTGTGGTCTCAGAAGTCCAAAGAAACCAGCCCAGGTTTCATTTCTCTCTGCTGATTTACGATAACTGCTTCATGTCGTATATCGGCACCTCGGACTCCTCCACCTTGCCCTCGTCGCCGGCTGCCCTGGCGGCGAGCGGGCTGCTCTTGCGGCCCTTCGGAGGAGGTACGGGCATACCTCCCTCGGCGCCACCCTCTGCTCCTTCCTGGCCCTCCGCCACAGTCCTCTCTTTCTTCAGGTTGAGCTTGGCCGGGACACTCTTGGAGATGGTCTCCTTCAGCCTCTCGCCCGACTGCTTCAGCCTCTCGCCGGACTGGCGGATCTTCTCACGTCTCTCGGCCGTCACGATGCGTTCCCCGAACTTGTTGACCTTGGAGCCCAGGTTTTCACGGGTCTTGCTCATGTTCTCCTTGGAGAAGGTGGCCTTGAAGCTCTCGATGCGTGTCAGCCCCGACTTCTTCATGCGACCGGCCGCCGAGGAGTCCGCCTCCTCCACCACCATGTACTCCTCGTCCGACTCTGGAGGGAGCTCAAACTTATCCGGCTCCACATCGGCCCGGGCTCCGGCGCCACTGCTGGACTCTGCTGGCTCGTTTCCTGGTGCGACGGACTTCACCTCCTGGTCACCCTGTGAGAGAACAGAGCGTCAACTGGATAACAGTTTTAAACAACAAATTGTTACCATGTTAACCACTGAACTGATAAGATCTGGTGCAAACTTGTAAAAAGTATGGATACTACTGATGATGCAGAGTCAGGAACTTCTGAAAGTGGGATCAATACAGAGGAAGAAGAATTGAAATAGTACAATGAACTTTGGTCTCTGCAGGTAACCCAACTATCCAGGATGAACCCTGCCTTTCTCAGTTGTTAATTGGCTCCAGTGCCCCTATGCTAGATAATTTCAAATGTCAGAATGTTTTGGACCACATATGGTCACATAGCCTATGGAAGAGTTTAAAAAAATTATTGCGAATTCAAATGGTGGCACGAGCTGTCAAAATGTTGTCTTTGTTCACCATTAAAGAGATATCTGTTTCGTCCTGAGTGTGGACATGAAAAACCATCCTGAATTTATACGATCAAAAACACTTTGAGCTGAAAAAACTTCAAGGCCTTTCCTTTTGATTGAGTCGATAAAGTTTGATTGTGACGTCAGATTTAAACGTGTCTCGAGTCGAATTGTGTCGTGCAGACTTTGGTGCGCAGGCCTTGATCCTCCCTTCCAGAAATAACATGCAGCACCTGTTTCTGCAGCTCAGCGCTCTGCTGCAGGAAGCTAAACATATCAGCGAACAGCGGCGGCGTACCCAGCGAAGCTGGATCACTTTCAGCTTCGGGCTGCATCGTGGCGTGACGTGCCTGCGAGTCCACGGTCGGGTTACACTCGGCACAAAACCGAGCAGAAATGTAGAGACTGACTCGGATCTTTGCAGACGTAACTCGCTCAGACAGGGTTTGACCCTGATCGGATGCACCCTCATGCTGTAACATATAAACCCGTACAACCTGCAGACTTGAAGCAAGCCACAAGCAGGGTGAATCCAACTGAAGACCGCGATTTCAAACCCTCTTGATTCTGTTCTAGCAAGCAAAACCTAAGTTTAGCATTGCTGCTTTTTTCGTGAACTATATTGATGTCATTTGCAAGACCGGAAACAGCATCATGTAAACCTTCTGTAATCTTTAAAGTACCTAGAAAAAGATTCTGAACCGATCAATCCAACAAGAACTCGATAGCAGTTTCTGGGTCAATCCAAACCTGCTAGCTAACTAGCGTGTGGCATGCTAATAGCAGCGTCAGGATCCTTGAGTACATGCATCATCGGCACTTTATGACAGACCAAAGACCGGCTGACATTTTCACAGCTTTAACAGATTACGTAATGTCGTAACTGAGCGACTCCGCAGAAGCAGCAGCATGTAGCAGGGTATGCTAACAAGTTGAAGCCAGGCAAAGGTCAAGTCTCACACTTTAACATGTTTTATCTGAACACACATCTCCGACACTGAGATCTTACGGTTTTTGTTCGTGAGAGAAGTTATTTTATGGTGTTATATGTTCAAAGACAAGAAGTGTTTCACAAAGTAGGAAAAGGTGTAAGAACGGAAAGACAAAAAGTGATTAGAAACAACACAAGTACAGATATTTATATAGAGCGACATGACAAGGTCAGTCTTCAGCTGTTTATAGATCTGCTTTGAGTCATCAACATAGAAATGAGGGCAGCTTGTTCCACAAAACTACATGAACCTGGTGAGTAAATAGCCCACTCCAATATGCTGATTCACATCCTTTATGGAGAATTGAGGGGCACAAAATCATAATCTGGCTTCTGTGTTTCGTTTTTTTTTTAATACAAATTTTCTACACAGAAATATGTCCTGATTTAGCACATGTGCACTTGAGAGTCTACAGCGTATATGAGCACATAGAAATAATACATATAAATGAATGTAACTCCTCATTCCAGTGCATTTCAGAACATTTCTAAGGGTAGATAAAAATCTAATTAACAGCTTTTCTAGAGGTATGAAGATGATAACTTAAGTCGTTATTAGAGTGTCTTGACTCCTGGGTTTTTATATAAATGCTTTTCACAGCAGTGAAAAATTGTCAATAGTGTTCGGCTCATTACTGTCAACATCTTTTCCACGGATTTAAAAAAACTAGAAAAGGGTGTGTTAATTCTGAATTTCGAATGCCTTTGCTCATGCGCAATACAAAAATTGCTTGGCTGATGCATTAGAAAATGACTGTCAGAATAGAGAGTAACCAGTGAACAGTACAGACTAAAGTGGGGATAAATGTACAAATTGTGATGTAGTTGCTTGCAAATAAATGCTGCAGCTGGTTGAATTCTGAATTTTGCTTCATGACTCAGGTGTGTGGTGAGGAGATTTAATGATGTTTGAGTCATTCCTGAAACTCTTTAGTTTATTGAAACAGTCTCAAAGAAATGAAGAGTCAGTGGCCTGACGAGACGACTCCCATTTCCTGCGTCGAAGCCTGACATCACAGCAGGTAGCAGAACAAATTCTAACCCGCGTCCAGGAGAATTTCCTTGGCTAATCCAAGGGGAAAGAGAGCTTGGAAGGGAGAGAGCAGACAGCTATATTAGGAGATGGTGGAGGTTCAGACTCAGAATAACCTGGTCTGTCAGCGCTCAGCTGGCTCAGTCACTTACAGTACAGCAGCAGCACAGCCAACGCAACACACTTCTATCACTTTTATTAGTGAGGTATAGAACAGAAATCGCTGCACCAACGAAACATGTTTTCATTCTGGTTGGCTCGATGCATTTATAAAGGCAGACACATTATAAAAGCCTCTTTTTTTTTTTTAAAGTTCGACAATGAGACATCTACAGTTTTTTTTCATTCTCCACCTTCTGCGTCAAATGCAGAGAAACTTTTAAAGTTACTTGAATTATTACTGCAAATAAATTGCAGTGTGCCTGCAATCGCGGCTACTTTGGATTCAGGATTATGTTAATGCTGCCAACAGTGGGATATCATTTATGTTGCTGTCATAAAGCATGAGTTAGTTCAGGATTAATGACGTACTCCTCAAGTAAACTACAGTTTAGTGGAATGATAAACTTCAACACATCAGACAACGATAATGCCAAAGGTAACACATCGCTTGGTGAGTTTTTTATTGTAGATTAAGGCTCCCGTTTACATACAATTGGGCATTTTATTGTGTCTAGAGTGTCACTTTCCATGACAATGGCTCCCAAGGTGGAACTTTTTAAAAACATTCCGACTTTATCTCTGTGTAAACGGGTAAAAATGCAATTCTTTTTGAATGGCCGCAGTAAATAATTCTTCTGCACATGCGCAAGTAGATAGACAATAACAACAATGGCGGCCTCCAGAGTGTCACGACTCCTCGTCTTATTTCCAGACTTTTGGTAGTTTTATAGTTGAGTGTCACCGTAATAACAATCCAACTTTGTTGTTTGTCTGCACGAACGTCCATGTGCTCGCCATTTATAGGGTGCACAGAGAACAGCGCCAACTGGTGGCCTGGCATGCATTGTTTTCAGCGTTTCAGTGTAAACACAAATCATTTTCAAAACGGTGAAGTGTAAACGCAAAATTTTTCTAACACAAACATGCGCAAACGATGCGTTTCACGTGAAACGTGGTTGTGTGGGTTAATTTAAAAACTTATTCACCCATGAACTTCAGCCGGAGTTTATTCAGATAGTGGTTGGAAGATGCTCTATAATCCGGATGTTAGCACTTCTTGGAAACAATGGATTTATTCACCAAGGACAGCTGGTAAAAGCGGGAACAACTTCAGCTTTAATATGGTTTTCCTTCTCCAGACAGATGAAGCTAACACAGGCTGATGCTCAAGCTATGAGCGAGCAGGGGCTCAGCCACCTTGGTTCACCTTATACAAAAGTACAAATAAGAAGCTACTACATTACTGTTGAACACAGTAACTGTAAGTGAGTTACTCATTTGCTTACCAGTTACAAGCAGTCAAAAGTAGTTTAAGAGACCAGCTCTTTACAAACAAAAGGCTAAGCTGTTTTCACACACAACAAAAACGACAAGCCCATATCGAGTTTCTCCACATCTTCTGTGGATTAAAGGACTCAACTGAAACGACTTTTTCTTTCTGGGTGAAAGTTTCTGCTCAACTGGCTTTAGCCATGTGGTACATTCTTTCAACATGTTGACGTTGATCAAGGCTAAAATAACCAGGTCACCATCGTGTTGGCAGCTGCCAAGTGTGAAGGCCAAAGAAGTAAAATGAAGCTGCATGTGTGTGTGTGTGTGTTACTATTTCAACCCTCCTAACCAACATTTGTTGTCTAATACTAACGTTGAAAGAATGTGAAACAACAAAACTAGGTGGTTGTCGTCTCTTCAAGTCAGACTTAAAACTCAATAAGTGTGATAAGAGAGCTGCAGAAGTCAGTCTTAATACCAAATATTCGAGTATCTATAATCTTAATTAGTTTAACTCCACAAGAAATTAGACCATGCACAGAATTAGTTCATACTGTGGTAAACCATAGTACATACCATAGTATACTATAGTAGTACCATGATACGTCAGTACAGAAAAGGTTTTTAAACAGTGTGTCAGGTTTCCCCATTAACAGTGCTGTGATATTTCTGATTGTACAATCATATCTTAGTCAAAACTATATTGGTCTTGATGGTAACATAATCTATAGTAAAGTAGTTTAATATTACCATAGTATCTTTTGAAGTACCATACTGTATGCGTTGGTACTTCTGACATCATTGTCGTGTTTATAACGGTATTTAAGGTGCATGATATTTGGTAAACATGCGGTAATGATATGATGTGGCGTGAATCGTAAGTCATTAAGTTTTTGGTTTAGATGCTTTGAATTTAGTTTTTTCAAATAACAGTGCTCTTTCTCTTTTCCCTAATTTAAACCAGCTGTAACTGGGCCTAGTATTTTCTTTTTCTTTGCATTTTCTATCACATGTGCATCTGCAGTTTCCACCAGCAGCATTTCCGAAGAGAAGTTTGCTGACTTTACAGTTTTTGATAATTTGTCCTTTCTTTATGTGCTTCTAAGTGTTCCTGACTTTTGCCATGTGCTCTAGATATTATTTAAAAATATATATATTTTTTAAATAATTTTATCTCATAATTCTTGGGACTTATTTGCAGTTTTTATTATACCATGTTCAAACATGGTCAGAAACATTTATTCAATTATATATATATTTTTTAAAGCCACCAAGGCTATGTAGTGTCTTCCGAAAGATTTCCTTTTTTGTGGAAAGCCTAATGTTTTGGTCCAATAACAGCCCAACTTTGTCAAAGTCTTTGCAGATCTTACACATCAAAATGCAAAACTTCTAATCTGTGTTTGTGTATGATTTAGAGTGTTTCTTAAACAGTAAAATTTTACCTGGACGGCGGGAGCATCACGCAGACTATTTCAAACCTCGACCAACTCCATGAACCAGCCTTGTCCATCTTTTGTAGCCATCAAATCAGACTTCATACTCTTGGTCGGCTAAATGGTTTTAGGATTTGAGCTTCTCTTGGGTTTGCAGGTTCATTTGATTTGCCTTTTTAAGATCAGGTGTGAGGATTCTCTGATGCATTCCTATTCAGGTCTGCAACTGAGGAGCACTCAGCGCATGCTTGGTCCAGGATGGTTAATCATGGAATTATTGAACTTTATAAAGGTTTCTTATGCACAAAACAGGTCCTGAAAGATGCATACGCCACTTCCCATGCAAAGTTTGTGGTATAGAAAAATAAAATTTGCAGGGGGATGTGCTTACTGGTCAACTTTGGACCTTTTGCACACACATTTTAAAGACGGGAGAAACTGGCGGTGCAGATGGTGAGGTGGATCATTTGTGTAGTTGGGTGCTGCCTGGCCCATGATGTCACTCTCCTCCGGCCTCCACCTTCAGATCAGACTCTTCTTCTCCACCTCTGCAGTCACTGATCTCCCTGTGGCTCTCACACTATTTACAGCGGTGACGACATGCTGCCGATCACTTGTTTTTTCTTTTATTAGTGATTCCACGATTGTGACGCAACATTAGATCATTTTCCTGACTTCCACCTCCTCCATGATGATTTCGCTCCTCACCGTAAAATTCCTTTTCCTCGTCTTTTCTAGCAGGATTTAGCGTCAAATGCCATCGATCAGCAGGTTTATTGAGATGCAAAAATGTTGACGAGGCACTTTGCATTGACCATTTATGGTAGAAAGTGGGCGTGTTGAGGGCGGGATCTGAACTGCGCGAACCATACAGGTGGACTGGGATCTATAAAAGGAAAGTGCGTGCAGAAAAGTACGCATGGTCTTAAAGATCCAAATTCTTTTGGCGCTCGCCATTTTCAGGTTTTGGGCGCACGTACATTTTTAGTAGGAATCATACACAACATAGCAGTACACTGCTCCTCTCTTCTCATATTTCAACAAGTCAGAGAACCAATCACTAATTTATTGCCTCAATTCCAAGAAATGTTCTTTCAGTTATACTTCTACAGTCTTCTGGTCTTAAGTGGCCTGACCCTGATACAAGATGACGATACCGCCAAAGGATTCATTTTCAAATTCTTTCAGCATAGTGAACTTACCTGATAAATGACGACTCTGAACTTGTTCTTGGCGAGGAGGTCCCCCTGGGTGGCCTCCACCTTCTTGACCCTGACGTTCTGGTTCTCCACTCGCACCCTGACATCCTTGATGTGGCGGCTGACCTTGCGCGTCTTCTCCAGCAGCCGGTCGACGGTGGAACTGGTGTTGGCGTGGTCGCTGGTCAGCTTGACGATATCCCCCTGGATGTTTTTCACCGTGCTCTCCAGCTCCAGCTGTCGCTCCTCCATGCGCTGCTGCGTGGCCTGGACGGTGTCCATGAGGCCCGCCACGCGGTCCAGCAGAGCCATGATGCCGCCTGCGTCGTCTCCGCCGCCCGCCGACATGCCGTGTTTATCTGTCATACTTTTGCTGGCCGGTTTCGCGTCTCAGTTGCGTGGTTGTGTTGTCGATCGACTGCTTTAACACGGCGATCCCAACGTCAAAGGGAACAAGGGGACGAGGATGAGGATGAGGAGGGCGGTCGAAGAGGAGACACCAAATCCTGAAAGATCTGCTTCAGTTGAAGGTGAAATCTTGAAAATTTCAAGGAAAATTCAAGGTCAAGGGTAAAAATACGAAAAGAAAAAGAAGTGAGACATTTAGGAGATTTGCAGAAAGAGGACGGGGTCTGAAAAGTAGAAGGAGAAAGGAGGACAGAAGGACCGGACCAACCCTACGACTGGAGGTTGACCCTGACACTGTTGAGATCAACTGATAGACTCCTCCCTGCTGGGCGACGGAGGGAGGGATGACAGGAGTCAAAACTGGGGAGGTATGGAGGGGGGAAGGGGAGGCTAAATAGAGACGGGGCTACATGAAGATGGGAGCTTTGAGAGCAAGGCTCATCAATAATCTTCAACAATATGAAGGTGAATTTTTAAACCATGATCAGACAGTAAAGGAACTCAAGCGGGGCTTTCAGTCAAACCGATCTTTTTCTGACGGGGGTTTAACAGGTCAACTTTGATCCCCGAAGGTCCTGAGAAACACTGAAGTTCCCACAGATAAGAGGATTTTAACGTGGAAATGGATACCACAGGCAGTTAACGAGCAAGTTGGATAAAGAGTGACATGCACACCCCAGCATCTCTCTGTGTTCTGCGCTGCTAAAAATACAGTGACGGTAAAGTGACTCCCTGGGCTTCTTTGGGAGACGAGTGTATTAAAAGGAATGGAAACCCCCTCCCATCTAGTCCTCCATCCTCCATCTATCAACCATCACCTTTTCACTTGTTCTGTCCTAATCCCTCCCTCCAGGTTTAGACTCTTCTGGCCTCCGAATGAACGGGTTGGTTTCCAAAAAGCTTTCTCAAACTCGGAACACTTGTCGTCCCCGTCATCTTTGTTGGTCACTGGAGCCAAGTGGTCCAAGTTTGGGGGACGGGGTGGAGTCTGGAGCAGGAGGTGCAAACTGCACAGCCGACCAAGTTTAAATCAAAGCAAACAGGCCTAAAGATCAACCTAATACCTTTTATTTAAACTCATAATGTGCTATGCTATTAAAGGATTTGGTTTAAAATAAGAGAAATGAGGGATTACAGTCGGGAGTCATCGCATCAGTTACTGGATGTTCGCTGACGTTACATCAATTAGTGGGAGGAAGATGCTCTATAATCTGGGCGTTAACATTTTGAAAGAAACAGATTTCGTAAGTATTAATGGCAGAGAAGAAACTATGAAAAAACTATGAACTTTCAAACATGCTAATGCTAATCACAGCTCTTAGAAATATAGGTTATTGCCAATTTTACAGCGAAGCCCCTTAAATGTTTTGTCGTGTTTCCTCCAGTAAACAGGAACTCAGTGAAATGGTCTAAGAGCGTTAGATAACAGGCTTGGATAACGCCAATGCTAATAGTGAACACAACCGAGAGACAGCGGCTCTGCAACTCGACAACTATTTCCGCGTAATTCTTTCATTTTGATCCATTTTGAACACAACTACCCAAAATCAAAGTGACTGCTAATAATTCCAAATGCTTCAATGGCAACACTGCACAACCCCCATACACACATATCTATTAAAAACATCTCCAAATGATCATTGCAACGTTTCCAAAACCGGTTTAACAGGTTGAGTAAAAGGATTATCAGTGGCTTTGAATAGTACCGGCCTGGTTGGACGGCTGAAGGAAGGAAGGAAGGAAGGAAGGAAGAAGGTGTGAGGACGTGGAGAGAATGAGTGGAGGTGAGAATGGAGGGATGGAGTCAGATGAAGAGAAGAGGGGACTCCCCACCATCTAAACCCCTCCACCAGCTGCTGCCTATAATTATCCTGCCGTCACCGCTATATTTATCCCCACCTCGGCTTCAGCAGCCACTTTTCACCTTCCTTCACTCCGGCGGGTGGCTGGAGTCCAGAACTTCACACGCTCATGTCAGGTTCACTTTCCTTGTAATGAAAGTAGTGTTTTACTGTATAGAATACTATAGTACTGTTAAAAATACCATGATACACAGTGTTACACTGTCAAACATGTTGCAAGATGCATATTGAAAAAGACTGACTGAACTGAACTCTGATTTGCACTTGGCATTACTCTGCAAGTTCAAAATGACTGCAGTTTAAGCATGCAACAAATGGAAGATTATTCACAAGCGCACAATAATAAAAAGAAATCCAGATTATTTCTATCCAAGAGGACACTGACAAGTGAAAATTGACCAAAAGCAATAATGTCAATGTCTTTTTTTTCCAAAATACTCACTTTTTCCATGTAAATTGAAAGTTGAGAAGTAAATGTTTCCCATTTTACAGATCATTTTAAAACTCAGTACAACTAAATACCTCAACGATTTATTCAGAATTAAAGTGATTTGAGATCAGACCTGGAGACATGATCCTTTGAGGGCTGAGCTCTCTGAACATTATTGCCTCTAGTGACCTCTGGCGACTTGCTGAGGAACTCCAATGTCTCTCCACTCACTGATGCTGTTCTCTGGACTCTTGCTTCATGGTTCTGTAATTTCTCATCTGGTGTGGTGTGAATTAAAGTTTACCCACAGCTGCAGCTCCGTAGATTATATTGCGTTGCTCCTCAAAAGAAAATGTTGTATCTGCAAAAACTTATGAGAAGCTTAATTAGTCTGGTGGAGTTACTCAGTGATGAAATACCTGCAAACACAAAGAGGCATTCCAGTGGGCACTGGCTGTACAGGCTCATTTTCTCAACAGAAACACGTCAGCATGTCTGAAGCTTGGCCTCCCATTCTCCCATTCTCCATCTAGATCATGATCATGACCTGTCCAGTGTGTACTCTAACGAGAAAGAGCCTCTCATGGGCTTCAAACGTTGACCCTGAAGGCCAAAGCACATCGAATCTGAAGCCAGCGTGAGAGAAAACATGAAGCCACACAAGGACACGGTGGTTCAAACATCATAATTTAATTCTAGTTCATCTACAGCACAGTCTAAACAACAACTTCACTGGTTCATGCATTATGCAACATCTACAGTAAAACCTGCCGGATCCCTTCAGGCGCCGCTCGGACGAAAAGTTACCGAGAAAGAAAACCCCTCAACCTGATCCGATTGTCGCGACGTGTGAAGGGACCTCGGCCTCAGCTTATCGATCTACTCCTTCTACCACGAGAAAACATCCAACACGGACAATTCGTACCATCGTCACAAATTAGACTTTTTAAAAAAAAAAAAAAAAAAAAAGAAGAAAGAACCGCACAAAGTCATTTAAATTATCAGTTTGTCAAAAAACACACACAAAACCCCCATTGGAGTCCATTTCCGGAATGGCGTCATCTGAAAATTAGGCAATAAAATAATTTTAACAACATCCTGTACATGTTAGTTTGTACCATTATTATTCTTTCAAGCAGTAGAAAAAACAGCATTTTGGTTCTTGGGGTGCGTCCCACCATAACAAATACAAAACATTTCAAATAAACTAGCTTAATGTCATCGACCCTGTGAGACGCGACAAAAATAACAAAACCAGCGGAGAGCCAACATAACAACACAAAAGAGGAATTCAGTGGTCCCTGATAATCCTGTAGTCCCAGTGCAAAGCGCCCCCTGGACAATTAAGGCGTTATGACACATTTGTGGCAGTTAATCAAACACGTGAAAGAAAAGAGGAGAAAACGCTTCATGTTCAACCTTCAAAACGGTCATAAAAACCAAACAAATGTCTAGAAAAGTCCCGAAATGTAAAAGTTATCTGAATCTCATGAAGTAGTTAAATTCCTGCACGTGACACTGCTGAATACTTTCAGCTGCATTTTAAATACCGCAGCATGGAGCGCCGAAGGTAGTCCATAGTGTGTAATAGTCTCAGTCAAAGAGGAATCTACGGAACGCGCTGACCAACTTGCCACAACCAGATCAGCCTGGTAATACCACTTTGTACCACAAGATGGTGGAGTGAGTCACTCTAAGAATAAAAGAAGATGTGACAACAAGAATTTCGAAGTCTTTTGGTAAAAACTAATAAAAAATGCTGAAAAACAATGACTCACTGCTGCCACCCAGTGTGCAAATATGACATAACCTGAACCATGTGTACTGTACCTTTAACATCCACTATTTGACTTTAAAGTTAAGTGGCTTAGATTCAACAACTTAGCTTCAATTAAAAGATATATTTATCAAAATACAGACATAAAAAAACAAAGAAAAAACCCAACAGGATGTTATTTTTGCTCAGAATTCACAACAGATTTCATATAAGAAGTTTCATCTACTTTATCAAGAATTTAATGATATTTATTCACATTTTCTTACATCTGTTAACTGGAATACCATTAAATTTTCACAATTTGCTGAAAAAAATAACCCTGAATAACTTTAACTGACTAAACTAACCATCAAGCAAGATTTTTCTGTCCCATCTACTTTTTTTTTAACCTATAATGTTAAGAAAATATTAAAAACTCATGATTTTATAGGTATTTAAATGCCCACAGGAAGTATTCAGCAGCATTATCATCGTTTCAAATGGCTAGAAATGCGACGTGTGATGGAAAACTAAAGAAAAAGCATAGAAGCTGATAAAACTGCCAGCGTGCGTCCCACAGGATGAACACAAAAAGACACAATCTGAGTTTTCCCACTTGTGGACGGTCCAGAGTGACGATACAATCAGATAAATAAGGTTTTCGTCTGTTGTCAGAGGATCCACAGTGTTTCAGAGTCTGAGAGGACGGGCAGCAGCGCGACAAACCGGACCCCTGGAAAACAAAAAAGGCGTCTGCACCGAAGGCGTATAAACAAGAGGGTGGAGGGGAAAGAAGCAGAATAATAAGGCCCCTTAAGAAGAAATCCAAAAACAAATAGCTTAAGGAAAAAAAAAAGAAAAAAGAAAAGGGCAGGAAAACCAAGAGGCACCAAAAAGTGGAGATATAAAAACCGCAGTCTGTTCGTGTGGTACGAAAAATCGGACTTGGTTGGATTTTTATAAAAACATGAGAAAACGAGGGTGAGAGCAGCTACATCATCCTGGAGGACGTTCCTGACGGGAAGTGGCCGAGGTGCTGCTTCTGTCTGCGGCCGCGCTTCGTTTTGTTGCATCTCCTGCAGGACGAAAGCAAAACTGCACGTTAACGGCCAATGTGATCAAATACAATTATTTCTATAGATGGACTGTAACTGTTAAAATCTACAGCAGCAACTCCTCTGCGCTGAAAGAGTGTGTGTGTGACTAAAGTAACTTTCCTTCTGTCCTGTGTGCATTTCCTTGAACGTGTGAAGTAGAGAGTAGCCAGGGATCAGAGCAGACTAAAGTGTGTTGTAAGAAATCTAAAGTGACGATAAATGTATAGTTTCAGCTGCAGTTAGTGGGAAATAAATGCAGCAGTGCCTCAAATACAGAATTTTGAAGGATATCTAAAGCCCACTGTCCTTCACTCACTAATGAATAATACTTTTAGGCAGAAGAAGGAACAATCGAAACCAACGAGACCGTCTGACCTTCGGTCTATGTGTACGGTGCTGCCAGTATATACGTGTGTGTGTGTGTTGTGGAGGCAGACGTGGTTGCATGCGGCTGTGAGCACCTACCTGGTGAAGCACATGACGACGGCCACGATGACGGCGATCTGCACGGCTCCGATGATGGCGGCGATGAGGACGTAGTGCAGCTTCTGACCGCTGGGCACCACGTACAGGATGTTAAAGTCCAGCAGCTGGTCGCACTGAGGACCGCCGTAAGCCGCCTCACACCTGGCGCACACACACACACACACACACACACACACACACACACACACACACACACACACACACACACACACACACACACACACACACACACACACACACACACACACACACACACACACACACACACACACACACACACACATACACACACACACACACACACACACACACACTTAGCACTCCAGATTCCCCAAGAGGCATTGTTGCTGATTTCAAAGGATCATCACCAACATAGTTTGACACTAATAAACATCACAGAACGTCTGTGGACTCTTACCTGCAGGTGGGCAGGTTGTGTCTCATCTCACACTGGCCGTGTTCACAGAACTGGGAATAGTCCTCAGGGCAGGGGGCGGGGCTATCAGCAAAGCCCTCCCCCTCACCAGGTTTAGACACGGCTGGAAGCAGAAAAAAAAAGATGGTTTTATGGTTGGCTGAGAGAGAGAGAGAGAGAGAGAGAGAGAGAGAGAGAGAGAGAGAGAGAGAGAGAGAGAGAGACGCCTCACCGTAAATGTCTGGTTTGTTCTTCATGCTGTCGTCCTTCCTGCTTTTGTCTGGAAGCACAGACGAAATGTGTTTGTTCACTTTGTTTTAAAAAGAGGATTGTTGGACCTTCAGCATCATCACATTTGTCTACATGTTGAAAAATCAACCAAACTAATTCAGTCCAAGACACAGTTCAGAATAAACCTCAAGCCCAGTCTGAAAACACACAGAAAATCATCTCCGGTTCAATTCGATATGAGCTGAAATATGTGCAAAACTGTAAAGTGAAGCATTAAATTAGTCCCCACCCAAAAAAAGAAGCTAAAATCCAGTGAAACCCAGTTTGAAAAATCGTATAAAAACTAGTTGATAAACAGGCAAAGTCTGAATTGTGTCCAAAAGTTTGAAATTACTCCACTTCAACACCAAACAAAACCCAGTCTGTACCGCAGCCCAAAAGCTGAAGACCACTCCAGTCCACTTCACTTTGAAAACCGGCTGAAAATCAAACTTCTAAAGTCCGTCTGAAGCGAGTCTGTGAAGCACACGACATTCAAACCAACTGCTACCAATAAGTACTCTCATGTGTACCAGGGATTTTTATTTTTTTTGTCTGCGCTTCTCCTTTGAAATGAAAAGTGTGGACTCCTGTCGACCCTGACGAAGAGACGGCTTTGTGAATAAATTAGAACAGAATCCAGAGAATGTGGAGAAGCAGAGGATGGAACAAACATGGAGGAGATGATAAAACGGAGAGCCGGAGGTCGTCGTGTTAAAATGCGACCAGCTGGAGGTTCAGCCAGCCGTGTTAATCCAACACCCCCTCCGTGTGTGTGAGGCCTTTAAAAGGTTGTTTCGGGGTTACAGTCGGGGATTGAATCCGCCACCGAGGGTCCTCACAACGCCACAGAAACAGGCGTGTGCTCAGATTGGGGTCACGTCGTCATTCAATATGGATGAACTGAAAAAACCTTCTTCTACCTCTTCCCCTCCACACTCTTCTGTCTTTACCTCCTCCTGCTTTATGCTCCACATCTCCACCCCCCCCCCCCCCACCCCCCCAGTCCGGTTACCTTGGCATCGCCCCACGTGTTTGATGTCGATCTTGAGCTGCTTGAGGCAGGACGCCTCCCGGACGTGGCACGGCGTGTCGTAGGTGACGCCGTCACTCCCGCACACCGGGTTGTCGTTGTGACCGTTACACACGATGTTGCACATGCAGCTGGACACACACACAAAAAAACAAACAAAACAACAGTCACCACGCACATAACTAACAACATCCTGCATGTGTGCCGACGTGTGACGTCGTCGATATCAAGGACATGCTTGTTGAAGACAGATTTGACATTGATGACTTAAGACTGTGTTTTGATACGCAGCTGAGGCTCTGTGACGTTTCCATGGTAACACAAAACTGAACAGTAAGAAAACAAAAACAAAAAAAAACAAACCATCTCTGGACACAAAGTGAAAAGACGTCCAAAGGACTGCTGAGACACAGAGAAACTCACAGCATGTCCTCAGAGTCTTCGTCGCACTCGGCTCCAAACTTGCAGTTTCCACATTTGGAGGTTTTCTTTCCGCGACCGGAGCCTTCATCATCTGTAGAAAGCATCAGTCGGAACGTCAGCCAGAACATCCTCAACATGTCAATAAATAACACATATATATATGACAACCCGGGGGCGACACAGATTTTATTTTGAAGGGTTAATATACTACAACAACACTAATCACTCTGACATCAATAATATACTTTGTTACTAAATGCAGCAGTGTTGCAGAAAATACTGTTCTATGAATTCCTGCAGTACACTGTGACGTCCACCGACATCATGGGACATTATCATAATCTATAACCCAGATGTCCGCAACTTTACAGTCACATGCAGGGACTGGTATGAGATACTCTCTGGCCTATGAATGTGCCATTATCACCAGCAAGATTAAGAAAAAAAGTTACTCTTCAGTACAATGCAGGATCTAAATAATTGGGCTGTGAGCTCAAGGTGGAAAAATTATGTGTTCAATAATAAACAGGAAAATTTACTTGTCCAGCGCACCTGAGAAAAGTTTGTTTCGGTTACCGGGATACTGATTATACTGGTGCCTCAGACAACATGGATGAATAAACACCTTCTATGTTAAGAAGCGTACCTACCTCCGTCTCCTGATCCTGAACCAGCGTCTGGAAACCAAAGGGAGAGGTTCATGTGTCAGCAGGACTGAGGCTGAAACCGTTCCGTTTACTGTGCGTTTCATTTCACTGATCGCTGCCTTTGCGTATCTCGACCCTAAGAAGCAGCAACTGAACCACTTGTGTGTGAATGAGTTACCGTGGTAACAGGGTCCCTCGGACGCGAGGCTGATGGCTCTCTGCTTCTTGCAGGCGGCTCTTCTCAGGAAACACTCATTCTGGTACGTGTCTCCATTTGACCCACACACGGGGATATACTTCTTATGGCACTGAAAGGCAGCAAACACCAACGAGACATTAATAATGGTGGCAGGGAAAATGACACACAAAAAAAGACCTAACAAGTCAACCACACAGGCACTAAAGTGTCTCCAAAGACCAAGATAATCACAAGAGGACACAAGTGCAACATTCACAATATGACATACACACAATAACACCAAACAATCACAAAAGGGAAGAACACATCAACAAAAACACACGACCAGAACACACTACACAGTCAAAAAAACAATAAACAACTAGACAAATAAACAAAAACTCACAGAAACAGAAAATATCCACAAATAGGCACAAACAGATCCGACAGATCACACATTTTAAAGGAAAATCTAAAAACAACCATAGAAAGACAACAAAAATACAAAACAATTACAAACAGACAAAAAGTTAATAACCCACCACACACACACACACACACACACACACACACACACACACACACACACACACACACACACACACACACACACACACACACACACACACACACACACACACACACACACACACACACACACACACACACACACACACACACATAATAACAACGATGAAAAGGAACAATCAAACACAAAACGCCCACAAAGGGCAGAAAATAACTGCAAAAGACAAAATACTGACAAAAAGACTCCAAACAACAGACTTAAGTCAAAACAACCAAAACACAAAAAGAACAAGAAAGAACAAACACTTAAGGTGTGTGTGTGTGTGTGTGTGTGTGTCTGTGTGTGACTCACATGAAACTGGCAGACACACTTGATATCGGCTCCGTTCTCTCGGCAGGTTCCTCCAAAGCGACACGTCCCGGCATCGCACACGCGCAGGTCGCTCTTCTTTTCCGACAGATCTGAAAACAAACACGAAAAACAAAAACAAATTCATTTCTGAGGTCCGTTTTGTTTTCATTAAATCCGCCCGTTTGAAGCTTCGACTGCTCTTATAGAGACTAACAAGCAAGCTAGCATGCTAAAAACTATAATGAAGCACATTTATTTCTTTTCTTTTTACAATTTTAGATCATTTAAGATACTTTTAAGATGGATTCACTCAAAAAAAACAACAATTTAGGACAAAAAATCAGGAGCCAGTCGATTGAATTGTCGATTTGGCTGCAATGAATGAATGAAGTCAAGATTACCACACACACACACACACACACACACACACACACACACACACACACACACACACACACACACACACACACACACACACACACACACACACACACACACACACACACACACACACACACACACACACACACACACACACTGTATTATCCAGGGTAGTGATTTCCTGATGGCAGCTGATTGGCCAGCGGCCTGCAGGCCAGCTAATTAGGGTTTGTAATTACAGGGGCCGTGACCCCGCCTCCTCTGTAATTAGTAAATACCTTCGTGTGCTGAGCCAGCCGCATCGACCTGCTGACACACACACACACACACACACACACACACACACACACACACACACACACACACACACACACACACACACCTGGTTGCTATAGTAACTACCAGGCTTGTTTACAGAGCGAGTCCGGTCTGCGGGGACATGGGGGGGGGGGGGAGGCTCTGCGGAGAGCTTCACAAGTAAACCTGACATCAATAAGACGCAACCTGCACGCAGCTGTTTGGCAAGTGTGAGCAGACGCACAAACTAAATACGGACACGAACCTCCAGTCTACTAATGCTCAACCTTCACGCCACAAAACACACAAAGTGACCGCAGAGACACACTGACATGAAACAACAAACGAACGGAGCAATCGCAGAAACTGAACTGATTGCCGAACGTGTGAGTACTTATAAAACTGTTATCGTGCGTCTCTCTTGAAAACCCAAAACACTGACGGTGCTGCGATGCTTCAAGACGAACTGAGCTGAGGCCCTGATTCCACTCAACTGCAGCACGACACTTGGTTTGAGTGGCAGTTGAGTTAATGCTCACAAGTCAGGCCAGAAACGGCACCTAATGAAATAAAAAAATTATTTTTAAGTTATTCTAAGATCACTAAATATTCAAATTAGTACTCTGTATGGGCAAAATTGAGCTACTCATATTCTGTAAGTGAGTAGAATCAGTGTAGAAAACAACCAGAAATTAAACTAAAAATGGCCTTGATGTAAAAATGATGTCAAAATTACCAAAATGCACAAAAAACAAGCAACAGAGACATAAAACGATAACGATGCTTCACAAACGATTCAAGAGTGTCTCGATTGAGAAAACAAACAAACACTTGATACCCATAAAGTGCTTTAAGTTAGTCAGCGTCCAAAATTGAAGAATAAAACTAAAACTATATCAGATCAGTTAGAGCAGAGTACCATCTATGGTCAAGTCATCAGCCAGATAATTATATTTAGAGTAATACATAGTTTATAATTAGAATTTTATTCAACTATTTCTTTTCGACTATTTCTGATGACGGCAAATCTACAAAACACAGGAAAAAAATGACTCTCACATAAAACAAAAAAAACAAAACCCTGTTTAAACGCTGAAACTGTAACTAAGTTAAAGTGTGTCACCGAGATGCGAACTGCTTTTCAGACGCCGATTAAAACTTTGCGACGCCGACGAGTCGGTGAACCGCGAAGACGTCGGCTTCACCCGAGCGATAGAAAGGGAAACGCTGCGTTCGAGACAACGACCGCCACGGCGGCGAGGACGCAGCAGCAGCAGAGTCAGGTCTGATGAAGGCAGCGAGGGACGACGCATTAAATAAAGGATCGTCACAGGAGAGCGACCATCACATTTAGCATAAAAGCAACGGAAACCATGTTCATGTACATCAAGAGTATTTAGAGAGTATCAGTCAGCTCAGACTGAAGTGTGCTGCAGTTAGTGTAACTTTTATTCTTAAAACAAGCTCAGATTTAAGGATCCACACAGACGTCAGGAGCTCAAAAACAAAGTGTGACGACATTTATTGCTTCCTAGAGGTGTGAAGTGTCTCTGCAGCTCGAACTGTATATTCACTGTAACTTTACATCCAGTATCAACGAGGAAGTAAAGCAGCAGAGTCGCAAAAACCTTTCCATATCCAAGTGTTTCTATCTAATCAGTATTTCAAGTATGAAAGGACAATCGGAGCGTGATGAGGTTCACATGTTGGTTGGAATCCCCTTCCAGAGTTGGAAAGTCCTCTCCTGCAGCATTATAAGAAGTGAGCAGAGCAGTGATCTGTGCTGAGGGAGAGTCAGACTCCAAAGGTCAGCGAGCGAAGCCCGTCAACCACGAGCTGAAGCGAAGGAGCACTCTGATCCTCCGAGGACGAGCCGACTCTGCTCACGCTCCGACGACTTCATCATCTCCCTACTTCTGATAGCGCTTCTCCTCGTCCTCGGCGTTCTGCCTCCTCGACACGGAGCGGCCAGGAACACGTTAATATGGAATGTCAGTAGTGTTGTTCCGATACCAATTTTGTGTCCCGATACCGATACCCGGGTGCATAGTATCGGCCGATACCGATACTTGCCGATTCCGATACCTGCCGATACCGATACTTGCCGATACCGATACTTGCCTATACTACAGTGTTAAAAAAAGATATGGCCTGTTTTTCTTCCAATTCTTAAGAACTGCATACTCACTTGGTTGTATAAATAAATTGCTATCATGGCTTCATCTGGCACTGCTTAAACCGTTCTGAAACAGGAAAAAAACACCAACACAGTAAATGTAGGACACCTTTTTTTCTTTCCTACCTGGTATGGGTGGAACTGAAAAAAGAATAAAATCTTCTTAAACCTGAGTTTTAACTCACAAATGGCCAAAAGAAAATAGTGCAATATCCATGTACCGGTAAATACATGTAAAACAGTAGTGCCACCGCAGTTAAATTTAAATTAAAATAACAAATGATGTAGATATGAGGCTTTCCTTGGCATGCACTGAATACGTCACCATACATGGATCAGGGCAGCAGTGGGTGAGAGTCGGGAGAGAGAAAAACAAAGGCGCTGCGTATCGACGAGTTAATAGTTCGTACCTGCCGATACCGATACCAGCTTTTAGTGTGGTATCGGCCCCCTCCCGATACTGGTGTCGGTATCGGCACAACACTAAATGTCAGGAATTATGAAATAATCCCTGGGAGCTGGGGAGTTTCTATTCGTTGTGAATTTGTCATTTCATGCAGGAAATGAGTAAAGTTTGTGGTTTCATGAGGAACGTACATTAAAGAAACCACTGCTGGGGGTGGTGAGCAGACTATCAGAACCAGACTTGTGCAGGAATCAAACTCCAACCCCCCCCCCCAAACAGGATCCGTCCACCCCCGAGACGTCACGACAAACTACTCTTTGTCGGATCAACACCCAGCACGTGTCTCAGAAAACACAAACTCACTTCGGCTTTGTTTCAGCCGACTGCTGCAGAGCGCAGAGAGCGAGAGAGAGAGAGAGCGAGAGAGAGAGAGAGAGAGAGCGAGAGAGCGAGATGAAGGAGGGCAGAGCGGTGCGTCGTCCCAGGAGAACATCTGTGAGCGACGCTGAAGTGAGTTGAAAGGAAAAAGTTCAGAGCCTCTGGAAATAGAAATCAAACACATTTGCGCCTTCAGATCCCCCCAAAAAAAACACAAAGCCACAAAAAACTTATTTTAGCCGCCACATCTGGAGGTTTAGAAGTAGAATGTGAAAAGTTCAGGCGGCGTGGCGCGGCAGCGGGTTAGCACTGCCACCTCACAGCAAGAACACACCAGTTTGATTTCGGATGGCGGTTCGCCTGTGCAGGTTCCATGTTTTACCTGATCTTGAAGTGGAAGTTTCAGTTAAGACGTCTTTTCATATCAGAAGTTTGTTTGAACCGTGATTAGGTCGGCGGCACGGTGCGGCAGTGGTTAAGCACTGCCGCCTCATTGCAAGAATACCAAAGTTTGATTCTTTGTCCGTGTTCTCGCTGCTCTGATCGGATCATTCAATGGTCAAATCGTCACTTCTTTACACGCCAGAGTCTTTATCTTGTCAGATTCAGCATTATTCTGCTTTTATGAGGCTGCGATATCCTCATCGAGGTGGAACAGTGGTTCGCACTGTCGCCTCACATCAGGAATTGAACCGCTGTTTTACTTTTTATCGCTTTCAAAGTTTGGAATAAATCTGTGAAAAGTTGAGGCCGGCAGCACAGTGGAGCAGTGGTTAGCACTGTCATCTTAAAGTTCCAATGTTACGTTTAGAATAATGGTCCTTTCTTTGGACTGCTCGAGTCAGTGGCATGGTGGAGCAGTGGTTAGCACTGTGGCCATACAAGGAGCAGGGCTTGATTCCGGCTTTAAGGTTTCTCTGCGTTCTCCCTTCTCAAAATCCATAAGAGCTGATTAAAAACCGTGACTCTCACCAAAGAGCAACGCACGTGATCAGTGGTTAGCATTGCTGTCTCACATCATGAATGCTCGAGTTCAATTCTGGGCTTTGTGTGTCGTTTGCATCGTCTTCCTGTGTCTCTGGGTTTTTGGAAAATAAAATCCACTCATATCAACATTAGGACAGTGGTTTGCACTGCTATTGTACATCCAGGAGAGCAGGTTTGAATCCGGCTTTATCTTTAGCAGGTAGAGCGGTCAACTCCCAATTGGAAGGTTGCAGGTTCGATTCCCATCTCCACATGCCAAAGTGTGCTTGAGCAAGACACTGAATCCAAAACTGCTCTCATTGGAGTGACAGCGCCTTGCATGGCCACAGCCGTGTGAATGGGTGAGTGTGATGAACGATGTGAAGCGCTTTGGGGCTGCTCATGCAGCTTTAACCTTAATGTCTGGGTTCGATTCCGGCTTTCTTCTTACAGGTTTTAAGGTTGACTCCAGCATTGCAGTCGATTAAATGCCTGATTCTAACCAAAATACATCCCGGGCGTGTAGTGGTGAGCTTGTCGTTTACAGTAAGAAGAAACAGGTTTGATTCCGGGCACTTTGAAAGGTTTGCATGTTCTCCCTGAAGCGACACGCAAACGCCGAACAGAAAGGGTTTGCCAGTGAAAAACCACTGCTTCACCGTGCCAACGACAGGACCAGCGCTCAGCCAAGTGACATCTGTCAGCATATCAACCTCTCTGGAGAACATGTCTGATACACTAATAACGCCTCCGCTTCCTGGTTATTTAAAGGGCCAGTTCACAGAAACGAACAGGAAAAGTTGCCCTGAGGTGGCCAGTGACTGATTCTGCCCCTGAGGCCCACAGCAGTAGTACTCAGAGTAACTCAAAGTAACTCGGAGTAACACAGATGTCACATATGCTGAGCAGCTCCACATATGTTCCTGCACACAATTCCAGCCTCAGCCTCGCCTGCTTCACCTCCCTGTAATTAACCCTTAAAATAGAGCCTGGTTAGAAGTGAGGAGTGGTCATGGGTGTGTACACACACACACACACACACACACACACACACACACACACACACACACACACACACACACACACACACTAGAAACATCTGTTCTTCCCACATCAGGGTCTCACAGGTGTTATCAACTTCCTGTTGCCATGACTGGACGTCAGATCGCCTCCATCCATCTGGATCACGTGGTGCGATACGTGCACGTCCAGGTGACCTTTGACCTGCACGCACCTGCAGCTTCTACACACACACACACAGACCTTTCTCCAGGACACAGGACGAGCTGGAGTGCATCTCACCTGGGCAGTCGGCGGCCTTCCCGGGGCCGCAGTCCGAGCCTCCGCTGCGGGGGAAGGAGCTCCGGGCGGCGGGGAGAGCCAGCAGGAGCAGCAGGCAGGAGAACCGGCACGCTGGAGCCATAATGGAGGAGGGAGGGAGGGAGGGAGGGATGAAGAGGGGGGTCGAGGTACTGGAAGGTCAGATGGATGGTGGGATAATGGAGGAGATTTAAAGGGGGCTGATCTGTGTGTAGAGGATGAAAAGCCAAAAAGAAGACAAAGGAGGAAGAAAAGGGTTTTCCAGGAGTCCTCCTCAGTATGAATCCACCCCGGAGAAGAAGAAAGGAGAAACTGATTCAATGTTGCAGCCAATTAAAATGCGTAAATCCTGCGCTGCTCCATGTGTTTGTTGGTCCACAAACTCCTTCCAGCGGCTCTCAGGAGAAAAGCTCCATGGTGGAGGACCAGGAACAAATAGGCTGGAAAACACGCGGAGAAAGCCGGGAGGAGGGCTGTGAGGACGAAGCCCGGGATAACAAAGCAAAGCGAAGGGCCTGGGGCTTCAGCGCACCGACCCCCCTCCCCACACCTCCACCGCCACCCCCTTAAAGCAGCCTGCTCACAGCCCGGACGGAGCCTCCATCCCCCAGCCCCCGCTGCTCCTGCTCCTGCCCCCGCTGCCAACGAGCTCCCCGACCGGCCGGGAACAACCGCGGAGTGCCGCGGACACGAAGATCCAGGTTAAGAGGTCCGGAGCGGCTTTCTGCTGCAGCCAGGCCGGGGCGGAGCGACTGTGCGCCGGGAAAGGTGGACGGCTGCGGTCCGTCTGTAGGACCAGGACTTTTTATTTTTTGTCCTCCTGCTCCTTCTTCTCTTCTTCTTCTTCTCCTCTGAATCACATCAACAAAGGCCCAGACCACGTGACCCACCCGAGACCACTCCCACACACACACACACACGCACACACACACACACACACCCCTGTATGCATTGCAGTTGACCTAATCTTAATCTCACTATCCCATTTACACACATTGTCCTCACAAATATTCAACTGACCTGCACACGTGAGGTAAATAAAAACAAGAGCTGGGGCTGAAGGGGAACTCTCACACTCTGCAGGTGTCCGCACACATGTTGACCTGATGGTGGCGCTACAGGTTCGCACTGTCACAGTTTACCGAAGGGTTAACACCAGGGGCCTTCTAGCATTAGAGGATTAGTTTTGGAGCTTCAATGTGAATAAACAAGGTGATTACCTGGTGATAACACCTATTTATAACATTTATCCATCAATTTCCTAAGAATAAAGGTGGATTTCATGATTAGGACCAGTGATTTTCAAAGTTTGAGGAGGCCATCGCTTTCCCCCAGAGCTCGAGTCACAGTGCATTCCCCTCAGCTTCGTGTAGTGGTTAGTGTTCCTTCCTTACAGTGAGAAAATCCCAAGTTCGAGTGTGTATGGTGTTTGCATGTTCTTCCTAACGTGTGCTTATAATTAAATGCCACAGTCCAAAAACAGGAGTTTGGGTTTATCGATGACTTTAAGTCAGACGTGAGTGTGTGTGTGTGTGTGTGTGTGGTAGTTTAGATCTTGTTGTTGTTCACCCAAAGTCAGCTGGGACTCTGAATGTGATAAAACAGTATAGATAACAGCTTCTTTTATTTTTTTGTGAAAGGCTCATTGTTGCTGAAGAAATGCCTCCCATCCTGCTGCCATTAGACTGCTTGACACTGATATTCAGTCACTATCTTGTTTTGGATTTTTTTTTGCACTTTCTTGAGTGCCTTCAGTATTTTAGAAATGTGATTTGTTTCAGTGCATTTTTACCACTTCTTATGCAATTACCATGTTTTAAAAAGGTATCTTGTGTTTCTTCTTGTTTGCTCATTTGTTGTTGTTGGGTTTTTTTTTTTTAGCTCTGTTGCTGTAACAACAGTATGAAGTATCTAGAGTTTATATGGATGTTGGAATCAACTGGCAATTGAAAGCAAGACTCTTCAGGTTAGACATTCACACAGCCTCATCCTCATAATTATCCACAACCTGAGGCATTTAACATTCTTGACATCCACCAGTGTGTGAAGCTGAACCAACTGGGTAGTCCTTTGAATAAAGAGTCCCGGTGAATGCGTTAAAAACGAACAAAAATGTATTATTGAAGACCATTTCTTTTTTTTCTTTATCTAAATAACACCTCACTAAAGACAAACACAGAGAACAGTCACAACTTTGTTCTGGTGTCGAGAACCATCAGAGCTCCTCCACATATCTCCACACTGAACACAAATATGTTCACGCCTTAGCAGCATACACGAGGCTGTGTGCATATAAAAGGTCAAAACGTGAAGCTAAATATAATATTCAAAGTTACAATGACAGTAATTCCTAAACAAATGGCATAGTCAGTTGTTACTGGTATCGAGTAAGTACAGTGTTAGATTCCAACCCCTGGAAAGTGAATATTGTAAAGTGGATGTAGTTTAGTTTAGTTTAGTTTAGTTTGGTTTAAAACCATCTTTAAAATGAACATTAAAATAAACGTTAAAATTTAAATTTTACAAGAAAAATAACCACGCAGTGATTGAAAAGAGAAAGAAAAACAACAAAAATAAACATAAATGTAATGTATTCCAGTTTGGAGAGGAACTGAATTGCTAAACAGATAAATAATAGTGTCCATAAAAACCACAAGAGGCGTGATAAGCAGCTTGTCACCGACAGCCTGCAGCCAGCAGAGGGCGCTCTCATTCTGCATCAAGGACAGGCGAAAGTATGGACCTGAAAATATTAGGAAATTCAACATTTCATTTTTGAAAAATAACAATAAAAAAAATAACAAGTTGTTGTTTCTTTTGTCAAATCTTGCATTCATTAAATGTTATGCCACCATGCTGCCACATCCCGAACACCAGTGTTCCTCAATTTCAGGTCCGAGGCCCATTCGAGTCCAGTCTGGAGCAGAGCCGAGATAAAAACCACGACAAGGTGGTTAATAACCCTTAATAGAACGCAAACAAAACATCTGAACTGCCTTTACTGTTGACTTTTGTAACTTTTAATGAGTACAAACTAAAACTACCATGGCACATTCTAAAGCTGCCGATCTCTAATCATTCTAGAACTCGTGACAAAACTCTATATTCTAAAACTCTTGAAGTATTCCACAACTCATTAGACTTTCTAGAACTTAGAGGTCTTGAAAGTCTTGAAACATACTAAAACTGTGGGAAAAATTCTAGAACACTTGAGAATTCTTGGATCTCCAACACATTCTTGAACCTTTAATGAAACTCAGGAACGGTGGACGCTTTTAAAAACTCTAAAACGGTTGAAACATCCTAGAACTCTTGAGGACTTTCTAGGACTTGGGCACGTCTTTGAAGTGTCACACCTTCTAGAAGCGTCATCCTCCAGAACACTTTTAGAATTCCGATCCATTATAGAACGGTCACAGATGTATTCTGGTGCTGCCAGTAAAGCAGTGTGAGTTCTGACCCGATATGCCGACACCAGGAGCAGGAGTGAGAATCCTCTTCTCGTTTTGAAAAAGAACCATTGACTAAAATCCAGAAACCTGATCGCTCCTGCTGCTTCCAGTTGATATTCTTGTGTATCATGTGAATAATTTAAATCCTTGTTTTCACTGCTGGTTACAGTCGTCACACTTAAAGTCTCCGCTGCCTAAAAGCTTTCAAATATTGTCCTTTAATTTTTTAACATCCTTTTATTTTATCCAATTTATCGTGGATGTTTTGTTTGTGTCTTCGTCTTGTTTTGTTGTTTTTTTGTTTCTTTTTTTAATCTCTGCTGTTTACTTTTGTGTGCGTATAAATCCGCCGTATGAATCATGTTAATATCAAAGGAAACACAAAGAAAACAAACACCTCTTTTGATTTGTTCATTATTTTCTGGACAAAGGGCAGATTTTCTCTGAGCGCGAGGTCAGAGTGTCGCCCCAGGACATTTTCACTTTAAATGTCGGTTGGATATTGATTTTTTACAAAAACACACACACACACACACACACACACACACACACACACACACACACACACACACACACACACACACACACACACACACACACACACACACACACACACACACGTACGTTAAATTCCGGTGTTTTCCTTTAAGCCATCTGGGCTAATTAGTTAACTCTCCTCTCTACTCCTTCACTCCCCGTCTCTGCTCCTCTTCCTTTGTTTTCCTCATCCTCATCCGCTTCCTCCTCTTCCTCCTCTTCCTCTCTCCGGGTTTTGAGGTTAAACTCTCCTTGAACTGAATGACTGTTGACTTTGTTTACTTCAGATGAATGTCAATAACTTCAGGTCAACCCTGAGAGGTCGGCGATGTTTATAGTTTTTTTTTTTTTTACAACAACACTACTTTGATATTTTCTTCTTACCGCTGAGAAGATATTCCCCTCTTCCTCTTTACTCCTGGGTTTTATCATGTATTCTTAGCATTACACCTGGTTGTGTGCATTATACAGTTCAGAGGTTTTCAAAAATTGTTTTGCAGTTTAAACATTTTCTAATGTTTCTGTCCACAAATACCAGAAAACAAAAAAACACAGAAAGAAGTGAAGCACTCTGTTCCACCCCCAATCTATCATAAACAACAAGCTCTCCATCTGTAAACTCTGCTTAAATATTAATACACTATGAGACTCCACAATGCAATTTGTATGCCAGAATGCTTGATGCCACCGTTTCACCACTTTTCCTTTCTTTTACTTTCCTTCATCACATTTCCTATCATCACCCCAAAACCTCCATTATTCCCCACTGAAAGCTCTCAGTCCATTAACCTGATTCCACCTGCAAACACGGAGGGAGGGAAGCAACAGAGCGCGAGAGAAACAAAGACGTTACACTACTTCTTTACCGAAGTCAAACCTGATCAGTGTGTTCAATGACTACATTTTAAATGCCCATATAAGACAAAACGTGTAGAAAAATACGACAACTTGCCCGACGCAGTGCAAGAATAGCAACTAAAATCTATTACTTCTCTCCTGATCTCTCATGCGGCCCCACGGGAAAATATATTCTTCCATTTCCAAAGAGAGAGGCAAGCAGCTCGGCAACACTTGAACCATTTGGGTAGAAAACAGAAAAGCGGAGGTCCAAACTGTTAATTGTGGTATAAAAACACACTTTTCTAAGTGAATTGATTGCAAGTGTCATCAAACTAAATAAATAAATTGATATTCACAACAGTTGCAGACTAAATGAAGAGACCAGATATTTGTGTGTTTTCTCTTCTCCCAAAAAGTTTACATATCAAAAATATATTCGATTAACGTGAGCATATTGAGTTTCTCATGGTTACTTCTAATACATGCTGTTCAGATAACAGGATTAAAAGGGATTCAGTCGAGTTAATCTGAACAGGTGGAACTACGTGACATGATTAAATGACCTTAACTCAACAAATTTGCTTTTTTTTTTTAATCACATGTACACATGGATTTGAAAAGCTGTTCACATTAATGTCTTACAATGTGTTGTGTTGTTTGGCCTCACTGGACTTCACATGTGACCCACATGGAGCTGAGCTGAGGCGTTTCTGCCCGGCGACACGCTGTCAAACTCCGTTTCTCACTAAACAGCCACAAAACCCATTAGCAGGCTTTTTCTTGTGTTTACGGCCTCCGCAGATGCTTTGTTGGCAAGAATTGAGCAGACACACACACACATAAGAGCTGGTATTAATTATGAATGCAAAAAAATATTGCATGTTGGGTGAAATCAGTGACCCAATGATGTGAAAACAAATGTTTTCTAAATGTGCAAAGCTGGCACAGACATACTGCAGCCCAACGGATGTGCAGCTGTACAAAATATTGACTCGGGAGGGGATTAATACTTCTGAACACTAGTTACCTGTTTGTAAATCAAATTGAAAACCATGTTGGATTTTTCTTCCACTTCACGTTGTGTTGGCTTATAAATTATATTTACATTTGTGGTTGTAATGAAACAAAATGTGCAACAGTTCAGGGGGTATAATATCCCTTCAAACCACTGTAATTCATCTGTAATAAGTAAACGCACCTCAAACAACATTTAAGAGCCTCATAAACTAAACACACATTTTCTTATGAACTTTGCTGTGTTGTATTTTTTATCATTGCTGTATGTTTTAAGGGAAAACGGATCAAATCTCTATCTCAGATGTAACAATTGAAAAAAATAAATAGCTTTGCGCCCATCGGACACCAGGGGGCGTCCGAGAGAGAAACCCACGAACTCGGTGGATTAAAAAAAATTATTGTAATAAAAAAAGTTTTGATTATTGAATATTTAAATATGAAACTCATCTTCTAGTTATTTTCCACTTCATTTCGATGAATAAAGTTTGGATGAATAAAGTTAGTGCAACAGTTTTACAACTCCAAATCTAAAATTATCAATTAAACAAGTGAACATCTCAGCTTTTCTTTTGAAAAGTTCTTGTATTTTTCGAGTTTTAATAAACTAACATGAGCTTGTGATTAAAACAAAAGATGCAAAATGAATCAATCTGCAAAAAAAATCGAAACGAGAGGAAAAATAACAGAAGAGAGGAAGGGATTGAGATGCGACAATCTACGTTAGATTAACGTACAAATATCCTCCTCTGTCACTTAATTCCTAATCTCACTTGGACACATTAAATCGCTATGTTTGCTCTATTTTTCTTCTTCTTGTTGCTCTTTTTACCTTGTTTACTGTTCTGCTGTGTTGCACCATTCTCATCTGAACAAATGTCTCATATTGCGCAAACTTGGAAATAAATCCCTTTTCTGATTCTGAGATGAAGGGTTGTTTGGAGAAGAATTGATTATTTTATCCCACGTTTGCTTTATTTGGGAACATGGTGAAGGTCTGTTCTGCAAAGAGACCAACCAGTTTGACAGCAGAGAGAGAGAGAGAGAGAGAGAGAGAGAGAGAGAGAGAGAGAGAGAGAGAGAGAGAGAGAGAGAGAGAGAGAGAGAGAGAGAGAGAGAGGTGTGCACTGCTTCACTCCTGCGCTCGGATCATTCCAGCTCGACTCCCGCCGCGGCGCATGGAGGAGCCGCGCACCGCACGCACCGCACGCACACCGGCCCGGACTGTAACCAGACCCCCGCAGACATGAAGGCTTTCCCCGGAGGATGTGGAGGAGTTTCCCCGCTGTTGCTGCTGCTGCTGCTCGGCCGCTGCTGGAGCACCAGCCCCGGGAGGACAGGTAGGACTGCGGCCGCCCCGGGCTGAGCGCTCCGGGTCGGGGAGGGACGCACCCGGTGTCCGCGCCTCACCTTCAAAACTTCACTTTCACCACATTCCAGTCGATTAATCGATCACTCTCAGTAGATTAGAGGACAAACGGGTTATTCATTTTCCAACATCCCCCCACTAATAAGTTTTCTTCTCTATTTTCTTTGTGGGAAACTTTTTCTTTCATGATATGAAAACGTCATTATATCATCTCCACAGGCTTCAAATCTGCATTTTTCTGTCGGTTTGATACACATCTTCTGATTTTAGACTGCATGCATCATCAGAAAATCCCTCTGAATAAATCAATTCCATTTTGACATATTTCTCTGATCTGTTAAAAAAAATCATAAAAAAATGAAAATCTCGATTGCGTCACCCCAAAAGTTTTATACGCGTTTTTAAAATTGTGGATATAGAAATATTTGGCAAAATTTGGGCAGATTGTGCTCTGTTCACCAACAGAGGCTTTACTTTCACTTCAATCTTACCACATATTGTTAATTTAGCCTGTAAATATCACAGGAAATGACCTGAACACGACTTTAATCTATAACATTTTAAATTGTCATAGATGTAATGATCCCATTATTTAAATAGTAATCACTATAAATGCAAAAATGTGTGAATAAATCTCCCAAACTGACAATAAAATGAATTTTCATTGTGAAAAAACTAAACAAAATTGTCTTGAATTGCGGAAACTTTCAGGTTAAAAACACTTAAATATCCAAACTAGATGCTTCACTTTCATCTGAACTTATTTTTCTGTTTGATTTCACCACATTTTCTTATTTGGGAGTGTGAATATTCCAAAGTATATGAAATATCTGTAAATCCTTTAAGATAAGACCTCAGTCAGACAGATTTGTATCTTCCAGTGCTGTAATAAGACAAATAGGAATATTTCAGAAAAAACTAAAAGAGAAGATGCAAACTGATTTTCTCCTTTAAACCACAAAAAGTTTCAGGAAGCTCTAATATGTAAGACATAAAAAACACATGTGACTTCACTTATCATTTATGATTATTTACTATTTATTATTTACTTATTTATTCACATTTTGACTTGTTTTAGAATGACTACATCCCTGAAAACACAAAAATACAGAAAATTTTAAAAAGCTTTAATAAATAAATGACCTTGTATTGTTTTGATTGTACCAGTCTCTGTAATGAATTACAGGAAAAAAGATCAAGTTTCTAGATAACTCCTTAATAAGATTATAAAAAATATCTTTTGCTTATCGAGTGTCTCTTAAGTTGAACGTTTTATAGTAAAAAAAAAAAACTTAAACTGTAAATTCTTCTGAATACAATCCAAATGACCACTTACAATGAAACATTAAACTCGGACTTAATAAACTGTATTAAGACAATTTAGGTCCCATATATACAGGAGCTTTATCGCCATTCATACATACACACCATAGGCGGATAGAAGATCACATTTTTTCCTTCAAAAGGCTCAACTCAGGCTTTTAAGAAGTGTGTTAAAAAAACAAGAACAATAAAAGTATAAAAACACACAATTAAAGCAGTGAGTAAAGTGCCGACGATGCACACGGTTATGGTTACTGCACGGGATTATTTTCATGTGAAAACGGAAAACCTGTGTTGCAAATGGTGCTCCGTCGCCAGCGAAAACCCAACCTTTTGAAAATGGCTCCCCAAGTGGAACTTTTTGAAAACGCTCCGACTCGCCGCTCCGTGGAAACGACTTTTCTGAAGTGCTGCTAGTGCGCATGCGCACCGCGGCCGCCGGGAATCGTTTTGCACACGCACGAGTACATGGACGATAACAATGTTTGCTTCCATACGAGTGTCTGTTTACTAACCATCGTTAATGCATCGTTTTCAAAGCGTCTCGAAGGAAAACGATGCAGAAACAATGTTGAGACATTTTGTGTAAGCACGGCCTGAATTAAAAAAGAAAAGTTCCTGCACAGGTCTTTATTGAACCATTTCATTGTGGGTATTTTAATTTCAGTTTGTAAAATGTGAAAATGTTCAGTTTTTTTAAGTTTTCCATCACAAAATAAAGAATGTTGCTCAGCTTTTCCACCATTTTCTAACATTTAATGCCCATACAGCTCAAAAAGAATCAATAGATTATTCACTCATAAATAGAATTGTTAGGTGCAGTTTGTGCGAGTTAGATGTTTCACATGTGAGCTAAAGTTTTAGATGAAGTGTTTGATTTGTATTATAGTGATTAAAGGCGGGAGGTTTGGGAGATTTACACTGAGCTATGACGGTAAAGGAGGTGGAAACATATCAGTTCAAACCCATTTAACATTATATCAGGATTTAAAATGAAATATAAATTCTCTGCAACCTGAACCGTATGTTTTTATTAATATAACATGAGTTATGTCATTATTTGAGGGAGTTAAGCGTAATATCTAAGGGAAAGTCTGTAACAAATGAAATCTCCACCGTTAGACTATTGAATATATTTTGACGTCATTGTACTCACCTCCGCAGACTCAGCAGAGTACAGATTTCAAAGGATCTCTGTGTAGTTTTAATTATTTTTTTCCAATTAAACCTTCATTTCCTCCATTTGTTTGTTTTGCATCCAAGCCAAAGCTGAAAGTTTGTTTGTCCTCGACCCGGACGGGAAGACGTTTTCTCCTGGTGGAGCGCCGTTTCCCTCGTGTTGTTCTCACGTCCTTCACCTCTGCATATCTCTAGAAAAGCTGTGAGCACACTGAGCTCGTACCTTCCGGAGAGAAGATAACAAATAATGAGAAAAACACGAGTAATCAATTACTTGTTGATGAACATTCTGACAACTGGTGATGTTCAAGTAACTAAAGAAAGTTCCACAATGTTTTTTGTAAGAAGATACAGCTGAATACGATTAGAAGTAATTAGTTACTTAGGAAAGTAACTCTGGCGTTGCTCAATCTGGTCTTCGTAATGAGCACATACCTGTGTTGATGCTCTATATCTGAAGTGTCATCAGTTAACAGGAAGTTTCAGGCCCATTGTAACTCCAGTAAGTGTAATTGGGTTGATTGTGTTATTGTGCTCATCTTTTATGACACCCTCTTTTCCCCCGTCTTCATATTTAAAAAAAAAAAAAAAGAAGCTGCGAGCACTTTGACTTCCTTCCCACTTAAAATTGCTTTTCAGTGTAACTTTATAGCAACAAATGAACCTGGCAGAGTTTCTGCTTTACCTCCGAAGCTCAGAACGTAAAGCAATGACTCAACCTTGAGCTAAATTAACACGATTTTAAATGTTCCGTGTGTTTGTAGTAATTTTATTATATGAGAAGAAGTCGTGTTCAGGTTTTTTCTCGGTAGACAAGAGAAGATGTCTTGTCTTATTAGCTTCCGGTCTTACGCGATAAAGAAAACATGAAATCTTCCTGGGAGAGAACCTTGAAACAACAGGGTTTTTTTTTGTATTTCTCTATCAAGAGGAGTAACTAAAACAATCAATCTGCTGGTCTAAACTATGGGCAGATTAAAAAAAAAAACAATAATTGTTACCATGAAAAAGGTAGAATCTAACTTCACATGAAGGAATATGGAAAACTGATGTTCGTGATGCTCCTCATTCAGGTTGGAGGATCTCCAAGAGATCAACCTTTGGATAAAAACGGCTTTGTCTTTACTCCACTTTGCATGTTTGATCTGTGTTTTACAAATCCACCATCTCTTTTGAGCATTCGCAGTTATTGATCCCGTTGAAACATCACAATGAGAACCATGTACGTTTAATCCAGAAACGCTGCAGGAGGACTCCCACAGGGAGGAGGAACCCCCCAGAGGATCCCCCAGGCTTGGTGGAGCAGCTCCGCACGCTGATTAAGAGTCTGTAGACGGTTTCAGATCAGATTATTTGGGAGTGCTGGATAAATTGTGGGGCCGGACGGCGGCGGAGTAATGAGCACTCTGGCCTCTAATGTTGGGCTTGGCGGCGTTTCTGTGTGCTGCGGTTTCCTCCCACCGTCCGAAAACATGTGTCTGAGGTTAGATGATGACTTTAAATGTCCTGCATGAGTTCTAGCTGGGATTAAATCATTTTTGCAATTTTAAATCTAACAAAGGCATTAATATATTAAGTTGCTCGTAATGAAATAAAATTGTTTAAAAAAAAAAAAATCATAATTGAGTAAGAGTGTTGCATAGTACCTATTCCAAATCCATGAATAATTACAACCATGTCATCCACTACATTTATTTTAATGAGCAAACGGCACAAAAACTGTTAAAAAAAAAAAATTATTTCCAAGAAATGTTTATGTATTATTACATTATAGGCTGTTAAAACATCTTAAATGTGTTACGATAACCTATTTAATAAACTAATCATGGACAAAAAGCTGTTTGGATGTTGGTTTGAGTATTTTATTACATTACTGGCCATTATTACATTGTCGGTTGCTTGAATGACGGGTCATTTTTGATTAGGCTGATGTAACTTCAGATTATAGAGCATCTTCCTGCCACTGACTGATGTAACTGAACTCAGTGAGTGAATCAATCATTAAACTTTAATCAGTTGCAAATATTCAACACTTTCCCACAACCCTGGGGGAGAAAATCTGGCTGAGCTGTTTTGGCTGAAATCTACTTGAGATATTAAGAGCAGAAAAGACTCTTACTCTCTTAAATCGAAGAAGAAATCAACCAACGCTATAGTCCGAACACCTAATATTTCCCTCCAACTACCTGATGTAACTGAAGCTGGACGTCGAGCTCAAGGTGGTTTCCAGGACATAATCATACCTGTGCTGCCTGAACACCAAAAACATCACCAGCAATGGAACGCTTGCTTCATACTAAGTGAGGTTTCCTGAACAGAAATCGATCAGTAATCCACAAAAAGCCATTTTCCTCCATGTTCACATCAGTTGATATGTATTGTTTAATCCTGTAAGCATTGTCTGAGACATTTTCATTTCTTGTGTTATTGCACCCTCATAGGAAGCTGTTTAAACCTTTTATTTATTTTTTTTGCTCTGTGGGAAATAAAAACAGAGTAACTGGCAGACCAATTGTTTTCATTTCTTTGACGACAAGAGTTTAACCCATTAAGACCTGCAGCGACATGTATGTGGTTCACCCGTTAGAGCCGGTTGAGCCTGAGCGTGCTATTGTGATAGCATCTTTTGTGAAAGCAGCGTTCAGGGGAAGATGCTTGCAGTTACCCGCAGTTCCATAGAAGAACAGAAACACTCGGTTACATGTACGCAAGATGTTATCGCACACCTTTAGAGAAAAGTGTCAGGATCTGTCCGTTCCTCAGCACGCTGCGACAACAGTGCCCGTTCAGACAAAACGGGCTTGCAAAGCATCATGGGAACTTTGAGTGATGAGCAGTTTGGGATGTTTGAGTGTGTGTCAGTGACGCTTGAGTTTTGTGTCCCGAAAGAGCGAGAGAGTAAATAAGTGAGTGACCGATGAGAAGAAAACGCTGAGCTCGACTCTTCAGATGGTTGTGTGTGTGTGTGTGTGTGTGTGTGTGTGTGTGTGTGTGTGTGTGTGTGTGTTAAGTGAAAACAGCTGAGTGCACTCGATCTCTGGGACTTTGTCTCTAAGATTTGATTACATGAAGAATTTGTTGGAGTCTCATTGTGTTTGTGTGTTGTGTTGTTTTGTGCTGCAGACAGCCTGCGGATCCTGGTCGCTTGTTAAATCAAGTCCAATTCGTTCCCATTGGTATGAATACAAACACACACTGTCAATCACTCCATTGTGATGTTCCAGTTTATAAACAGTTGTTGAGTTTAGGGGAATAAAAGTTTAAAATAATTATTGGAAACATTCTGGGATCGACGGCGGTGCTCAGTAGGTGTTCCTGAGGACTTTCTGAATTGGTTGCATATTTTATTTGAGTGGCTCTAAAAGGTCCTTCAGTGTTGTTTTGTCCTTTGCAGAAGGTTGAGAGATCTGAAAGGTCAAGGAAGTCCTTAAATATTTAAGGTTTCAGCGGCACCTAAATGATCTGAAGTGTTTTTTTTTTAATGATGTTTTAAGGTCCAGGTTCTCCTCAAGAAGCTTCACGTGCTCTAAAGGTTCTAAAGGAGGATTAAAGACACGTTTGAGGAGGTTTGTTGGTGGCTTCCCAATAAGTTCAGCATCCTCAAAGATTGTCTTGGCGTGCTGTAGGAGAAGAAAGGTTGACAGCGGGTCCTTACAAGGGTCCTGCTTCCTCCTTGAGCGATCCTTGAGGAGCTCAGCAAGGCCCTTGAAGGAGTTGTTGGTATTTTCATGGTGATTAATTTAAAGGGTTCATGTCAGACGAGTTAAAAGAGGTTGTAAAGGTATTTTAAGGGGATTAAAGCGATTATATGTGACCTGCAGGACTCTTCTGACAACTATAATAAGTTCTTGATGTGGAAAGAAACAACTGAGAGGTTCTTCAGTTGGTTGTAAAATTCACTAGAGTGACTGGAAATGTCCTTGAATGTTATTTGGAGTTCATAGAAATCCCAGAGGAGGCTGAGAGGTCTGAAGGGTCAAGGACATGGTTAGGTATTTTATTGCTTCAAGGGTTCCTGAAAGATCTCAGGTGTCATTGGTTCTTCTTCAGATGCTCTCTGAGAGGTTGCAGCGCTTCAAAAGGACATGCTTGTGGAGGTTATTGACGTTTCTGACGGATAAAGAATACGTTCAAGTTGTCGAGCTTTAAGAGAATTTCAAGACAGGTTCTTAAAAGCGCCCCCGCTTGAGTGACCCTTGAATCTGTTGTTGGTATCCTGAGAGGGATTTCAATTAGATTTCAAGAGGTTGCAGAGGTATATTAGGATATGGTGTACACCCTCGAGGTCTCTGACACCCATAACAGGTTCTTGAGGAGGTTCCAAAAAGCTCTGAGGGGAGAAACAACTTCAAATGTTTCAGATTTTATTTCAGTGGCTAGAAATGTCCTTGACAAGGTTTCTGTCTCCTGAGAAGCCAAATGTTGGAGTTCTCATGGGTAAACAAAATATTTTCCATATCTTGTGTGGAGTTTTTAGAAACTCTAGAGGACGTAGTTGGAGAGTTCCTGGGATTGGTTGAGCGTTGAAGGTTTCAGATGGACCCAAAGATAATTATCCTGCTTCTCTATAAGAAGCTTTGCATGCTCTCTGACAGGCCGAAGAATTTCAACAGGAAGTTGGGGACAAATCTTTAAAAGATTTAAATGTTTTGGGGTTGGCTAAATTATCATTTAGGAATCTTCAAAGAGATCGATTCTAAAGGTTGTAGCAGCCTCTCTGACAAGGTTTTCACTGTGATCCTCACTAGTAGATCCTTGACGAGTAGGAAATGTCCTTGAAAGCGTTGTTGACATCTTGAGCGTGCACCTTAAAGAAATGCTTAAGTTTTAAGAAAGACCAGAAATACTTCCAATCCCGGCTGGTTGATTTTTATGCAAACAAGCCTGACATTCCTTTGGAGACAGCGCAGGTTGTTTTAGACGCCCTGAACTACTCTTTGTGTGTACGTCATAGGACGTTGTGGATGTTTAAAGAGAGAAACCTTTGCAGGGTCTTTGAAATGGTTCCATATATCCTTTAGCGCACTGTAAATGTAATTCGTAATCAATTAAACAGAGCACTTGCAGTGTCTTTAAAACACTCCATATCTTGAGATTTGCAGTCTAAAGAGATTTCATAAGAGATTGTCCAAGTTTGGACTGAAAACTATGTGACAAATCTATTTTCATTGCAATATCAACACGCAAAAATACATTACAGAAGACATGCTCTGCAGATTTAGAATGAAATATGAAAAATAATTACAATTAGTTTTAATCAAAGAGACTATTTATAATGTTTTTATTACGAGTTATTTTGAATAATAATTCACAATTAAAATCGAATCTCATCTTTTCAATCATTTGTATTTATAACAAATCACATTGTTAGAGCTCATATTGTGCAACAAGAGTCTACATCCTGGAAATTCTGATTATCAGACATTTTCATCATTATGCATCGTTTCCAAGGTCCTTGAAGTTTAGTGATTGTTCCATAAGAAACTATTGTAGAACTATGACTTGTCGAGAACATCACAGATGAGAAAGAGAGGAAGTTCAAGTCAATTTCCTTTGAATATGGAGAGAGGTTTAAATTAAACTGTATTGGTCACAGAGCATATTGATGCACCTTTGTGCAGTATTCGGCTATTCAAATCCTGGATTAAATTAAAGGGAACCACGTTTGCTGAGATGTACCTCAGAGGTTTTACTGAGCTGAGGCGCCAACAGACGGAGGAAGAGTTTGATTCTCTGTTCAGATGTTGTGTTTCAAGCTTCAGCTGCAGCAAACGAAGAAACTCGGTGATTGTTGTGACGGCTGAAAGATTCAAGGCTCCAAACAAATCCCCTGTGTGTGTGTGTGTGTGTGTGTGTGTGTGTGTGTGTGTGTGTGTGTGTGTGTGTGTGTGTGTGTGTGTGTGTGTGTGTGTGTGTGTGTGTGTGTGTGTGTGTGTGTGTGTGTGTGTGTGTGTGTGTGTGTGTGTGTGTGTGTGTGTGTGTGTGTGTGTGTGTGTGTGATTCACCCTCGTTCCCATTGACTTTTTGAAGGACCTTGGCCAACCGCGTGTTTGTGTGTGTTTCTTTGGAAGCAGCTAACTGAAACTCAACACCGACAATGAAGAACAGGCTGGAGTCCCGTGGTAACCATGACGACCGCGTTAGCACACCGAGTGAAAAACTACGATAACAATCAAACTGATTGAAAATGCACATAAGCCGATGTGTGTCAGTGCCGCCTGGTCTCAGGAGTTTGGTTCACAGGAGACGAGACTGTTTGTTAATCTGAAGCTGAAACAAAAGGCCAATTTGTGTTTTTAGCATTTTGGTTTATTTCCTCTGTTTTTGTGTTGGGCTGGTTGTTGTATTTTTTTGTTACATTCTTTAGTTATGCTTCATTGTTATGCACTTTTATTTACTAATTCGTTTGACTTTCTAAGGTTACTTCTGCCTTTTTTCTAGTTCTACATTTGTTTCTCGTTGTTTTGTGTGTGTGTTTTGTTGTTTGTTTGTTTGTTTTATAGCAATTTTTAAGTTGGAGTTGTAACTACAAGAAGCTGTTCTGTGAGTATTTGTTGCGGAGTAGTAAATTAGGTTGTTGTTCTGAGTTGTTGTGCCACATGTATGCAGTGATCTGCAAACCTCTAATGGTTGTTCTTTGTTTGTGGACCTTTGAGGTAATAGTCACTACACACCAGTACACATCTGCTATGAGTCACAAGAACTACAAGCGGAACTCAAGAGATATTAAATTTCTCATTCTCTGATTTGTGTTTTGGCTCAGCTGCAGAGAGCGATCAGATATGAGAGTAACATGTTGACAGGACTCGGTTCAGTCTCTCGTGATGAGAAGTTGAACTTCAGTGTGGAGGTGAGCGAACGACCTGTGAGCTGGAGCGGCCCCCTGAGCGGGGACAGTGAGCAGCCGTCAGATGAAACCTTGTCGCTGCAGCTTGTGGGATTTTCGGAGCAGGAATGTGAAGAATGTCAATAATGGAGCTCAGAAACTGTGCGCAGGATTATACAGGCCGTACGGCCTACCTGCTCGCCGACTCGCTCTTTCTCTCTGGACCGCAACACGGAAACTCTGCGTCTGACGCCGGGGGAATGAAAGCACGTTTAACCCACTTCTCACCCTCTCATACCAAACCACTCTCACTGGGTAGATCCCTGGAGGTCAGGGTTCATGCCGAGCTGCATCTGGATCTCATTTATCTGTTTTCACACCTGTAACTTGCACAAATCCACTCTGGCCTGGAAGCCGTTTTAAAAGTTAAGCTTATTTATTATTGGTTATTTATGATTTGAACCTATTTTTTGTTTAGTTACTTTGGTGTACAAATACATTGGCATTTGGAATTTAAAGCCACTAAACCAGCTTTGCGGTGTTCCACAGAGCTCCAATTTTGAGCCACTGCATTTTTTTAACAAGACAAAATGAGTTTCTGTTATTTTACTGATGATACTTTCTTATATTTTGCTGTTTTAATCTTTTGTGACATTTGGTGCTAATAATTTTGTGACTGTTTTCACTGCAGACAGTCAGTGTTTTCAAACCTTAGACCTTATCACGGTTCTATGGTGATTATGATTAGATTTGAGCAATTTCAAATAGTTGTGGTGAGTAATTGTTGCTTATTTAAGTCCTGCAGTTATATTCTAGTTACTCTGCTGATGAATACTTTTGCACTGACATGAGTGGCACTGCTCCCGTCGTGTTCCACCTCCTTCCAATTACTGTAGTTATAGCATAAAAAAAAATATATATATTTTTTTGTAATTTAATATCACAGCCTGCAGCTGACATTTACTTTTACACTTTATAGTAGCTTTTTAATAGTTATGTTTAGGTTTTAACAGTTTATACTATTTATGGAGCGTTACTAATGATTATTGAAGCTCAGAAGGTTTAGTTAAAGGACCATGCTGCAGAAAGCTAGGCCTCAGTATTTTTAACTTTATTTGAACTTTTAAACTTTATTTTTAACTTTCTGCTATTACGCTGATGATGCTCTGCTATGTTCTACAGTTGCAATCAGTTAATCTTATTAAGTTTGTCACAATTGTTCCAACTGACGGCTGAAAGCGGCGGTTTTTAAATCATTAAAGCAGTTTTAGTTATAGGCCAACCTACACCTTTGGACTTCAGATGACGCTTTCTCAAGTAACTAGTTGCATTTTGTACAGCTACTGGTAAAGTAAGAAGAAGTAAGAAGTTATTGCAGTTAGTTGCTGATCTTAAGTACATTGCAAAAACCACCCTTTTATTCCACCTCCCTTAGAATGTACAGACGTCTGTTGAGAGTAATTCACCTTCGACTGATATTATAGACAAATTAAAACATGCTCACCTGTCAGGATAATTTTCATTGCTGAAATCAGACATTGGTCTCATGTACGCTGATCAGCAGTATATTATTCCAGCTGGAAGAAAAATCATATCTATGGAAACATCAAGATCTGTTGAGTTCATTGATAATTAATAATAATCACTTATTACACTGATTTCTGATGCAGAACCTTGTGTCAGGTTGCATGTAACCTTCAACGGTCTCTCAGAAAGGATCGAGCCCTTAAACTCAACTAATCCGGGTTTGTATCCAGAGAGACGTCAACTAGATGACAGTAGCATTAACATTCAGCCGTTTCAAAAGAAGGAACTTTTCTCTTCCCTGTGGAATTTTCCCTCAACGGCAACAAGAGTGAGAGTGCAGCAGCTTGATACCGACAGACAAGCACAGTCTCGCTCTGAGCTGCGAAAACTGCTGCAGGCAGGACACACACCAATATCCACAAAAAACTCTTGTGCGCGGACACACACACACACACACACACACACACACACACACACACACACACATACGAGCTGACACACGTGGACCGACAAACACATACACACGTACAGTGCTGATTTAGCGAGAACATGTTTATTTGGGATTCGGCTTTCCTTCGGTTTCCTGAAAAAGAAAACAACACAAGTTTGAACTGATAAATAAAGGGTCATGAATCCAGAAATAAACAAAACATGTTATTACACCCCCCCCCCCCCCCCGCTGCACGCGCTCTTCATTCACTCGCTGCATGCACGCTCGGTAAACGTAGCCAAGCGTTCGGGAGTCATTTCCCACACCTGCCTGCGGGACTTCCTATAGAACACAAATCGGCGGGCTGTTCGGGTTAATTGGAAACTTCTGCCGGTTGCACGTGGTTGCACGATTACGTGGTGGAGCCGGTTCACATGCAAAGTTTACCAACCGGTTTGACAGACGGGACGCCCTCTCACCGCCCAGCTGCACACTTGGTGGGATTTTTCTCAGCTGAGCTCCAAGTTGCTGAGATTGTGTTTACCGGGATGACCGATCCTCAGCTGGTTGAGACATTCCCGAGGACAGTGTGTGTGTGTGTGTGTGTGTGTGTGTGTGTGTGTGTGTGTGTGTGTGTGTGTGTGTGTGTGTGTGTGTGTGTGTGTGTGTGTGTGTGTGTGTGTGTGTGTGTGTCTTTCTTTGTGATATACAGGGCCACTGTGTCCATGTTTACCTCAGGACAACATCATGGCTGCCTCCTCTCGGCCTCAGCTTCATTTCCAGACGTATTCATACAGAAAACAAACCAGGATGAGCTCATTGTACAACCAGAGTCTCCATACTCATCCCAGTTCAAACACTCAGTCATGATAATAGACAGTGAATGCGTCGGTTTAGTGTCACTGCATTTTTAATTAACGTAAGTGAGCACATCACAGATTAATGTGGGTTTAGTTCTTCTGAAAGCAAGTGAACACATCACAGTTCAATGGCACTTTATTACTTGTTTAATCACTTTTAACTTATTTATCATTTCTATGTAAGTTTATTCACGACAAAAATAAGCGATTTAAAGTAATGACAGTAAATGAGTGCATCACAGTTTGCATCATGCATCAGTACATATGTAAGCAAACACATCGCAGACATTAAAAAATGTAAAGCAAGTGAATGCCCCACAGTTTGAAAACATAACCGTACATTACAAGGTAAATGATCACAGTTCAATGTTAGTACTTAATACATCACCGTTTAAATGTTAAGAAAAAGGATAATGTGTCAAAAGTAAACAAATGCATCACTTTAATTATGGTTAGAATTTATGCGTTATACCTTAGATGCTTCACAGCACAATGTACATGAAGGTCATTGAATACATCTCACTTTCAATTAACTTCAAAAGTTAAAGAAGCTGGTGATCACAGTTGAAATACTCTCTAGTATTTATGAAACTCACGTCACGATTCGAATACCTTCTAGGGTCTGTAAAAGTCATTGAACGCAGCACTGTGTAAATACAGTTTATTCAGTGGCTGCAGCCTCACGCTGCGGGGCAGATGGTCACATGGTTTCCCCTCCTGCAGTTCAGAAACATCAATAAAAACACTTAATGAGTTGAAACGTTTCATTGAGCGGTTTCAGAGTGCGGCGATATGATGCTGCCATCGATTGGATTTTCTCCAGTGAGAGCTGGAATTCCTGCTGCACAGCGGCGCTGCAGGCAAGGTGACGGCAGGTTGAACACTGACCCCATCAATAGTTTTCAGTGCAAAGCTTTTATGAGTTCATATCTTTATTGTTTTGTCCATTAGTGACCTTAAAATGCTGACAATAGATGTTGGGCAGTTTGAGTATGTTGAAGAATGGAAAGAACTAATTGGACTAAGCTGAACACTGCTCTCCTCCGTGACATTTTACCTCTATTTCTAATCTTTCTCCCTTTAAAATATCCTCCATTCAAACCTATTTGTCATTCAGCTGTTTATATCAGAGGAATCCATCAAACTGTAGTACAAGCTTCAGACTTTATGTACATATTTCTAATTATTCCTGTTTACATAAGCCCATTACTGGTAACATTCATCCATTCAATATTATAGTTTAAATGTAAGTACAATTATTTTGTTTAATCAACTTATTTAGTCTTTCTGTTACTTTTTTATTTACTTATTTTCAAACTAAATTGAACTGTGTTGTGTTTTATCTTAATATTTTCTATTCTTTTTCAACTGTATTTCTTTTACTTAGATATGATTATTGTTAATTAGTTTTACCCATCTACTGCCAATTTAATGTTGTCTTATTTGTTTTAAATGTAATTTAAGATAATTATGTTCTGTTTTCACATTCTAATGGTATTATTTATAAAATTTTGTCTTTTTTGATGTTAATTAGAATTAATTTAGATGTCTTTAATTCTTTTATTGTCATAATGTCGTTTAATTTTTTGCGTTTTTTGATTTTCTGTGTAGAGTTTACATATTCTTCCTCTATGTTCGTGGGTTTCGTCCCACAGTCCAAAAACATGCATGTGAGGTTAAGTGGTGACCCTAAAATGCTTTTAGTTTTGAATGTGAGTGTGTGTGGTTGTCCGTCTCTTTGTGTTTGTCCTGTGATGGACTGGCGACCCGCCCACAGTTAAGCAGGATTGACTCCAGCACACTGGATGAAGCAGTATGAAAGACGGATGGATGGATGTATGCTTAATAATGCAGTTTTACTTCGACTCTGCCAGTTTTAGATTATCAACTCAACATGTTTCTTTTGATCTTATATCCTCCTGTCACCTTATCATCATCATCATCATCAGGAGCCATTATCAAACTATCAGACCACCTCTTCCTCTTGCTTATCGGCTCTGTCGATTTTACACCCACATCGATTCCAATGTGTAAAGACACACTCGCCTTTTGGTGAGCATTACAATGACATGGCGATTTGTTGCCATGGTGACAACAACAAACATGTGTTTCATTGCTGATGAGTGCCAAACCTGTGTGATGACGATGAAGGAAAACATTGTAACGTAAGCTTTGTTGGCTTCAGTATTTGAAACAGAATCATACTTCCTGGTTCCAGTCGGGCCCGACGGGACACTGACTGACAGAAACCGATGAGAGAGGTTGAGTCCTGTTGAAATCTGCTGAGTCACACACTGCTTGTCTCCGCTCCTTTGTGTCTTGTTCCTGTAGTTAAGGGTCAGACCCGAGCCTCGGGTCTGTGTCGCTATAATGAGAGTCCATCGGTTTTACTGTTCAGGCAGCTGATTGGACGCCCCGGTCTGTCAACAAGTGGACAAACCAGCTCAGTGTGGAGGGACAACGTGTGGACTGACTGACAGCGAAACACTGAGGGCGGTGTGAAAGAGCAGCCAGCAACTCCTCACTCATTAGAGATAATTCAATACTGACACACACAGTGTGTGTGTGTGTGTGTGTGTGTGTTATCCCCCCCTCTATCCCTGGTTGTGAAACAGATAATCAGCCGTGATTGGCTGCTGCTCTGATTGCGATCTGGACGGATTCCAGGAAAGTTCATCTTCCCTGTTAGCGGCTAACAGCTAAGAGCAGTAAAATAAATTTAAAGTGAGGCGACTCACATTTCAGTTCTCTATTTCTCTCTTTCATTGGATGTTTTATGATTAGTTATGGATAAAATAAAGCAACTACAAAAGCACATTTTCAACACCTTTATTCCAATATTATTATGAATCCGGTCTGGCAGCTGTGGTAATGAACCCACAGGGAACTGAACTTGACTTTGCAGATTCACTGATTTGCTTCTTTTACTATCAGGAACCTTGGCATAGTTTTTCTATTCAGGCAATTTAGAGCCACCAGTTAACGTCCTGATAACACCTGATTTTGGAGTGAAAAAGAAAACTGTACACAGAAATTCATATTGACAGGATCTCTCATTGTGAGGCAACAAACCACTTGTAGAGTTTCCATCTAAACTTGTATATTTCGGTTTTCCACTTGAAAGGGAGTTTTGAAAGTGGTTTTGCATGCGTGTTCTCAATGCCAAAAGTCAAAGTCCTTTACCTGAGGCCGTGCGTGTCGCGTCTCTTTATTGTCAGAAAAATGTCAAAACAAAATATCTGTGGATTCAACGTTCATTCCCGAGAATTCCATGCTGATTTTACGTTCATTCACCACTCTGGTCGTCGCATTTCCCACTCACAGTGCTGACTCAACAGAAAACCACCGGGATCAGAACTGATTTCCTCCCCACGCTTCGTACCTGCTGCACTTCAGCTGAGACTCACCTGTATGGACGGTATTCTGTCATGACTCCCAGTGCTCACAACCCAAATCATTCAATGGACTTTACCAACACCAAAAGCTCACCGTCCCAACTTTTAAGAGTCACTCCAGGCGTCGCAAAGAAAAAACAGATTTTTCATAGATCGTGAGAAGACCTCTGGCTGAAGTTTGGGTTTGGGGGCCTTTTTGTGTGAGTTTTTCTTCAGATACTCCCGTTTCCTTCCACCTTAAAAAAATTAGTTTATGGCGAACTGGTGACTACAAAATGTGAGTGTGTGTGACTGCCTGCCTCTGTGTGTGTATGTGTGTGTGTGTGTGTGTGTCCCGCCAAGGTCTAACTCAGGACGACCTGAGTTGGATATATCCATATAGACTCAGAGGATGGATGGAACCTTAATAAATACAGAGCGGTTTTGATCATCCTCTACATATTCGGGGCCTTTTCTAATTCAAAGGATTTATTTTATATCCGTGATTATGTGCTAAACTTTGTTGTGAACGGGCGACATTGACTTGAAAAGATAAAAGAAAAGTCTTAAAGTTTTACTTTTACAGCCTCTTTACATTGAACAAAGTATTCAGACACTCGTCGAGTTGCTCGAAGTCCAATAGCATGACAAGATTCCCATACAACGTTCAGCGTGCCGCAACTTGAAAAGTATGCTGCCATAGGCTGAAGATTATTTACAAGTTACTGCTGAAAAGTTCAAACAGTTCACATGGAAACTTAAAAAAGTAATAATTTGTCAGATTTTGAACAGCTTGTTGACGTCGCAGTAATTGAGAGTCTAAAGAAGATACATGGGCGTAGTTATTAACTGGAATTACAGATAATTCCTAAAACCCGAGGCTTTGATTTGTGGAGTGATCGATGGTGTAGTTTGTGATTGCAGCAGGCGGCCAAGCTGTTCAGTGAGGTTTTAAACACTACCTGGATGTGATCAGATCAGCGGAAGACAGAAAACAGATGAAGACAACCTTGTAAACGATCCACCAAACGACCATGGCCTTATGTATGTTTTTAAAGTCGATGTTGATGCAGGTGGGAAGTGTCTTCTGGTCCGATCCAGCGACTGTAGCTCAAACTGGAATATTTTCTGACAGAAATGTGTCAGAGAGCAGCACAGTTAAGTAGATTTCACATAGAGAATGTAAAAAAAAAAAGAAGAAGAAGGAAGTGGAAAAGGGAACTCATGTAAAAGGTCTCCTGCAGCAGCAGACGAGTTGTTGGGCTTCGTCCCTGCCCCCCCCCCGTGTTTGTCAAACCTTGAAAACAGTTCAAACTCCATAACTGAGACACATTTCCAGTCAGAAAACTTTGTCTGTCGCACACAAACAAAAACAGACCTTCTCGGAAAATGAGTGTTTACCTGTATTTTTCATTTATACCCTAACACATTTCAGTAACCAGAGCCACGTGCGACTAAAGACTCTTAAAAAGAAAAAAGTTTGAACGATAAGACCCGTGGTCATTTTTAGTAGTTTAAAGAGAACTAATGAACCTGGGTGGGAGAAACTTGACGATTTAAGTTCCTCTAATGTAAAGATTTGCAGTTTTTTGCGCGTTCACAGTTTTCAAGGTAAATACTTGTCGACCTGTGCTTTACGTTCTCGTGTCGTATGACTGTCAGACCCCCACTGAACAGAAAATGTACCACGGAAATCTTATATTTTCCAATAACTGTGTGCTAAAACGGTTTGATCAGCTAATTATTTTCATAAAAACGTGTGTTATCTTTGTCTGAGCCAAGATGGACGTAACAGATAACGCTCTCCACACTTGTCGGTCTTTGTGTCTCATTGAAACTCTTATTAGAAACATTGAAAGTGAATCATTAACCTTGACTTGTGTTTGCAGGTGCCGCATAAAACAAGCGTATAACTATCTTGACTCTTGTTTGCCTTTGCTTTTATCTCATTAAACGATCGACAATCATATTGACTCTTGTTGCACACTACATGTGTTTAATTGAAACCTGTCGGCCGTCGCCTGCTTCCTATTGAAACTGACGGGCAGCCATCTTGACTTGTTTTGTCATCCCGGCTCTGAGTCGAAGTGAAATGATACTAACCCTTTCTCAGCTCTTTCTCAGATTGTTCTGTCCTCATTCAAAACCTCTTTATAACTACCTTGACTCCTGTTGGCAGTTATCTTTGTCTGTCAGGAGCTGTTGAATAGTGATCTTGACTTCGTTTAAGCCTTTGCCTGTGCCTTTTTGATTTTGATAGACTGTCTTATTGATTCTTGTTGGACTTCCCTCTTGTTGGCTGCTTCCCATTGAAACGGTCAGATAATCAATCTTGTTAGCCTTTACCTGTGTCTGAAGCCTTTAAGCGTATCTGACTGCAACTTGTCTATAGCTGTGTTAAGCTCTTGTTGATCTTTCTGTACGAGAAGAAAAAGCACACAGAGAGAACATGCAAGCCCCACACTTATAGGCCCCGGCCTGGATTCAGAACTGGGCTGTCTTGTTATTAAGCAACAGCGCGAACCACTTCACCAACAAAATTCTGTTAATTCCTCATTACAGATCCAGGGCTTGAGTTATTATCTGCTTTAATCCAAATACAGAATGTCCCAACTTTTATGGAAATGAGGTTGTGAAATATTGCAAAAGCAGTTCTGTGATACGTTCAGGCTTCCAAAGAACATGGGCATGTATTGCGTAACACACACACACACACACACACACACACACACACACACACACACACACACACACACACACACACACACACACACACACACACACACACACACACACACACGCACACACAGCTCCATTCATGTGCAGTGTGCCATTTGCCAGCTGAAGATGACAGATCAGACCAGTTCCTGTACAAACATCTGTGTGTGTGTGTGTGTGTCTGTGTGTGTGCTTGCGTGCGTGTGTGAGATTAGATCGACGACTCATCTTGTCAGCACTCAAACACTCAACCCACATTTACACATTCTTCTTACTCAGCCATCATCATTACGATCTCGATGTTCGCATTAACGGTGTTTATGTTGCTACGGCTCATTGGTGTCACAATTTAGCTGATCGTATTTACCTTTAATGAGTTGCAGATCCACACAAAGCTGCAGCATCCACTCTGACATGATGCTAAAAGGCTTAATAAAAAATAATGAAAAACATTTAGAGCCCAGTTGCAGCGAGATTCTGTACAATAGCGGGCCTATGATCGAGCCTTGGGGAATTCCACATTGAATTCTGTACAGCTTCGTCATTTAATCCACTTTAAAAAACAATAATCGGGACACTTTTCTGCGTATCTATGACACTGAAAACAGGAGCTGCTCAATGATGCTTCCTTACATGCAGTTTGTGTGAACAGCTATTAACCAAAAGTACTTACGGTAATACCTACTACTGTTTACACTCCAGAGTCTCCACATCTCCACAAATCAATCTGGATTGAGCGACACGTCAAACTTTTTAACAGGCGGTTATTTTTTGTCGCATTTCTGCTCTTGGCCCCTCAGCTGCAGAGCTAAAAGGGTTAAATGGAGGAGAAAGTAGTAAGAATGGAGGAATGTTGGGATACGGAGGAAGGATGGAACATCCAGGGAGGGATTGTGAGTAAATGTGTGGGCGAGGACGGACGGCAGGGGAGGAAGACAGGGCCTTCAGGGATGAATGAGTGGGAGGAGGCCGGATGGACGTACAGAAACGCCGAGGGAGAGTTTTATGGGCTTTAATAGGTGTGAAAATGAATATCGCCAGTTTGTTTTGACATGTCACGGCGGTTGTTTATGACATACAGTCTCAATGTGTGTCCGTCCAGATGTGGAACGCTCCCTCCCGAGGCTCCAGCGAACTGGCTTCCCCCGACACGTGTGCCCTCGAGCCAATCGCAGCACGGAGAGAAGCAGCTGTGTTGACTTTGTGACATCGCAGTGGGGAAGCTGGCCAATACCGTCGCAGTCACGGGAACAGAGAAAGCAGCTTTCCTTGTATTCCACCTTCGCGTTTCAACTGCGTCCTGTGTAGCTTGTCCATCGTCTATTACAGAGTCCACCTCAGAGGACAGATTGGGGACAGATTGGGTTCTCAATGAGGCAGCTTGGGTGAGAAAAACAGGACAGGACTGTAAGAGAGCGAAATTTCAATGACATGGGTACTTTGGTTTTTTGGGTGTGAACTGTTGGGAGACTTGCAGAACCACTGTCTCCCTCACTGAGCCCACCGTCAGCATTAGCATTATCCAAAGCCATTGTTCCCAGTGAAGAGCAGGTCTGTTACCATATCGCAAAATCCTGTTTACTGGAGGAGGAGTATTAATCGTTAGTCCCATTCTCAGATCCTCTGACAGCAACTTGAATTACTGGCTTTACACAGTATCCATAATTGGCTTTGGCTGCCTTCTCTCTCTCAGAGCTCCCTGTGTCCGCATGTTGGTGGATTGATTATCTCTGCTGTTCTGTTGCTACTTATTTCTGTTGTCATTAGATCATTTCTTTTAACAGGCACTAAAATACAGATTATAGAGCATCTTCCTCCTACTGACTGATGTAATAAAATCTGACATCTAGATTATAGAGCATCTTTCTCCCACTCGGTGATGTCGTTTTTTCTGAACTCAATGATTGAATCTACTTCCTTTTTATTTACATTGACGAGTACTTCATCCAGACGTAACCAGTAACTGTGACTAAGAGCTAATTTGCAGTAACTCGCACAAAAAAACCTGAAAACACGCCGTCTCTGCACAACTGCACCTTTTACATTATTAAAGCTTCCATAATAGTTACTTCCTCAAGTAATTAGTTCCTGCCCATTCACAGTAAAGAAAGTAACTCCAACAGATAGCAAAGAAGCCTTGTTTAACTACAATCAGTACTAATTGACAATTCATTGAGAGTTCAGTCTCGGAAAAACAGCAGTTGTCACCAAATCTGTGTTTCGCTCTTCTGCGTCAGAGACCTCCCTGCTCGTCTCTCTCTCACACTGAGCCTGTACGACTTCATTCCTCTCTCACGGGCCCTGCAGCTGCTGATGAGCTCGTCCACGTCATCGCTCGTTGTTTTTTTTCTTTCCTCACAGTTTAAAGTGTTGTCACGCCCGCCTGCGCTGCCCAGGGTTACTTTAAATACTCTGCGCGACACAATGATTGTTATGTGAAAACACGGCTGTGTTCAAACTACCTGAACTACACCTGGCTGGACGTTACCGTGGAAACTCTTCCAACACTGGTGGGAACCAGTTAGTACGTTAACCCTTGACTAGCCAACCACCAACCGAATTTAATTTGAGAGCAGATCTGATTCCACTGTCCTGTTGATAGTATCATTCAGGTGCTTAACTGGCCCACATGGTTGTGTAGTGGTTCGCTCTTTTGTCTCGCATTCTGAATCTCCCTGCTTTGATTGAATGTAATTTGATGCGTAAGCTCAGGGAGATGACGCAAACTCTTCAAAGAAACGCCTCAGCTTGGGCTCTTCTTCCTCTGTGGTAACTGTCCTAAACGCAACACCACAGTTTGACTGATTTTACTCAACACGTGGTGTGTTTGCATGCCCTCTGGGAACACAACATTGATTTAGAGCGGATTTCAGAGTAAGTCTGCAGCCGATAAATGTCACTATCCATTGCCAACAGGTCTTTTTAAATCAATACGGTTGCTTTTGCTTCAGCATTCAAACACTCACTCATAAATAGTCTGATTGCAGCCGAGAGGTCGTTGCTCGTTATGGAGTTCAGAGTCCTGCTGGACGGCGTCCAGCTCGGTCCCTTCACCAGTTTGATTCATGAGCGCCTCTCTGTGTTTCAGTGTGCCAGGGGATGAGCAACCAGCTGAACTTGTTGGGTACTCGTGAGAATCACTATGACAACATGCTGAGGATGTACACCAACTGCTCCATCGTCCTGGAGAACCTGGAGGTCACCTACACCCTGGAGCACCAGGACCTGTCCTTCCTCCAGGTCTGTCCAAAACACTTCCTTTCTGTCTTGTAACCTCTTTTATTTTTTTTTTTTCATACAATGCAATTATGTTCATTAGTCACATAGAGGTGGGGTAGTATGGCCCACTTCCACCTCATAATTAGAACAGGTAGGTTGTAGTTACACACATGTACAAAGTTCAGATGATACACACTGTAATAAGATTCCTATTAAAACGTTATTGATTTATTTTTATGAAATGTAACTGAAATATGTACATTAGCCTCTGGTTTCCATGGTAACAATATTTAAGATCTGGGTAATGAGAGCTCTCATACTGTTGCATCACAGTTTTCAGCCTTGGCATCGGGCGGAGTTAGAATACCGACGCAATGTTCTATATCACACAACGTACATGCTCGCTTTTTTATTTTTTTATTTTTTTATTTTGTCTCAGATTCAAAGCTACATGTACCAACATCAGTGCTAATTCAAAATGCTAATTAAAACAAAAACAAACCTTTTCTCATAAACAGTAAAACCTCTGATGTAGAGACGCCCTAAACTGCCAGGGCAGGTGTCCCCTGAAGACAGGTGTCCTCTTTTTGGAGAGACGTGTCACAAGGACAAATTGTAGGACCAGTTGATATTGAACAAACCAAACACCAAATATGTTATGGTTATTAAAACGCAAATAACTGAACCAATACAAAGATATATACAGTATATACAAAGAATTTACTTCAGGGACCACATACAGTCCATTTTAATCTTGAGTGGATCAGACTAGTTAAATATTGCAATAATAACCTTTAAATTTACACTTTAAAGTTTTTCTTTGTTGTGGCCACATTGTATGTAATGAAATTGTCCATATTTTTGGAAGATCAAACAGTTAGTACTGAAAATTATTACAAGCTCAACATAAAGTAAATTTTAATGAAACATTCTGGTGCAAAATACAATGAAAAACCTTTAATAATTCCTATATAACCTCCTTGCTTGGTTGGTTAGGGTGTCTGCTCTTACCCGGTCCACTCCTCAGAGGTTCTACTGCATCTCTTTATAGCACTTGTTATAATTCCTATGGCCCCTAGGGGGCAACATAAGTCTTTCTGGTCATAGCTTTCTTCAATCCCAAATCTATGTGACTGATAAAAGCGAATTGTCACTCAATTGGACTGAGAACTTTGAAATCACTCACCAAGTCAAAGCAACAAAGAATTTCATGCAGAAAGTGATGTACTTTATACTTTATTGCAGTATTTTCCACCTTTTACCAAGGGAGCTGAGGCTTTTCTTGTTCTGAAGTTGTTCAAACTAGATTCAGGGAAAACACTCTGGTTTATTTGGAAGGTTTTTGTATGTTAATGAGCAAGTTTCCACAACTGTTTGTCTTCACTGTAATGTTTAAGATGATCAGGAATTCAGAAAGAGGGCCCACACCCTCTGTAAAAGGTAGTGTTCTTTCTCTGACACGTTTTTAAGACGTCCACTGTTTGGGATTTATTTCTTTAAACTTGTATCCATTTAAAAATCCCTATATAGACTTTTCATTCTCCAGTGCTAAAGTTCTTGCGGCAGTGCTCCCACATTGCTCCTGTCATGATCAATCCAGCCACTAGAGGGTGTTTTTCACAAATATATAATTTAGAGTCTCTCGAATGGCTGATTTACTCTCTCTAGTTTGTCAGCTTGGCACATGTTACCTGTGGTATTAAAAGCTGTCTAAACATTGAGGAGCTGTTTAGTTACATGTGTCACAATAGAGATTCTGTGAAACTGCGAGTCAGGTCGCAGAACCTGACGGAAAATGTTGCAGCACCTGTTATCTGGTCACGATTGAGCGGTGAGTCAAACGACTGTGAGTTACTCGCTGTTACATTTTTTTCACCCGCGGCGATTTAAGTTTGGAAAACTGTTTGCACTCTGTGATGCATTCAAGGACCCTGTGTATGAGATTGAGCTGCTTCAGGGCCATTTGCCAGTTTTAATTTCCACGAGTTTTTGGTTTAATATTTAGTGTTGTGGGATGATTTCGTCATGAAGCGCTGAAGCCAATCCCAGCTAACAATGGGTGAAGGCAGGGTGGATTCACCATGAAGTCACCATTCAATCACAGAACAAACACACGAAATAAAGACACACACATTTACATCTGCAGACAATTTATAGTCGCCAATCGGTTTTAAGTCTATGTTTTTAGTCTGGAAACCTACAACCTCCTGTGTTTCTCACTGCATCACCATGAGGCCAAGCATTGTTTCAATTGATGCTGTGTAGATCGAAATGAACGGAAAAAAGCTGAATACACCAACATTGACGAGAAAATAATGTTTTCGCAGACTAATATTTTAATAGATATGTATATATAATATAAAGGTTTGTGTGTAGTTGAGTTAAACGCACTGTTTGTCTATACTTATAAAAACAAATTAGTGCAATAAACTAAAACTTTTTAAATGTGTACAAGCCTGATCACTGACCACTGTGGGTGACGGAGTCTATAAGAAACGCTGAAACAGACAAATAATAAAAAAAACTTGAATTTACCCTTTGGGCAAGGATTATTCTGTTGTGTTTGGTAATTTGTTATTTTATACTTTAATGGTTGAGTACTTCTCTATTTGTTTTCTAGTATCTCGTTGTATCAATCTTTTAATTAATTTACATTCATTAATTGCATTTGTTTCATTATTAAAAGACAATTTTATCACAATTCTTTCTTTATTCGTCACTCTGTATAATGATCGTTTTAACTCCTATTTAATAATAATTTTGTGTGTGTGTGTGTGTGTGTGTGTGTGAGTGTGTGTGTGTGTGTGTGAAAAGTGAAGTTTCTTTCCAGAGCTCAAACACCGTTTGGTTTTTGGGGATTCGTTGATTCAGCCTGTGTCTCTTTGCTTCTTCAGTCCATCCAAGAAGTCGGCGGCCACGTTCTGATCGCCATGAACGAGGCGGCCGTGATCCCTCTGTTCAACCTGCGGCTCATCCGTGGACAGAACCTCTACGAGGGCCAGTACGCTCTGCTGGTGATGTCCAACTACAACAGGAACCCGTCGTCCGCCACTCTGAACTACACCAGCGGGCTGCGGGAGCTGCAGCTCAGCAGTCTGAGCGGTACGTCCGCAAACATCAGGAATCCAGCAGAGGCGCTGAGGAATGAGCTGATTAAACTCAGTTCAGGTTACTGCAGCCAAAGAGGGTTAAACCAGCTATTTAACTCATTACGTGGCTGTGCAGACCTGAGGTATCATAATTGTTAGTGTGGTAATAGGTTAGGCACATTGTCTTTGTCTATACTTGATCAAATATGGTTTCTCATGCAGAAAATTTGAGTTTACTGATGCTGTCAGCTTCGCCTTGTTGGGGAGCTTTAAACGTCAGCAATTAAAGCACAGAGTTGTTACGGGACAAGTCATGAAAAAACTAATTTAGTAGAGATGAACATGCATTTTCTTCTGGACCAGAGCTCATTCAGTTGTTTTGTGAGGTGGCCAGTTCACAAAACTGAGGCCAATTTAGGGCTCAAAACCTCAGTAGAGATTAAAAAAAAAAAAGAAAAAAAAAAAGACATGTCTTTACAGTCATATACTTAAGGAGTCATATCTTGTAGCTTGTTAAAGTTAAACTCCTGTGTCGAAAAGAACAACGAAACAATTCAGAGCTGAGAGCGAAAACATGGATGAGTTTGATTGATAACAAAATGCGTCGGCTCACGGGCCCTCAAATGTCTAGTCTGGTCCTATTTGCACAATAAAGGAGATCTGAAAAAGGACAAAGCCGCATGAAGAAGTGTGTCCCGGCGGCTCAATATGGGTTAGATAATTCAAAGTCCTGAGTCCAAAATAAGGAACCTTTTTTCTCCAGTTTGTGCTCACTGTGAAGCACAAATTAACCGTTTCATTGTGTCTCAAGACTCTAATTAGCGGCTCATTGTTTTTGTGCCTCGTTGACTTTACGAGCCACCGAGGAGCGGCTGACTGTCTCGTTTAATCGCTCGCCGGCTGAGCTTGGCCGCGGGCCGCTCAGGGTGGAGTCGGTACGTCATTTCAAAAGCCTTCAGTCAACAACAAGCTGCGCTCTGGCAGCAGGACGCGGACCACACCTGAGCGGTGTGCGGCCAGTGACGCTGACGTTTCAGCTGAGCCGCACGGCGCACAGTCATTAAAACCTGCTTCGTTGGAATACGTGTAGCCACTTGAACTTTGACAGATGACGTGTGATGTGATTTGATAATGGTTTCACTGCAGAAAAGAAATTCACCATACTTATATTTTCTACTTAGATTTTTTTGACTTTTTTAGTCTTTAATTTTTACCATGATACTTCGTTCCCTTAAATATGAGATGGTATATCCCAACTCCCTAAACAAGTAAGACCATGCTGAGTCACATAGTCAGCTTTTTTAATTCCAACCATATTTTTAGTTCTTATAATTGGCTGACCTCCAGTGTGACCGATCCAAGTTTGAAAGTTCTCATTTGTCATCGTGTCCTTACAGAAATTCTTAAAGGCGGCGTGAAGATCACCCGCAATCCTTTGCTCTGCAACATGGAGAGCATCCAGTGGAGGGACATCCTGGACAAAGACAGCAGTCCCAGAACGTTTTTCATCAGCGACTCCTACCCACGGGAATGTACGCAGAGTGTTGTGAAGTCTGTGCTGTGCTGTGAATCCCAGAGACGTTCAGTGACGCCCACTGTGCTCGCTTGCAGGTCAGAAGTGCGACAGCGGCTGTGTGAACGGCTCGTGTTGGGCGCCGGGACCGGATCACTGCCAGAAATGTAAACACAATTATGTAGGGAAACTGAAATCAGTGACACACGTGCGAAACTTGAACCCGCCTTTTCCAACCCACCCACCCTGTCTACGTACGGTATCTTATCCATGTGATAAGTTACAATCACACGAAACAAAGTGATGGCCTGTCTCTTCCAGTCACTCGGCTGCTGTGTGCGGAGCAGTGCAGTAAAAGATGCCGAGGTCCCAAACCCATCGACTGCTGCAACGAACACTGTGCTGCAGGATGCACCGGACCGCGGGCCACCGACTGTCTGGTCAGTGTGCAGCCTGTGACGGGACTTTGAACTCGTTGAACAAATTGAACCTTAAGATCGCATTTTGAGGACGAGACTGTGGGCGTGAAATCATGAACCAACTGTTAGTGGTGAGAGTTTAGAGAGGAGAGTCGAGGAGCAAGATATTTCTTGTTCTTACGTTGTCTGTTCTAAAGCTTTTACGTGACCGAGATATGCGACGTCTTTGTAATGTTTACGACCAGCAAGACAATGTCGCGTTTATCCTTGGACTTGATCATAGAAACTAGATTTCATTGATAAAGTTATAGACTTATTGATATGTGATCAGTCTCAAAGGGCTTTACATTACTGATGATAATGAGTGTCCTCTCTCCTCCAGGCCTGCAGGGCTTTTAACGACAACGGGACCTGTAAGGACGCTTGTCCTCCCCTGAAGCTCTACGACCCCAAAACCCACGAGGTGGTCAACAACCCCAACGCCAAGTTCACCTTCGGGGCGACCTGCGTCAAAGCCTGCCCACGTAAGACGCTCAAAGCTCGCACCATCTGCGGAGTGATTACTAATATTTTAAAATCTCTTAACAAAAACCTCTTCATAAGGATGTTTGATACCTTCGATTCTTGAGTTTACTCTCAGTGAAAACAACGAAAGGAGCCAATATTCAATATTCTGCTTCGTGCCTGTAGATAACTACGTGGTGACCGACGGGTCGTGCGTCCGGACCTGCAGCGCCGGGATGTACGAGGTGGAGGAAAAAGGAGTCCAACAGTGTAAAGTTTGTGACGGACCCTGCACCAAAAGTAAAAAGCACACAGAGCAGCTTGCTTAACCACCTGTCATTTTTTATCAGTCCTATGGGTATGAGGTAGTATGGGGAACTCTAGATTAATAGTGCCATCTCGTTAACAATAAGTTAACGTAATAAGTAATAAGTAATAAGTAACTGAGCACTTCACTAAAATTAGGACGGGAGTTAAAGTGAGCTGGTTAGTTTTTGCTGTAAATAAAAACATCCGAAGAGTCTCTGTCTGTCCTGCTCACTGAGCTAAATGTTACCTGCTGCTGATGTCCTCTTGCTTACTATTTCACTTAACTCTTGTTTACTGGAGATGGAGTTCCTCATTAATCCTGAACTACCTCACTCCTCCCAGCAGCAACTGGGAACGGCAGCTGTTCCACAACAAACGTCTTCCCGTCATTAGTTCACGAGTCTGTTTTTCTCAAGAAGCCCCGACATTCAATTTATAGAGCATCTTCCTCCAATAGCGTCCAAATTATAGAGCATCTTCCTTTCATTAACCAAACATAATGAGTTAGACGGATACACACATCTCAGCAATACCACAACTAGTAAAGTGACTAGTAACCGATTTTAAGCACTTGCACAACACTGTCCATATTACATCACACATTACTAACCAGGTACTATATCCCTGTACATTTTGTATAAGATAATATAAATTAAGACAAAACAGCCTATATTATCCACTGTATACAACAGATAGGAAGAAACATGAACCACAGATTACTAACCTGGATGATTCTGGTTTTTTGTTGCCTCCAGGCTGCGAAGGCCTCGGCGTCGGTTCTCTCGTCAACACAATCGCCGTCAACGCCTCCAACATCGAGTCGTTCCGGAGCTGCACCAAAATCATCGGTGACGTTGTGGTCATCGAGACCTCCTTCACCGGGTAGGACCGCCTCAGGGAATGGATTCATATTAAACAATCGGCCGTACTTACAAGCCCGTCGTAGGAAACAGAGCATCTTTACATTCGTGCTCAGATTTGGTTTTGGATTAGCCTCGGCACTCACGTATGAGATTGAGGTTTGCTCTGACTGGCTGTTTCAGCGACCGGCACGATAACATCCCTCCCATGGACCCCGAGAAGCTGGAGTACTTCAGGACAGTGAAGGAAATCACAGGTGAGTCAGCAGAGCTGCAACGTTGTCCTCCAGCACGGTGAAACAAAGATTGTGTTGATATGTCTGCTAACCGTCCCGTTGAAACATTTCTGGTTCACATATGATTGGTTCTGATGCTCTGCTATAATTGGGACCTTCTTCTGAACTAGATTGTAAATATATTAAGAATTATTTTTTTACGAATGCATGTTTTGCAAAAACTTTGCAACTCCAGCTGAAATGAGGGTGGAAATGTTACTTGTTGCTTTACTGCCTATTTAACAGTGCTGTCATTTTCAGTCGGAACCAACATTTAGAACTTTCCTAGTGATGTCTGGAGCAGAAAAGAGTTTAAATGGCAATAGAAAAAAATGTAATGACACGCGTCTGAAGCCATAACCTTCAGTTTAACATGTAAAATGAATAAATACTTATCTTTATGCACCAGTTGTCAGGAAGACAGTGGCACTTGTCTTCTCAGAGCAACCTACAAAGCGTGAAGCACATTGATTAGTATTGATTAGTAGTCACAACTGTAATCTTAGTTTTGACTACATTAAAAAAATATATAAACCCTCTTACTTCTAATGAGAAAGCTTGTGCATGCTCCATCCTCACACATGTCGGCTGGTTGCTGTTGCAGATGGTTTTGGTGAACTCAGTGTTTTGTGCCGGTCAGGTTTCCTGCTGATCCAGTCGTGGCCGAAGAACAGGACGTCTCTGTCAGTGTTCGAGAACCTGCAGATCATCCGGGGAAGAACGACATATGCGTGAGTTCAGAAATGTGTGACCACAAGGAGCAGAAATAATCTGTGATGGTTTTTACTGTATTTTTCAGAGTTTAAGCCACATTTTGTTTTAATTGTTTGGCTGGTCACGTTGCATATATTAAGAAGTGACATATATCAAAATACCACAGAAAAACCTCTGTTACGCCCATATTTGACTGACAGAGCATCAAAAAATAAAAAGCTACACAACAGAATTTAAACAAAAAATGCAGCAGGAAGAGTTTGGATTGTGTGAGAAACGTGTGAGGAACGAGAAAAACAGAGACACTGGGTGCGTCCTAATAGGCCCTCCTATCTCCAGCTCACTGTTCGTCTGATGAAGAAAAGAAAGATGGCTAAAAGCACGATGACCCGAGCTGTGTGACGCAGCTTTGGAGTATCTCAGACGGTCACATTAACTTGAGGATTGATTCGTGTCGTCTCCAGGCAGCACAGTCTGGCGGTGGTGAAGGTGAAGCACCTCCGCTCGCTCGGCCTGCGCTCTCTGAAGGAGGTGAGCGCCGGGAAGATGATGCTGAAGGACAACCTCGAGCTGTGCTACATCCAGTCCAACCAGTGGACCCGCCTCTTCAGGTCCAAGGACCAAATCATCACCATGCGCAACAACGCTCTGCCCGCCACCTGCGGTGAGTGCTCCAGTGAAGCTCGCATCCAGACTGAAGGATTGTGGGTAAAAAAAACTAAAACAAACATTAGACGATGGCGTTTCTTCGTGTGTCACACAGAGCAGCAGAATCGAACCTGTGACGAGGAGTGCTCGGGCGGCTGCTGGGGTCCCGGGCCCACCATGTGTATGTCCTGTCTCCACTTTGACCGCATGGGGCGCTGCGTAGTGCACTGCAACCTGCTGCAGGGGTGAGACCCACACACTTCCACTGATCCACAGGCGGCGAAATGGACCAAACCATTGGGAGCCAATTTGGGGGATGATAGAGTTTTTTTATAGTGACTAATGAGTCAGTGTGTATATATATATATATATGATTGTTTCTCGTCAAGTGCAATCCCAATGTTTAAAAGTTGGGAAGTAATGTTGAAACAAATTGAAAAGAGAATGCGATAATTTGCTAAATTTCATAGTTATATTCTTATTTGAACATGAAGAACCCAGAAGTTGTTCCAGTTGTTAGACGCAGTTTGTCTTCACATCTCTACATCGCCTCTGAAACATTCCCTTTACATCCAGTCATGTTCTTCATGTTTTCTCCATTAAACTAACTCGTTGTCAACTTATTTCTGAGGTGTGCCCGTTACTTTGTGAGCCTTTTGTTGCCACTGTTCCAACTTTTTTGAAATGTGTCGCTTGTTTGAAATGCCTGCAGGGAACCCAGAGAGGTGGAGATAAACGGCAACTGTGTGGAGTGTCACCCGGAGTGTCTGCTGATGAGCGAGACCCCGACGTGCCTCGGGCCGGTCAGTCCACATGAACATCCATCATCTCTGCAGAAGCAACACATGAGGACTTTTTTTTTTTTTTTTAAATGCCACATTCTGTCCTATTCTTTCACAGTTTTCACAGCACGTTTTTTTTGCTTTTTAACGATTTTAATGACTTGTAAATAGCGTTACTATGGTAGTTCTTTTTAATGCTGCACAATCTTTTGATTTATCCGATTGTTATAACCCGAGGGAGCCACATTGTTTTCCAACTTACAATGTTGTGATGAATGGAATTCCACAATCCGGCTACTCCAAGTGAATTATTTGAGCCTTGAAGGCAGTTCGAGTTTTGGAGAGATATTGCACAATATTAGTCATATGCAGTTTCTTATAAATGCAGTAAACCAGTTCAAATGTGCTATAGTGACACCAACTGGATTTAAAAACATACCAAACACACAGGATTAATGAAGACTAAAGCAGCAGCAAATAATCCGTTGTAATATTTGAATTTATTCTCAGAAAGACTTTGCACACCGTTGTGTTGTTTTTACATCTTGACCTTTCCGGGGAAGTGATATTATTACAAATTAGAATTCTTATGAATTTTGACAGAAAGCAAAAGGAAAGCAGTTTAAATTCTGGAGAGAAGCAGCCTCAGTCCTGGGAATATGCGGTTATGTCGCCACCCAGTGGTAAAACCAGGAATAAACACAGTATTGATGACGGCACAGAATACTTTAAACATTTACTTGTTTAAACATTTCTTACTGATTAATGTGAGCAAAGAAACACATTATAAAACATTTAGTGTATATGTAATAAAATATGTTGAAAAGTACAAGACAATAAATTGAATAAATGCATCAAACTTCTAAATGTTTCTAGATGTAAATTTCTGTATGAGGTCATAAATTCTTGTTGATGCAATCAATTCACTAAGTGTTTTGTATTTCATGTTATTTACAAGAAATAATCTCATCTAAACTACACTAGCAAATGTAGAGATTGTGCCTAAGTCTCATTATCAACACCATTACTACAGCCTCGGTCTGTATTATTGTTTTTTTAAATACTTGAGTGTACTCTTCCCTTGGTACTTTGTCCTCTGGTTGATTGATCACAAAACATTCATTCCAGCACAAAGTATGCATATGTTTGCACGTGGAAGTGGAGAATAAATGGGCCTTCATTGGGAAAAATGTGGGAAGAAATAAACACAAAAAAGTGGTAATTTGACGACTGAATCAAAGCACATGTGCAGCTTATTGTTATCGGGCTTTTTTATTTTTAACTGGCTTCAGAAACTGAAGGTTTCTGGCTAAGTTCTGTCGAAGTTTGGGAGTAAAATCTGAAAGCTGAAGCTGGAAAGGTTAACAGCTTGACAACTGCCTCTGGGTGAATTTAAACTGCTAAAGACTGACCTGCTCCTCCTCCTCCTCCTCCACCGGCAGGGTCCAGACCAATGTTCCCAGTGCGCCCACTTCAAAGATGGCCCCCACTGCGTGGCACGCTGCCCACACGGCGTGCAAGGAGACGGAGACACGCTAATCTGGAAATACCCAGACGGGACGGGCCAGTGCCAGTCCTGCCACCAGAACTGCACCCAGGGGTGAGGCTTGTGTGAGCGGTGGTTCTGGAAAGGTTCCTTCCTGTTAAGAATCAGTTTTTTCTTCCCACCGTCTCAGGCAGAACTGTTGGGTCATTCTCTGTAAACGTGTCTTGAAATAACTGCTTCATTTGGCTCAATATGAATTGAATTGAATTGAATTGAATTGAATTTGCATCAATCAGAGCGCCTGAAGTGAGAATGTCTTACTTGAAGTTGCCGTGTGTCTGTGTCTGCAGGTGTTCAGGTCCTGGCCTCTCTGGATGCTCGGGGTAAAACTACACCCTCACACACACTCAGCTGCACAGTCCGTTTATTCGTTCAGCTTCAAAGAAGGTTAATGGCAACAATCATATAAGCATCATGCATTAAAACACAATTTTATTTGCATCTAAACAACAGCTGGAACAGTATTCAACTCTACTGCGTTCAAGTAAGAGTGACAGTTAATTGGAAAGTTTATCGGTTTTTGTTGAATTTTGGTCAACTCGTCTCAACGGTACAACCAAGAACTCTAGTTGTACACTAGTTAGTGAAAATTTGGTGTAAAGCTAAAATATAAATGGGAATCAATAGTAATAATATTAACATGCACTCGGTCAAATATCTAGATGACAAATTATTCACTCATCCATTCAAACTTTTAACAACATTTTGTTTTCTGTATTCTAAATCTGAATGATAGTCAATGTGGAATTCTATATTTAAACAGGTAGCTGGAATTCTCGGTGCAATTTAACAAAACAAAAATGGTTGTAAATGTTAAACTGAAACTTTTGAATGTATGACTCATGGCAAACATAACTGGAGTTCAACATATGAGAATATAATAATACATGTAGGCATAAACCAATAAGATGGCAGGTTGGTGTAAAGTTTAGTGGGAATCTGTTGGTTGTGATCAGCTCCAGTGTCCCAAGTTGGATAAGTTGGTATTAAAAAGGGACGAACGGATAAATAGAATCGACTTAAGAAATATTAAAATGGAACTTGATGGAAACGTGTCTTCACGGCACACTTGAACTGTCGGGCGTCTCGGTATCTGAAACTCTTAATTGTGTGTTCTCACAGTGCTGCAGCACACTCCACGCTGGCGGTCGGCGTGGTCGGCGCGCTCCTGGCCGTTGTCATCCTGTCGTTGGTCATCATTGTGTTGCTACGGCGACGACAAATCAAGAGGAAGAGGACCCTGCGCCGCCTCCTCCAGGAGAGAGAGGTATTATTTTTGTCTCAGCATTTGGTGAAACACCCGGTGGAAAAACAGTGTTGTTATTGTTATTGTCATCATGGTTTGTGTCTTCCTCGATCTAAATGTGTAAATGTGTGTGTTGCAGCTGGTGGAGCCACTGACTCCAAGTGGTCAGGCTCCCAATCAGGCGCTGCTGAGGATCCTGAAGGAGATGGAGTTTAAGAAGGTCAGGGTGCTCGGCTCCGGGGCCTTTGGGACCGTCTACAAGGTAGGACAGACTGTGGTGGAGCGGGAAAAAATAATGCGAGAGTTACTTTCTCAAGTACCATTGTCACAAAGGCTTTTTTTTTTAACTAGTAACTGTAATCAAGTACTGTCAGAATGACTTTGAGTTAGAGGGATATTCACTGCATGTTTGTTTCAAGGGTCTGTGGATCCCTGAAGGGGAGAATGTGAAGATCCCAGTCGCCATCAAAGTTCTCAGAGAAGCCACGTCACCCAAAGCCAACAAAGAAATCCTGGACGTAAGGAAACTTTCACGTTCTCCTTCTCCGTCTCACTATTCCCTCGAGAACCAGGAGAAAACCCACTCACACAGGGAGAACATGCAAACTCCACACAGAAAGCGGATGCATCCTTTGCTGGAAAGAACATGCCCCCCCCCCCCCCCCCCCCCCCCCCCCCCCCCCCCCCCCCCCGACACCTACTCTTTTATTCTCTTTAACCGGGAAGTTTTACTCCCAGAGATCTTCAATGTGTCTAACCAGAAGAAAGGAGATGTGTATTTCAGCCCTCCAAATGTGAGAAACATGATTAATTCAAAGCATTGGAGGATACTGAAAGCTTGAAATCACAGATTAAAAGGAGCTTGTTATGCTGAGAAAAGTGAATCCCGAGCGTGTTTCTAACCTTGCCACGAAAACCGAACACGCTTAAGATCAGTGGCAGATTAAATCCCACACATTGCAGCGGCGTTATTTATCTAATTGTGTAGATTTAACCTTACTTCCTACATTTATTGGTTGATTGTGCAGGAGGCGTACGTGATGGCGAGCGTGGATCACCCCCACGTGTGCCGGCTGCTGGGGATCTGCCTGACGTCCTCGGTGCAGCTGGTGACCCAGCTGATGCCGTACGGCTGCCTGCTGGACTACGTCCGGCACCACCGGCACCACGTGGGCACCCAGTGGCTGCTCAACTGGTGCGTGCAGATCGCCAAGGTGAGAAAATCTCCCTCCGTCTGTGCGCCCGAGGCAACGGCCCCGCCACCTGCATCTCAATTTAAGCCTGATGAGGCCATTAGCCGAAACACAGTTGGGCACATTAATCTGTCCAGTTTGTTTTAAGTCTCATTTGGTGGGTGGGAAAACCTCAAACAAGGTCAGCGTTAAGCTGCTAGTGAGCACGTCAGAGCTGCTTATTTATTCTCAATGGTTTGACATCAAAAAACAAAAAGAGAAAAACAGGACTTGTTAGTACCTCTGCCTCACTGCAGGGGGCAGTGCTGAGCAACATTCTTTAAGGTCAATCTATGCTTACACTGTAGTCTAAACAGTGTGGTGTTTTGTTTGTTTCTATCAACAAAGTATGACAATTCAAACAAATATTGTTAAAGTGACTTTGTGTTTTCATCTGTATATTTCAATTCATTCCGGATAAATAATTACAAATATCACAGAAACAGAAAAAAAAAAAAATGACACGATACAAGGCAAAACTGGATTTTTAATTTAAAAAAGAATACCACATTTAAAATCATTGTTGTTGATATTTGAAAAAATTAGGTGACCTGACTGTGTGTCATTATGAAGAACCAAGGTAGAAAAACAACAGCAACTTGAAGACACATAGGTTAAAAACAATTCACATCATGTATTTACTAAAGGGGTTATATCATACAGCTTTTCAACACTTTCACTGGGTCTCATTGGTCCATAACTGTTGAATATTCTTAGGGAGACTCAAGAAGGGAATACAACCAGTGTGTGTGTGTATGTGTGTGTGTGTGTGTGTGTGTGTGTGTGTGTGTGTGTGTGTGTGTGTGTGTGTGTGTGTGTGTGTGCAGGGGATGAACTACCTGGAAGAGCGTCATCTGGTGCATCGAGATCTGGCGGCGAGAAACGTTCTCTTAAAAAACCCCAACCACGTAAAAATCACGGACTTTGGCTTGGCCAAGCTGCTGACAGCCGACGAGAAGGAATACCACGCCGACGGAGGAAAGGTGAGTGTCTGATTTGATGACTTATATGATGTTATCCATTAAAACAAACAAACACAAACATGTCAAAACCTACTTTACTCTTCAGGAAATGTTTGAAACTTGATCTTTCCATGGGCCACTCTGATGTTACTTTGGGTCTTTCAACACTGTCTCTGTCTCTTTCTGCTCTGCACAGGTTCCCATTAAGTGGATGGCGCTGGAGTCCATCCTGCAGTGGACCTACACTCATCAGAGCGACGTCTGGAGCTACGGTGAGCCGACATTTGACCCTTTGGTAACAAACAAAGGACTGCTTCTGCAGTGACTCCATTTGAACTCTTTTGTCGCCTGAGTTGGTTTGGGAAACAGCGCATATAACTACTTTAAAAGCTTGCACAATGACAATCCTGTAAATATGTTTTCATTGTCCCGTCATACTGAGATTTGTTGTTAAAAATGCTTGGAATGTCACTATTTCTTATCCAAACAAGGTAAAACCAGTTTTTGAAATCGGTAATGAAGCAGATGGTGAAAAAGTTTTAAATCAGCTGGGATGTCTAAAAAAAAAAAAAGAAAGGACATTTCAAAATTTGATTTGTTTTAGTCTACACTTTAAAGCTTCCTCTCTTTTGACATTGAAATAAAGTTATTCAGTTCTCGTGTATATATTTTTTCTCCTTTTGAAAATGAGAAACACTTCGATAATGAGAAAATATCGTGTTGTTACGATGTTCTTCTAAACGCCCGTGAGCTTTTCAGTCAGAAGGCAACAGGCTCAAAGATTTCAGTTTTCGCAGCTTTTCTAGAGGTAGAAAGGAAATAAAAATGTACTGCTTCCTTTTGTACATTCTGTCAAAAAGAGCCAAATTGAGCTTCACTGTGTAACATTGTGGCCTCTCGATATTTTCTCCACTGTCGGCGAGAAAGTAACATGAAACACTTGAAGTTGGACTGGAGAGTCGCTGCCTTACACCGTTCAATCAGACGCCACCTACAACTCAAAACAGCGTCGTCTCGATGGTCCACAGGTGTGACGGTGTGGGAGCTGATGACGTTCGGCTCCAAGCCGTACGACGGCATCCCGGCCAGCGAGATCGCCTTGGTGCTGGAGAGAGGAGAGCGGCTGCCTCAGCCTCCCATCTGCACCATCGACGTCTACATGATCATGGTCAAATGTAAGAGGCAATGACCAGCAGGTGGCGACGGAGGGTCTCCAGCTTCTCACAAGCTTGTGGCGTATGATTTCTCATGAATGCAGCTGATTCTGTCACTCTCTCTGCTGCAGGCTGGATGATCGACCCCTCCAGTCGCCCTCAGTTCAGAGAGCTGATTGGGGAATTCTCTCGAATGGCCAGCGACCCGTCCAGATACCTGGTTATACAGGTATACCGATCAGTTATCCCAGTCTGAACTGTGATGAAGTGAGGAAAACAGAAACAGATTAAAGTTTTAGTGTAACAATTAGTGCTGTCAATCGATTATTAAAAAACAAAAACAAATTAATTGCGCAATTTTCTGTAATTAATTGCGATTAATCTCATTGCTTTTCTACTGAAGACCGAAGCTTGTAATGGATATTTATTCAGGGAAAACCACAGAATTAGTGTCGACTCAACACACACAGATTATATTCAAATTCAAAGACTATTTTTATAACGTCTTTTTAGTTTTGCTTGATTGCTGTTTCTCTCCAAAATTAGCAAAATAATAAAAACATAAATTAATAAACATCTAACTTAAGTCTGGGTTCTATCAGAGTTCAGGTCCACCACGTTGTGAACTTATGACATGAACAAAGTGGCAATAATGTACTGTGATACACACACGCACGCACGCACGCACGCACGCACGCACGCACGCACGCACGCACGCACGCACGCACGCACGCACACACACACACACACACACACAGTATAGAGAAAGAAGAGAAATTAATATTTTACCTGCAAGTCTTTCCTCCAGCTTTAGCAGTTTGGTGGCTACTGGTCAGCCAACATGGCAACCTGCTGTTTTGGTCGTTAAATTCGGATTTACGAAGTGTATTAATGAATTTCACTTAACAATTTAAAGTGAAACTTTCTGCCTTAATATTATTCCACTCTGAATCGTGCTGCACTGTCGTCACGGTGCTGCGCCCATAAGTAAGGGAGTAAAAAAAAAAATGATATAACTGAAGTAAACAAAACTGCGTTAATTCCGTAAACATTTTTTTTCACGAGTTAAACATTTCAAATCAATTAATTAAAGTAGGGTGTTATTTTTGACGGCACTAGTAACAATACCTCTTAACATTCCTGCCATGCTTGGAATTCACCATCTACATCATTTCTCTGCTGTGTACAGTGTGCCTTCAGCTTGAACATCATCTCAGAGGAGAGAAAGAAATCACAAGCAGCCAAATCTGGTGAATAGGTGGACGACCATAAAACTGTAGTGTTTTCAGTGCAATCCCAGTGGACCTGTTGTCCTGATGAAACAGCCAGTTACTGTCTCAAAACAGTTCAGTTTTTATTTTGCACCAAATGTTTTCATGAATACGTCTCAGGACACCACAGTACAGCTCTGCATTCACAATAGGCGCAGTTCCACCGCACTTTCTGTGCATTTATATTGCTTTCTAAATCCAAGAGTACTGATACGATTTAGTTGTAATCCCAGTAACACCTGTGTACTGACAATAAAACCTCTTGTGTCCGTTGTCTCGTGGCAGGGAGACCTGCCCAGTCCGTCCGACAGCAGGTTTTACTCCCGCCTGCTGAGCACCGAGGACACGGACGGCATGGTCGACGCCGAAGAATATCTGCTGGCTTACAAAGGCCTGAATAACAACGACAACCGGCCCTGCCGCGCCACGGTACAAAAACTCACCTGTTACAGTCTCCTGCTGTGTTTAACAACTAGTTCTTACTGAGAATAGATCACTGTGAAGAAGCTCATTTTCCTTTTGAAACATGAGTTTATGGCGCAAACATGTTAAGACAGGCCCAATTGGATTTGCTTCATATTTTATATGAATAAAGTAATTTCACCAAAAAATAAGTGTCCACATTTTTAAATTGCTTCCTCTCAAGTGGATTACACAGAGAAGAGGAATCTCAAAATCACTGAATCAGGTGAACTTGACTTGGATTGGATTTTTAGTGAGGTTCATTGTGGCCTCTCGATATCCTCTCTAATTATGAGGAAGTTAAGTCGGAAAGTAACAAGGAATATTGTGCACAAACGCATTTCACATTTATCTGCCTTTTGTCTTTTTGTCAGAACGGTCATCCGGTGCGTCAGAACAGCACCACCATGCGATACATCACCGACCCGACTCATGGCGCGCTGGATAAAGAAGACATCGAGGGCCACGGTATCCCTCACCACTACCTCCACATTTTCAATGAGTCAAATAAAAATCTGAAATATTTAAGTCACAGAGCGTGATCATGTTTGACAAACCAACAAAAAAGAGAACTATGACAAAAGAAAACACACTAAAACTCCTTTATCATTAGACTTAAATGCTCTTCAACCTTTTATTCTTTATTTCCTTAAATTTCCTTTAATATGTTTTTTATATTTTCTTTCAACCTGAGGCCTTAATTATTGTAAATAAACTTTAAAAAAAGCCTGAAACTTTTTTCATTATACACAATTTGACCTTTTAAATGATCTCATTTGTTCCTATTTCAGAGTACATGAACCAGAGTATGAGTGAAACCAGTCAGAACAGCGGGCTATCGGAGGTTTTGAATCCAAACTACGAGGACTTGAGTCAGGGCTGGGGCGTCACCAAGCACCCCACCCAGCCTGAATACCTGAACAACGGCCAGAAATTGCTCCCCCTGGTGGCCAGCGACTGCCTGGACAACCCCGACTACCAGGAGGACTTTCTCCCGCATACGGCGGCAGCTTTGAACGGGAACGGCCTGTTCCTGCCGGCGGCGGAGAACCTGGAGTACCTGGGAATGAGCGCGGCGCTGCATGCTCCTGTCCGCTAGGGGGCAGCAAAATCCAGGATGCAAACAGGATTGAACTGATTTTCTAGCATCTGGATTTATTTCAAACTGTTCGGGGACAAAATCAAACCCACAACTGAGAAAGACTCCATGTTAATGGCACAATGAACTCGAGGGACGGGGTCCCAAATGTCTGCCAACAACTTCACCGAAGTTTTTTTTAAAATTGTCACCGTGTTTGTATCTTCCTCCGTCAGCATTAATATTTCACCCCACGTTACTGCTACCGACTCTGTACAGGCACGGGGAAACAAAATTGAGGCTTCAATCCATAAACAAACCAAACATTAGACTGGTTCTCTTCAAGGGAACATGGTCTCATTTGAAAAAAAACCCCAACCCTATTACACACAAACTGTGAAATGATCTCATGACTCCACTGCGCTTCGAAGCATCACTGACCTGGTCTCTTTAGCATCAGGAATACCTGAAAGACGCTCCAAGTAAAGAGCATCTCTGTTATTGATTTCAGTCCTGTTTACCAGAGGAGTTATCCAGCTATCAGTTATGTTGAACCAACACCAACATGTCTGACTGTAACATCAGCATGAGCTCTATCCACAATGGCTGCCGTGCATTAGCATTACTGCAAACACAAAACATGCAAAAAAAATATCAAGCTTGGTCTTCCCAAAGGCCTAATTCTCATTATGTCTCATTTATAGTATAAAAAAAAATTTATAAATTGGAGAACTCTGTCGTGCTCACTGACTCGACTCTTAGCATTAGCATAGCCAGGCCGTTGCTTCCAACGAGAGCAGCTCTGTCACTATCTTACTTAACCAGCGCCTCTTTATCCCTGAACCAACGCAAACATGTCCGACCGTACACAAGATCGGCACAAGCCTCTGTCCACAGCATTAGCAGTGTAGCCAACACAAAAGAAAACTTCCTCCCTGTACAGAGTGTCAAGTTTTAATAAAATGTCCTAACACTGTTTCTTTACCACTGGATGTACGGAAGAATCTAACAATCTCAATGAAAAGTGGTGAACTGAAGGAGCAGTAAGTCCCGTGAGGCACAGAGACGATTCCGGCAGAGTTTACAAACTGCCGGTCTCCTAATGCTTCACCGTTGGACGTCTGGAGCTCCTGTTGCTCACGCTGAACCTTGGAGCTCACCTGCTGGCTGATGAACCACCTGTTGATCACTGTCCAACCAGCCTTCTGGTTGTTTTCCCAAATGTAGCAGCTTCTGTGTTTAGTTTTTTTCAGGAAGTGTAAATAGTTGCTGAATGTCTGACTACACTTGACAAGAATGAGCCAAACCTTGTTTATCACTGTCAATGTCACTTTTAACTCTGAATGCTTGTTTGTCACTGATGTTGGGAGCTGAGTGTGTCTTCAGTTTCTTCTTATCGTATGTATAAAACAAAACAAAGATCGTCCAAGTTTAAAACGTTTCCTGTTATTTCTGTTATAAGGTGTTATGTACAGTATAAGGCGTGTATCTGCCACAATATATACAGCCAGTCGCTGATGGATTCAACACTTCTCATCTTCTCCCTGTGGCTTATTTTCTTCACACCAGGAATTTAAACCCTTAATCCGTAATGTAAACACTTTCTTGGTTTCGGCTGGGGTTTTTTCCCCTCAATCTTTTACAATGTGATTACTGCATGAATTCCATTATTACACATTTTAATACAAAGAAAAACATTTCTCTTGATCAAACATTGATACAATAACCAGAACAAACAGCAAAAAAAGCGAGGGTATGCGTTGGTCATAAAATGAACACAAAATGGAAAAAGTGGTTCAAATGCAAAAATAAAATTAAATCAAATTAAAAATAAATTATTAAACTGCCATTGATGTGTATGTTCATCTTCTACGGAGCTGATCATGTCTACAACACTGGATGACGCCAAGAGCCACACAAGCAACAGGTTTCACTTCTGAAAAAATGTTAAAATAATAAAATGATCAAATAAACCACGTCACTGATGATGGTTTAATCATCTTCATCTTCTCCTTGTGGCTCAAGACGCTTGACTTTCAATCACCATGTTGACATAGTCTGCTCCTTGTGAGTCCTGTGTGGCAACGAAACAACACAGAGAGCCTTCAGAAGTGACACATATGCTGGACAGAGTCTTCCCCCAATCTGAAGAGTCCTTCAGTTCAACGATAAGAAAAAAAGGAATCAAATTCATCTCCAATGCAGTCATCGTCCATGAATCTTCATGCTGAATGGAAAACTGAGAACAAACACTTCACAAACCGTCGACCTGTCTCACCTCTACCACAGTAGATATTAGACAGTAAATATATATAATAAAAAAATAATTCATTGACAAACACAACTCACTCAGAGGAAACCAGTCTGGATTCAGGACAAACCGATTCAATCAAGGAAATCACAAAATTATAAGAGGTAAAACACAACATCATCGGAATTTTCTTTGACCTGAAGAAAGCTTTTGACACTATAAATCACAACATTCTATTCAATAAACTGGAACGTTATGGCATCAGGGCAAAGTGTTGGATGGGCTGAGGAGTTATTTAACAAGCAGAAAACAGTTTGTGAAGAGTAGCGATTGTTGTTCTGGTAGTTTGGACATAACATGCGGCGTCCCCCAGGGGTCAGTGTTGGGCCCCAAGTTATTCATTCTTTATATTAATGATATATGAAAGATGTCAGACATATTAAAGATAGTGCTATTTGCTGGTCAATACAGAATTGAAAAAAAAATGTAATGTTTGGTTTAACGGAAATAAATTCTCTTTAAATTTGAATAAAACAAAATTGATACTGATTCCTACATACTGTATAGTTCTAAATGTGGTTATGTGTATAGATATTTCTGTGCATGTAAATTGTGGATATAGATCTTTTGAAATAATTTTTGTCTGGTTGATATTGTCAAAAGTCAAATGTTAATGAAGACCAAGTAGAGATTTGTTTTAGCTATTATAATAGAATAAATGTATCTAATTATTTGTGATATTTAGAATACTATCCCTCTTAATCATGAATATACTTTATTATATTCATTATATATAATCAATTATTTAAAAAACCATTTGTAATTTACTTAAGGCTTTTCACCAGATAGTCTTAATAGAACTGTTTTAACATGTTTAAATTAATTGATTATTAAATTATTGGAAGATATATATATAATATACTGTATTGTTTATGTAGAAGGGGTGGGATTTAATAAGTTACACTTTGTCTTACTCCTTTTCGGAAAAGCAACCTGAATATATTGTTCTGCTGTACTTAGTTAAAATTTCTTTGATTAAATATCTTTGGCTGATTGTTGAGCACTGTTGACATTAGTATATGGCATTTGAGTATTACAACATTATAACATTGAGCACAGCTTGTTTACCTTCACTGGCTTGTGGCGAAGTCTCCATCTGAACCAGCTGTAAGAAAAACAAAACAAAACATGTGAACATGTTGAACTTTTGAGAATGACCAATGTGAACGTTTGTCTCACCACTTGAAGATGGTGATTGAACTGCAGAGAGCTACGACTCCCACAATCTTCAGGGTAAAGAGGACTCCGAGTCCAAACCTCTGATCATCTGCAGAGAGAGACGTCGTGTCACAGTTTTCTGGATTCAACAGTTCATGACACATAAGCACAGGGAGAACATGCCAGCTCCACATAGACACTCCTGGCCAGGAAGCAAACCTTGTTGTTCTTGCAGTGAGAAGATAGACCCAACCACTACTCCACTGTTGTCTTTTACAGGTCTATAGCATCCTTACATATTAGTAATCTGACAGCTCATGTATAGACTTTTATGTCATTGAATTTTACAAATTTACAATTTCATCCTGTCTGGTGTTGCAGTGAATGGAATTAGATTTAAGTGTGCATGTTAACTAAATAGAAAGACATGAGTTCCTGTACAGTCGTATATAAACACATTGATTACCTGTCGTTGGAACAGTGAGACGAAGCCGTTCTGAAGTCTGATTTCCCAGAACGTTTTCAGCCACACAGTAATAAACTCCTCCTTCGGTCACATTAAAGCTGTAAAAGTCTCCTTCAGACACTTTGACGCCTCCATGGTCGCTGGTCTTGAACCAGGTGTAGCTGACAGCAGGTCTGGCTCTGCTGGAGCAGGTCAGGTTCACCCAGCTCCCTGCTGACACCAAACCTGATGGACTGATGGAGGCTGACGTGTCTTTAGGAGCATCTGAGGGAGAGAAATACGTCTCGTATTAACTTTAATCATCAGAAACATCTGAACTCTGATGTGCTGACAGGATCACTTACAAGAAACACTGAGAGTTAACTCTGCCACTGCTGTTTTCACACGTTCTCCTCCATCAACAGGATACACAGCAGAGCAGCTGAGGTTGAATCCATCATGTCGGTCTGACAGAGTGACGTTCTGCTGGATCTTAGTGGTGACGGTTCGCTCTGTGTTTTCCTCTGTTTGGCTGTGAGCGTCTTGTTGGAGGCTCCAGGTGAGTCGAGGAGGGGAGAGTGGACAGGGAGTGGGAGCTGAGCAGGTGATGGTGACAGACTCCGTCTCCTTCAGGTCAGTCAGGTTACCTGAGACTTCTAATGTGGGCCTCGGAGGAGAATCTGCACCAAACACACATTTTACACCAACGAAACCAATGAGACTTAGTGTTGACATGAAGGTGGTCGCTGTTCAAACCACCAAGCGACTACAAATCTCCAACTCTTGCTGTAATTCAGAGCAATTTAAAAGCACTTTGTGACTTTGGAAACCGGTGACAGTGTAATTACTCTAATAACACATTTGCTTGTTAATTGTTCTTCAGTTTTAATCATTCTATTTGAACATGTTTATAAAATAACCAGATGTAATCATTCACATGAAACTTTGCTTCTTCGTTCATCTCGGGACCCTGAGATATCTTTACCCAACATGATATCTCCGTCTACAAGAGTTTTTAAACTCTAGAATAATAAAAACATTCTTACCTGTAACGTTGATGTCAACAGGACTACAAGCAGCTGTTGCTCTAAATCCAGAGTTGATGATCCTGAAGTAGTATTTGTGTGTGTAAAGTGTGGTTAAATTAAAAAACTCAGTGGTGCAGTTTTTCTCCCGCAGGTTTCCTGTAATATTCATCGGATACTTGTTATCTGCCTTTTCACTTTTGTAAAGCACATAGTCAGGGTTGTTAAACCTAAATGGGTGATCTCTGAGCCACATTGCAGAAGTTCTTCCTGTGCTGTTAAAGCGCGGTTCATCGGTAAAGGTACATGGGATTCTTAAACAAGATCCACTCAGTGCCTCCATCTTCTGTGGTGTAGTAATTCTAATATCTGATATGTATGTACAAGCATCCAAAGCACCTGTAGAATGAAAACGTACTTCAGCCACAATGTGATGTTCACTTTTCACTGACGTGCAACAAGCAGATGACGAGCTCCCCCCCCCCCCCCCCCCCCCCCCCCGCAAAAACAATTACTGACCAAAGCCACATGCACTGAAGGAAACAATCACAAATAATGACACAATCAGCATTCCAGACACACGAGCCCTGATGTTGTGAAGACGCTTCTAAAGTGGAGCTGTTGATGATTCGAGCTCACCACAGAGAAAGAGGAGACTCAGAAACATGTCGACGGTCTTCATGTTCACACACAGAGCCTGCATGACGCTCAGCACCAGCATCTGCAAACACACAACATGTTATTTCCTCCTCACACTCACTTCTGTCACAAGGCAATAAATGATAAAGTCTGCAGGTCTGAACACAACAACATATTATACGATACAGAGCAGAGTTTTAAAAGTGTGAAGCAGATCTCCGATCGGAGAGAACAGAGAGGAACATGTACCGTCTGATCTTTTAATATTGTTTTTAAAAGTTGTTGGTAAAACTATCAGTATGGAGAAGTATACAAAAGAATGTATTGTAAGTGTAACGGAAACATAAAAATATTAAAATCTCAAACAAATTTGTCTCATTAATCAAATTAATTTTGAAAAATCTGCAGAAAGGGTGGATCATTTTCCTCCTTAAATTAAACATCAAGTTGAATTCTTTTAATAAACTAACAAATAAATTGGTCCTCTCTTCTTACCAGACACGTGACTCGACCTATACAAACACTTTCTTCATATCTCACAGAGTGACGTGCCTCGGGCCAGGAGTTTGACTTTGCCAGAGACAACAACCAGGTGCTTTAGTCTATTTAAAAAGATTAGGTGGTTTACTAACACTTCAGGTTTCAGATTGCTCTTCTTCAGAAGGAGCTTTCAGCTGTTTTGAAGGCAGAAGGGAAGAAACCCGTCTGAAGAGAGCAAGGCACATCGTTTAAAAGCTCAACCTCAGAGGATTGACAAAACCTCTTTCAGAAGCAGAGTGGGAATTGAGTGTAAATGCAGGGGGTTGGATTTACTTGGGAGAAGAAATAAACCCCTAAATGATTGAATATCATACTATTTACTTGGTTGTGCAGATCATGAAACAGTAAGATTAAGTGTCATAATGACAATAAAAAACCTTTAAGTCAAAACAAAACTTTGCGCTGCTCATACAAACGTTAAAGCAGTTTTCTCACTTCTTTACTGTAATATTCACCAAATTAACAACCTAACATGAAATATTATTAAGGTACACATTTATTCGTCTGGTTTAATAAAAGTCAAATATTTTACAACTTTCTGCATTAACATGTCTCGAAGTGGCATGGATAAATATAACGTCTTACCAGACACGCTCGCAGCAGTCTTGTGTTTTACACACCAGCCCAAAACTTCTCTTTTCTCAGGTGTCGTTTCTTCCCTTTTTCGTAGACTTGTCAGCTTAGAGCACTTTCATGCTCCAAAAAGTTCCAACTAAATGCAGCACAACCTGTCGTTTTGACAAGCAGCATCGTCTTTTGAATTCATCACAGATGTTTAACAGAACAGGATGCACATATCTTTTCATCGTCAGTGTTTTCCTGACCACATGCATGTCCCAACAAGCATCGTCACACTGGTGACATAAGTGCAAATGCAAGCTGCTGAGCTTCCTCTGTCTTTATTTAAACTATAACAAGTTTTTTCATAGAACAAATTCAATAGATTAACAGAGATTTGTTCTTTACAGAATGAAGTTTGCTCCTTTTGTAGTTTGATCAGATATTCAATAAGAGAAATATATTAGACAATGAGCCCTCAAATTGTTTATCGGAGTGCAAATAGCTGAATTGTATTTTCACAGTTTTGTTTTACCTGGCTATTGGTCAAAGACAGATTCCACAAGGCTTAAAGTATTTCCTCTTCTTCTTGTACTTCATTTTCATTTCAAAGGGAAATTATCTGCCGCTCTACAATTATTTAGCAGCTACAATTTGTTTTTAGACAAAAGGATTGTCTTCAACAATAAAACCAAATGTTTCCAACACGTTTGACTTTGATGTCGTCTGCAACTTCATCTGCAGTCTGGATGTAACACATCAAATAAATGTATTTAGAAATGTAAAGAAAGCAGAATTGTCTCCTTTAATGCATTGAGGTTTATTTTCTTGTTCTTTTATCTGATGCGATCATGATAAAAAATATCCTTTCTTCTGCTTTTATCTCATTTAAATTGCACGCTCCACTGCGCATCAGAAAAAGCATTGCCAACAAGAGCCTCTTCCTCTTCCTATCATCACCCATCGTGAGCGCTGGTAAATTATGCAGCATGAAAATGGCCCAGTTGTTCTGTAAATACATGGTTATTCTGCTTTGCATGACTTCGTCGTGTTCCGCATGTCTGTGTGTGTGTGCGCGCGCACGCGCGCGCACACACACACACACACACACACACACACGCGCGCACACACACACACACACACACACACACACACACACACACACACACACACACACACACACACACACACGTCCACAGAATTCAGGATGTCCTTACAATACAGTGGTGAACCCTTTACTGGACAGTCGCAAAGCAGATTAGAGTGGAAAGTCTGAATCGTACGTACTATTTGAAGGGTAATTCAACGGTCACATTTTCTACAAGTCACAAAGGTTGAATGCAACGGAATTTTGTGCCATTCATTTTCTGTTTGAAAAGATGTCAAACTGACCAAAATAAAAACTTGTTTAGTTTTTTTTAAATGTGTAAAAAAGTGTTCAAATGGATATACTTCACTCTCACAGCCATGAAATTGTGTTATTACGTCGTAATCAGTAATACTGTCCTACAATGTGACGTGTCAAGGGTTTCTAAACATGCTCCTAATTTCTGTTGTGTTGCTTGTTTACCTGTTGAAGGCATTAATCCGGGTTTGTTTTGCATCATACCTGGGAGTAAGAGGTGTTAGTTCAGAGCAAAGGGACAAAACACGTCAGTCTTCCCCTGAATAAACGAGAAGTTCAGAAGTGACAACAGAAGAAAACAGAAGATAACAGAAGATAACAGAAGATAACAGAAGATAACAGAAGTGTCGTGCTGCTTCATTCCCTGTACACATTTTGCAAATCCGACTCTAACAGATCCTGTTTCAGTGAGAAATATGGTGAAAATGGCATCACTTGCCTGACAGAGGGTTTAAAATGACATTTACAAGGGAGGGATTGAGAAAGTACAGATTTGATCCTTCCGTGAGTGAGTTAATGAGCGCTGGCTCGGTCGAAGGGCGACTGTTGAAAATTAGTTCTGCAAAAAACAGCTGAGGGACACTGAATGGTCACCTTATCTATGTTAAACAGTAAACCGATAGCTCGGTATTCATCAGAGGCTTTGTAAAAAGCACATTGAATACACATTTTTTCCAAATTTCTTGATCTCTCAAAAGAAAGAGGCAAACCTGTAGTTGTATTTTTTTGTTTGTTTGTTTGTTTTGTTTTGGGTATTTCCTGAGTGGACTGGTCAATCTGAGGAGATAGAATAGTTGTCGTATGTGACCCCTCATCTGAACTGTGGTTACATCTCCACAAAAGTTAAATAAACAGACTTTAGGGAAAGAAATAACTTGCTTCTTTATTCAAGCTGTAATCAGGAACATTTACATGTCTGTCTCACTTTTGGAGAAAAAACAGAGGAAAGCAGAAGTTGTATTATAAATAAGTAGATACTTCATCATAGATCCACCAATTAGATCTGTACTTATCTTGAACTGACATGCTCGCTCACGTCCACACAGACACATTTTTTAAAAAAGCTTGTAAAATAGTTATTAATATTTATATATTTAATATTAATATAGATTTGTTTAGAGGTTTTTTTATACTTACAAGTTCACTTGATAGTAAATAATCGGGGGTCTGATACTCAACCTAGAGGGATCTTGTGTGTGTGTGTGTGTGTGTGTGTGTGTGTGTGTGTGTGTGTGTGTGTGTGTGTATGTGTGTGTGTGTGTGTGTGTGTGTGTGTGTGTGTGTGTGTGTGTGTGTGTGTGTGTGTGTGTGTGTGTGTGTGTGTGTGTGTGTGTGCGTGCGTGCGTTTATTAGAATTTGGGTATTAAAGCAAAATATTCTCTAATTATCATCCAAAAACTTCTTCATTGTAACAACAACTAATAATCTAACAAGTTACTGAAAATAAAAATACATCTGCTGAAACATCTCTGATATATTTATACTCGGTGTATCTTTAACTTACTTACATATGTGCAATTCACGAAGATGATCTTTGCATATCACTTGTTACCAGCTTGGTGAGAGTAACATGTAAAGCATCTGTAACAAAGTCATTCAGGCTGTTCAAAAGAAACGTAGAAGACGAAATTGACTTTCCCACAAAGAGGAAGGGTGAGTCAACAAGCTTTTATGTTTCAACACTGACAGAGGAAGCAGTTCACTTCAGTGTGAATTCAGATTGCATGATCTGCTCTTTCTCTCCGCTCTCCTCTTTTGGTAAGAGAATGATTCAGTGATTTTACGCTTCAGATCGACGGGAAACTTAGAAATCAACTGTTGTCATGTGGGTTCACATTTAGTTGAAGATGATGTTTTGTGGAATTATTCTAAACTGTTTATGATGTGTGTCAGTGATGCAGTGTTACAATATGATTTCTTACAGGTTGTGAGTTTGAAGATGTCTGTGATGATCACGACTACGTTATTGAGTTTCCTCTTGATTTCAAGTGAGTGTTTCATTTTAATCTTTGACCTTCTGACAGACCAGTGCAGACAGAAACATTCAGAAAAGACCAGTAACCAACATGTGGCTGCTGAAATTCAACTTTTTGTGTAATGAATTTTCTTTTCATTGAGATTTTTCACCTGTTTAATGGTAATTCTGGATTTGATTTCACAGGCCCTTTGGCTGCTTGTCCCAAGGACACAAACCTCATCATCACTGCACCGGAAACGATGAAAGCACTGAGTGGATCTTGTCTGATAATCCCATGTAATTTCAGTTCGAGAGTAGAAAATGATTTTGACATCAGCAGAGAAATCTTTGGAGTGTGGCTTAAAACTGATAACAGCTTTGGCAACAATCCAGACAATGTGATTTTCAACAGTAGTCAGCAGAAGAACACGTACCCAATGACAATCGCTGGAGACCTGAAGGACAAAAACTGCACCACAGTTTTTTCTAATTTAACCAAAGATTACTCAGACTTATATTACTTTAGAATAATTAACTGGCCATTCAGGGCAACAGCTGTATGTGAACCTCTTCGTATCAAAATTGAAGGTGAGTTTTTCTTCTTCTTAATGTCCTTGATGTCTTAATAAAATGTAAAATTAGCTGGAAATGATTGTGTTAATCAACATTTGTGGAAAAAATATTGCAGAAATTGTGCAATTCTATATTCACTGTTAATTTTATGTGTTCATTTAGTACTAACTGTTACCTGGGGAAGGTACAGTGGTGCAGTGGTTTGCACTTTACCCTGAATGGTTGGTGTTTGTTACATTCGCCTAGAATTATCATTTTAGTCTGCATGTTGAATGTGGTAATGACCCGAGCTGCCAACTCTTCACTGCTGCTTTTTTTTGAAGCAGCACTTTATAACCTTATAGTTTATAATTCAAGAATTATTCCTTGATTTATCTCAGGAAGAGAGATGATTGGACACTCGAAACAAGTACAACTTTATTGGAGTATTTAATATTTCCTAGCAAAACTTTTTGATTTTAAACTTTTGAAATAAGAATGACACATTTTTTTGGGTTTGTTTAATAAATAAAACAGCTATTAACAATATTATTTTCAAGTGAAACACGGAATTATCAGCATTCAACCGAGGCAATGCTTACCCAAGGACACATTTTACATAATGAATGCAAGACAGCTGCAAAAAGCTGCAGTTTACCTTTTAGGCCACTAGATGGTGGTGTTTTTTTCACGATCCAACTCCAGTTGAACTTCAAATGAAAACATGTGAGCACATTTTAGACGTCTCTCCTGTTGGTGTGGGTCCACCAGAAACTACAGAAACTAGCACAAGTATGCACTACGTCTTTCCTTAAACTTTATGGGAGAAGCGCAGTTCGAATCAAAAGTAATCAACACAGTGGAATTCCCCTTTGTCATTGTTCACGATTTACAGGGACATGTGCGAGCACCCCATGCATCAGAAATGTTTGACCTAACTTTTTTGACTAGTTTCCTCGGACAAACACAAAAGATCAGACGCATATCAAGGCACGATCGAACACACAAACAAGGGCTTCTCAGCTCGTTCCTTTTATGCACGGTCGAGGGTCCTCTTTCCTTCACAGATGCGGCCTATTTTTCCTTTTTACCACTACACCATTTGTGCGGAAATAACCGTGTCCTACTAGGGCATGTTTGGAAGGCCCCTCCTTTCGTTATTTCACTCCCATGGCAATTCTAACGGTGTCCCCTCTTTGGGCTATTTTGGGCCTCTTCCAGCATCTACAGTGGACACAGTTATAATCGCCCATGGTTGCTATCCATTTTTTAAAAACATTTATGAGCTTAATACATTGCTTTGGTATAATACGCATGCAGAGTATGTTTGCTTACACAGGTTTTCTTAATACAGTCCAAGAGATAATAAAGAAAATTATTCAACAGCTCCTCCCCTGGACATAACTGGTCCTTGATCTTCATTTAGTGAAAAATATGCTTCCTTCACATGATTTTATCAACCATTACATATCAGTCATGATATGCAAATGGAATGAATGCAAACGGGGGAAAATGTCAGAAAAAGACAGAAAACCAACTTCGGTCTCCAGTGGCGGCGTGGCGGTGGAGAAAAAAACATAAGAAAAGGTGCGCACGTCACCACCTGCCTGCCTCCCACACCGACGCAGCAGCGCGAGCGCGCACGCGATGCCGCCCGGGTCCGAAGCTCAGTGTCCACTGTCTGCCGAGCCACTCCGTCACACCCACCATATCTGTTTGTGACCTAAAACTTGATTTTAAAAAGGTGATTCTTGTAAAGAATGGTGCTATGTTTGGTATTTCTAGAAGAGTAAATGAGTATATATTACAGGAATCATTATGTGAGAACAAGAAAGCTGCGGGTATTAAAAGTAACTTCTTGTGTAGCCCTGTTCTTAAAAGCGTGTTGTAACTGTTACTGGTTGTTCATTTGAAGTTATGTGTGCAGCTCTGAGTCCCATTGATTCTTAACATTGGGTCAACAAATCCTGACTTATAATTTACAATCTTATTGTGAAACTGCAGATTCTCCTCCGAGGCCCACATTAGAAGTCTCAGGTAACCTGAATGACCTGAAGGAGAAGGACTCTGTCACCATCACCTGCTCAGCTCCCACTCCCTGTCCACTCTCCCCTCCTCGACTCACCTGGAGCCTCCAACAAGACGCTCACAGCCAAACAGAGGAAAACGCAGAGCGAACCGTCACCACTAAGATCCAGCAGAACGTCACTCTGTCAGACCGACATGATGGATTCAACCTCAGCTGCTCTGCTGTGTATCCTGTTGATGGAGGAGAACGTGTGAAAACAGCAGTGGCAGAGTTAACTCTCAGTGTTTCTTGTAAGCGATCCTGTCAGCACATCAGAGTTCAGATGTTTCTGATGATTAAAGTTAATACGAGACGTATTTCTCTCCCTCAGATGCTCCTAAAGACACGTCAGCCTCCATCAGTCCATCAGGTTTGGTGTCAGCAGGGAGCTGGGTGAACCTGACCTGCTCCAGCAGAGCCAGACCTGCTGTCAGCTACACCTGGTTCAAGACCAGCGACCGTGGAGGCGTCAAAGTGTCTGAAGGAGACTTTTACAGCTTTAATGTGACCGAAGGAGGAGTTTATTACTGTGTGGCTGAAAACGTTCTGGGAAGTCAGACTTCAGAACGGCTTCGTCTCACTGTTCCAACGACAGGTAATGACAGCCAGTTGCTATATTACAAAATCCACTTAAATGAGTATTATCTGCTACGCCGATTCTTGTGAATGTCAAAGGTAATGACAGCCGGTTGCAACGTTAAAAAAACCAAGTATAAGGGTGTTATCACAACAGATACAGCAAATTTTTACTGTGTTGCTAAAAATACTCATCAGAAGTCATTATGGATTAATGTGAAAAATGAAGGTAAACTATAATCATCATCATCATCATCATCATCATCATCAAGATCAGGGTTCCCCAATTCCGGGCCTGGAGGGCCGGTGTCCTGCATGTTTCAGGTTTCTCAGTTGCGATAAGGGCCTCGTTACTTGTTTTTATTTCCAAGCTTGACGATGACATCAACATGGGATTAAGGCGTGCTGAAGCTGGGAGAGAGCTAAAACGTGCAGGACACCGGCCCTCGAGGCCCTGAACCCGAACCCTGATCTAGATAGTCCTTTAACTCAGTCCTGCTTATATATTTTTGCGTTTTCTCTTGACAAATCTATTTTGACAGCCATCACATGACCATCGATAGAAATCTGAGAAGAAAAGTGACCCACTCTGTTTTCTACTGTCGTCTTACCTTTTTAAAAACACAAAATACTTCTTTAGTATTGAGAATGAATCAATCAGGTTGACCTGCTTCTGATGTTCTTCTTCTAAAACTGAAAGGCACCACTTTTTTACATTTTCATATTAATATCATTAATGAACACGGTTATCCAAGTTAACTGGTGAAAAGTCTGCTGTGAAGTTACCTTCACTACCAAGTTAAACGTGCAGGATTATCCGTTGAAGCAGTTTGTGATCAGATTGCTTTTACTTTACGTTACTGTTGAATCCTGCAAAGACAGAAAACTGTGACACGACGTCTCTCTCTGCAGATGATCAGAGGTTTGGACTCGGAGTCCTCGTTACCCTGAAGATTGTGGGAGTCGTAGCGCTCTGCAGTTCAATCACCATCTTCGAGTGGTGAGACAAACGTTCACATTGGTCATTATTAAAAGTTACAGTTCAACATGTTCACATGTTTTGTTTTGTTTTTCTTGCAGCTGGTTCAGATGGAGACTTCGCCACAAGCCAGTGAAGGTAAACAAGCTGTGCCCAATGTTATAATGTTGTAATACTCAAATGTAGAAAAATAATGCTTCAATTTGAAAAAGGCAGTTTTTATTTAGTGTGAGTCATACGGTTTTTATTCTTTAGCTTTGCACCTTGTACAATTAAAATGCTTCTCATTCAGAAGAAAAATACTTAAAATCAAATTTACCTTCAGGTCAGGGAACACTGTAGCCATCAGGGTTGGGAAGAACATGTCATTAATTAATAAGTTACAGTAATGACATTACTTGTGAAAGTAAGAGAACAACGCAGTGACAATCGTTGAAGTTTTCATGAGTTTCTCATACATAATTTTTTTTTTTACAGTAAATTAAAGGCTAGGGAGCAGCAGAGCATTGGCCGGAGCCGCTTTCATGCTACTGTTTCACTAAACTCCTGTTTAGTTTGTCATTAATCCTGAAATAAGTCAGTCCAGCTGACAGCAACAGGACAGACTGTCAGGATCAACATTAGCGTGTCTCTACTGTGACTGTGACTCTACAAGCAGTCTGAAGATGGAGGACAACATTTCAGTGTTTTATTGCTTTATTGCGGCAACTCTGCCTTCTGTGTGTGTGTGTGTGTGTGTGTGTGTGTGTGTGTGTGTGTGTGTGTGTGTGTGTGTGTGTGTGTGTGTGTGATATATCAGAAGGAAGACCAGAGTAAACATGGCAGCAGAGCTCTGAAGACTCTGTGTTGTTTCATTTCCACACAGGACTCTCAAGAGGCAGTCTATGTGAACTCGGTGACGGAGACTCAAGCGTCCTGATGGAGACGTTAAATCCATCATCAGTGACGTGATTTATTCTTCCTAACAACGTCTCACTGCATGTTTGTCATTTCAGTAGTGAAGTCATGTTTGTGTGGATCACATCCAGTGTTGCAGAGATGAACTGGTACTAATATGTAGAGGATAAACTGTTAAACTAGTTTCATCTACATTTATTATTTAAAGTAATTTTTCCATATTTTTGAGCAATACATATCCTTGCTGTTTTGCTGTATGTTTTTGTTGTTGTATTCATGTTTGCTCAAGAAAAGTGTTTTTCTTCGTAGTAAATCACAGTAAATTATAAAAGATGAAACAATAACAACCGAAACCAAGGAAGTGTTTTCATTACCAACTGAGGGTTTAATCTCCCACTTGTTCAAAACTGGGTTATTTTAACCACTGGTTAAGCCCTAACGGCCAGTTAAATCCTTAATCCGCTGTTTGCTCACCGACCGTTAAATATGCGTTGTTGAAAACAACGCATATTTAGTTAGTCGTCCCGTTAGTTAACGTCGCCGTCAAAGTTAACAGTGAGGTTAACGTCACTGTTTAGCGTCCCTGATGCTTCTCCGCCCACTTTCTTAGTCTCCGATCTTCCACATTGTGTCTTAAGCATTTCCGCTTACCGAAAACTACGTTGTGGCGGACGGCAGCGCAGTGTTTTTTATCTCGTCTATAAAACGACCATAGAACATGACAAACTACGCTGCTGCCAGGATATCAAAGTGGAACATGAAAACTGAGCTGGATGATCGACGCCATCATGTTGCCTCATCTTTTTTTAAATTTGAACCCGAGAGGACGACATAGAAAGTGGACTGTACGTAGCCCCGGAGTGGCCATAGAGAAAAAATAATAATTAATTAATGAAGCGAGGGAACAAGATAATTTAATCTCTGGCCGCGAGATTCTTTACTCGTGGTAATGAATTAATTACCTCAAGAAATACTGTAGTGATGGTGGACTGTCACACAGTCCGCTGCCAAGGATGTAGAATTTAGAACCACTTTTCCATTGTCGATTTTCCCCGCTTTTCATTGTAATATAATTGTAACTCACTTCAATTCCAGGTCTTGCATCACGTCTGCATGAGGCTGCATTGCTCCGCTTTGAGACGCTCCACAGCACTTCTTTACAATGAAGCCAGACTTTTAATTCATCTTGAACTACTAAACAAACTAAATACGACTGTAAATGAAAGCTTGGATTTCTTTCGCCATGAAATGAGCCTTTTAATGACGCTTCATGTGAAAGAGAACTTTTGTTTATGATCAGCATGTCTTTACGTAGGTTGCTATTGGAAACGGCTGCAGAGCAGCGTTCTATCATTCTACACCTCCATTCCTCCATGTCGAAGCATTTGATTCAGACACGTCCAGAAATAAAGTGAAAGGAGCAGAAATTCACTATGTAATGATGACATGTTGAAAAATAGGCCCCAGCCTCATTTATCTGTGGTAAAGAGGGGAGACGTGAGTTTAACATGTCTGTATTTCATGCTTTAGTTAGAAAACACCAATATCTAATGTGGCCTGCATTATTTGATCTCAAAGCACCAGAACAGCAAATATGACAGGATGGAGGCGACATTGGTGAAAAAATATAATACGAGGGCAGGAGATAGTAACTCGGTGTCTCAAGTTATTAATTTGAGGTTACTAATTATCTCATTCCCGCGTGTTAATATTTTTTTTCTCTACGGCCACTCCGGGGCTCCGTAGAGGCGTAACTCTTCATTAGAGTATTGACTTATATCAAAGTTAAATTCACGGTCCACCCTATCCTTCCTTTGTGGAACTGGCGTCATGAATGCAGCGCTGCCAGTGAACGTCATGGTGAGAGTTACACCCGGTTAAAGTCAACCGAGTTTTGAACAACAAGATGACGGTGCTGTTAAAGTTAACGGTCGGTTTAATGTATTTAACGGCTGGTTAAAAGATAAGCCAGTTTTGAACAACCGGGCCCTGGTGTGAAGAAAGTTGATGATGAAGATATGAACTTATTCAGCTTGACATTATAGAACCATTTCCTGTTAACCTATGGAGTCACAGACCACAGCAACAAGTGCCAAAAGTGAGCTAGTACTCTCTACACAACACAACTTTTAGTCCTACTGTTGTTTTTATAATATTTTTTTATCATCCTTTAATGAATCTGATCTTCTACTGGTTGTCATCTATGTTCCTGGATGTTTGTATTTTCTTCGCTTGTTAAAGACACAAGAGGCCCAGAAAGCATTTTATTATAAATCAGCGGGCAAAATGTTGTCTTTTAAAAAAAAAACATTGCATTGTGGTTTTGCCTTGAACTTTAAAGCATGACAGCAGTTGAACATCAACATTCAGTATGGACCCAGAGACTGACCCCCTGAGTCGAGCCATCCTTAGCCCTATAGAACGGAAACATTTCAGCATATAGGCTCCAGGAATGATTCATGGAAATTCTGAACCGTCCGCGCCAAAGAAAAGAACTACTTACTTTCAAAAATCCACCTTCAGCTCTGAAGAAACACATTGAGGTAAGCAGAGCTCTTGCTATGCAGAGTTATTTTGTCGGGTTTATTCATGTTAGCCGAGGTTATATTATTATTTTTTAGTGATACTTTAACTGAAATGAGCTGTGATTTCACACTCTAGTTCATAATTCTGTAGATTATATGTTACTTAACAGGGTGACACAGCTGCATACTATGTTTTTTTTAATTGAATTATTGGCCTGGATATTAAGAGACAACCCATCGTGACAGTACTTTCACTTTTAATACTTAAAATACATTGAAAAGTAAGTACTTATTTACTTTTTCTCAGGTAGTATTGTCAATGTAGTACTTTAACTTTTCTTTAAGTGCATATTTTGCTGGTTGTCTGTACTTTTACTTGAGTACTGAGCTTCAGTACTTGGTCCACCACTGCCTCAGTGTGAATAAATGTTACCGCCACGAGCTTTAATAGTTTCACTGTAACTCTGAATCGTCCTCATAGAGGTGAAGACAAGGGACGGACAAGTTTGAATAATGTAAGGAGGACAAAGTACAGGCATTTGTTTTCAAATGTAGGGCGAGAAACTAAAAAGACATCAGAAAATTGAATACTCAAGTAAATTACACATGTTTGATCAATGTTTTTTTTCCACCACTTCTTTTAGTTTTTTAAACGTCACTCTTTCTTTACTTGAGCGTAGAGTTCCTGGGGGTCCTCGGCGGTCTGACGTGAGCGGTCAGACACGTTGCCCTCCGGGTTGTTGATGTTGATCTCTGCGTACACCGCTGCCTGAGACTGGTTTCTTTCCTGAACCTGGCCGGCTCGCCAATGGGAGAAATCGATCTCACCGTAGTGGATGTTTTCTTCCACTTCTCCTGGGTGACTTGCTGGGTCTTCACCGACCATCTCTTCACCCGTCTGACTCTAAAAATGAACCAACCGGGACGGTTTGGAACGAGCGACAGGATCGACGGAATTTATCAAAGACATTTGAACTCGAGTGTTCTGATGTGGCGACAGCGAGGCTCAGTGTTTCCTTACCTGCGGCTGCTGTCCTTTCCGACACATCGACTTTAACCACCTGAAAGACAAAATAGGAAGTTTCACTATGATTTTCATGAAGGAAGGTCAAACAACGGGCCACAAACCTTACGTCACAGATGCAGGGAAGTGGACTGGACAGGAATATATGTGTGTGCAGCTAAAACGTGTGTAGAGCTAAGTGATGCTGGCTGCCTTGATGTTTGCTGCTCACCAAACATAGATGATCAAGCAGATGAGTCCGATGATCCCAATGATAATTCCAAGAACTAACTCCCATTGAAAGGAGCTCCCGCCTGATGGAAAAAAAATGATAATAATTTAGTTCACATTCATGGTCTAAACAATAAAAATAAAAAAAGATATTGACAAGACAAGAAAACCGTGATATATGCTCATGTGTGTCCCATTTTCATTGTTTCCTTTCTTGTAGCCGATACAGTGATTGGTTAGAGGTTAGATAAGCTGGCGTGTGTGTGCTGGTTTGATTTCTACTGCCAATGAGCTTTGGGACCTTGAGTGACGCCCTTAACCTCTAACTGGGGAGTGACAAGACAGATTCCTACTCCATCCCAAGGCAAACGCTGATTAATAAGTACTTGTACAATCACCAATGAATCTATTTAGCCTTTTAAGGTTGTCTAAGCAACAAAAAACATGATATGGAATTAGATTTAAGTTTGCCTATCAGCTAAGTCACAAGACATCAGTTTCTGTACAGTCAAACCTATAATCATTACTCCCACAGACGGAGCATTAAGTAAAGAAAATGGCTGTCATTACCTGTCGTTGGAACAGTGAGACGAAGCTGTTCTGAAGTCTGATTTCCCAGAACGTTTTCAGCCACACAGTAATAAACTCCTCCTTCGGTCACATTAAAGCTGTAAAAGTCTCCTTCAGACACTTTGACGCCTCCACGGTCGCTGGTCTTGAACCAGGTGTAGCTGACAGCAGGTCTGGCTCTGCTGGAGCAGGTCAGGTTCACCCAGCTCCCTGCTGACACCAAACCTGATGGACTGATGGAGGCTGACGTGTCTTTAGGAGCATCTGAGGGAGAGAAATACGTCTCATATTAACTTTATTCATCAGAAACATCTGAACTCTGATGTGCTGACAGGATCACTTACAAGAAACACTGAGAGTTAACTCTGCCACTGCTGTTTTCACACGTTCTCCTCCATCAACAGGATACACAGCAGAGCAGCTGAGGTTGAATCCATCATGTCGATCTGACAGAGTGACGTTCTGCTGGATCTTAGTGGTGACGGTTCGCTCTGTGTTTTCCTCTGTTTGGCTGTGAGCGTCTTGTTGGAGGCTCCAGGTGAGTCGAGGAGGGGAGAGTGGACAGGGAGTGGGAGCTGAGCAGGTGATGGTGACAGACTCCGTCTCCTTCAGGTCATTCAGGTTACCTGAGACTTCTAATGTGGGCCTCGGAGGAGAATCTGCAGTTTCACAATAAGATTGTAAATTATAAGTCAGGATTTGTTGACCCAATGTTAAGAATCAATGGGACTCAGAGCTGCGCACATAACTTCAAATGAACAACCAGTAACAGTTACAACACGCCTTTAAGAACAGGGCTACACAAGAAGTTACTTTTACAAGAATCACCTTTTTAAAATCAAGTTTTAGGTCACAAACAGATATGGTGGGTGTGACGGAGTGGCTCGGCAGACAGTGGACACTGAGCTTCGGACCCGGGCGGCATCGCGTGCGCGCTCGCGCTGCTGCGTCGGTGTGGGAGGCAGGTAGGCGGTGACGTGCGCACCTTTTCTTCATTTCCCCGCAACCCGGTCTGCAGCGAGTCAGCCAATCAGTGCACACTTGACTGGCGCGCTCTCAAACACGCACACACACACACACACACACACACACACACACACACACACACACACACACACACACACACACACACACACACACACACACACACATACACACACACACACACACACACACACACACACACACACACACACACACACTCACACACACACACACACACACACCATCGCCCACTCCTCCGCTGCTCACACGAACTTTTGACGGGCCAAACCGATGAATATACGCACTTCCGGCGTTAAATAGTGCATCCGTGCGTCAGGTGTTCCATGTTATTCCGTGTTATTTTGTCCTTTGTGTTAGTAATGTGTTTGACAGTTCGATGATGTGTCGCGACCTGTACTTGTGATGACTGATATGTAATGGTTGATAAAATCATGTGAAGGAAGCATATTTTTCACTAACTGAAGATCAAGGACCAGTTGCGTCCAGGGAAGGAGCTTAGGGAATAAAAGGGAACCATTTTGGTTTGGATGGAGCTTTTTGCAGGGCAGTTCCAAGGGAGGTAACGTTTGAAGAGAGAGATCCAGAAACGTTTTCTGTATTGTAAATTGTCCCCCTCATTTATTTATTTATTTTGTCTTTGCACAGTAAATATCTGCACTTGGGAGGCTGGTGAATATAAATGGTAAAAAGACATATTGATTGACTGTGCCATCATTTTTTGGGATTTTTTTCTTGTGTTGGAAAAAAGAACCCACTACAGTGGTGCATAAAAGTACAAAATGTCAAAGCAAACTAGATATCATTGTACCAAAAGCCCACAAGTGAGCAGGTAGGGTGCATTAAGTTTGAACCTAACAAAGC